>NW_028262358.1:120065887-120369035 GCF_047370975.1 Nipponia nippon | reverse complement strand
TACCCACAGAAAATACCCAGTGTTGTAAATCAGTTCTAAGCTACGTAACTTCTGTGTGTTGAATAAGCAACTTGGGTCCTAAGTGGTCCTTTAAATTTACTGCAGACCCACTGGGCAGGTACAGCTCAGGCAATGTAAGGATGTCTGAGTAATCTTTTAGCAGAGAGATTGGGCATGGGAGGAACCTTTATTACTTCTGTTCAGTGCTACTGCACAGTATTTCTGTAAAAGCTATGCACTAACATAGAAGTAGATACCAGATTTCATTACCTGTGCGAAATACAACTTCAACTTCTTCCCTCTGAACTGTGTTTCATGCAGCTCTATTCTGGCACGAGCAGCTGATTTGGGACTACTAAAATTTATCCGCACACGCCTGAAGCTTTTAAACAGCTGGAATGTCACACAGTCATCATAGGCACGGAACAAGCCTTCAAATTTTTCCTGCAAATGAAAAAGAAATAATGCTGAAGATTAACTTTGTGCTCTGTCGCATCAGTCTGTGTCAAAGGATAATCTGAAACTTGATGGCAACTGTTTAACCAGGAGGTTTCAGCCTGTGGCCTTTGGGGGTGGGTGTCCATTGACTCATAAAGGCCCTGTGAAAAGAAACTAAGAAAAACACTGGTCTGGAAGCGCTGAACTCTGCAAAACGTTTGGGGGAAGGAGTCTGCAACTTGAGAGCCCAGCAACTATTGAACTTCTCGTAAAAGCTGAGCAAAACTGCAGCAGTGACTTAGGAAATGATGCTGAAAAGGGCATATGACTGAAAATACCAGACAACTGTGGTCTCGTCTGTACAAAAGCAAACATTGTGCTGAATTACAATGGAGTCAGCAGACAAAATCAGGCCCACTGTAACCGAGGGTTACATTCACATCAACGCTGCAGGGTCATTTTGTACTGCATGGTATGTTTTTCTGGATGTTTTGTCATTTAAATACTTAGCACAGATATACACTCATTCCTTCAGAGTTCCTGTAGCAGCAGGGAAAAAATAAGATAACTGAAAACAGTGACCTGTCCCAAAGACAAACTTCAGGCTTAAAAATGTTTAGCTGTAGAACTCCATGTTCAAAAGCACATGACACAACTATGGATATTTTAACATTGTAAAAGAAAGGTCTGAAGTGTACCACATCTATGGACCTAGAGATCAAGAGAAATTCAAGGTACGTTAGCAGCCTTGGAGGATCAGGCTCCCTCTGCAATTTCTCTGTAAACTGTGCACACACAGAGGACTAGTTCCACATCATCAAATAAAACCAAAGTCTTTCAATCAATTCTGACATACTTGCACAGGTCTTTTCATTCACATAAGCATAGATTCATAAAATGTTAAGACTGAAAGGGAGCAGTAATCATTTAGTCTAGCCTTTGTGTTTCCTCAGATTTTAGACTGCTATCCAGTGAGTCTCACACGAAGTCCCAGCATTTTAACTACCGCAACCAAGACTTGGAGTCTTAGAAGATGGTGAATCAGCCAGAGCAAAGCCCCTTCTCTTAAGACTTCTTTATCCTGAAAAAAACAGTTTGAGATGATTTGCCACATGATTTCATACACTGTAGGCTATTATATCAGGGGTTTGTATAATTACAATAACCTGATGTTTTCTTTGATACATCTGCAAGTAAGCATGTTTTTACATGTTTTAAAATGTAACTTCTTTTCTTCTCATCCAGGAAAACAATTTCTTATCCCCCAGAGTGGATAACTGGTAGAGGCCGCAGAAGATGAAATAGAAAATGCAATTTATGTAATCTCATCAATACTTCAGTTCTCCTCTGTTGATCTTACAAGGAAGAGAAAGAATCCAGAACTTCTTAGAAAAATGTGTCCTGAAGCACAGTGAAGCTGCATCAGGGAGCACTAACAGCACTGCGGGAGCGCCTACTGTCTGCATGACACATTTGTTAAAGAGTTAACGAGGAAAACAAACCGGTTTCGTGGCAAGGAGCATGAGACACTAATGCGCATGTACCAGATCTCCTTTCATTCACTGCCAACTCTGTGGTCTTCTTCCCCATAACTGATATTCCACCTCTGGCACCCTTTCAAAGGAACCTCCCTGTGGTCTATTAAGCTTTCATGATTTTCATTTCATTTCGCCTGACCTCACTCACCTCTTCCTCTCACCGCAGGAGATACTGTGGAGGAGGGGAGGAATAAAAAAAGAGGCAAGAGCTCAGTGGTTTGGTTGAGGGCGAATAAAGGCACACAGTAATCCCACAAACAGCGTGAGGTTGATAGGTTTGTACAAGCAAGTCTAGTCATACCACCTAACGTTTAAATTGTCAACATTTCACACCTGACTTCTGTTTTTTAACTGCTTTGCTTACAATTTTGCAAAATTCCATTTTCCTGAGCAGAAGGCTACATCCAGTGACATTTGTGTAAAGGTCAGCCAAAAGCAGCAGTCATCTAAGTCCTGTCCTGCTTGGCATTTTGATGCTACAACCTTCACAGTGACCAGGGGAAGAGGGCTGGGGGCAGGGAAAGGGACAGGGCACCAGCGCATGGGTAAAGTAGGACTTAACGCAGTGTTCAGAAACATGCAGTACTGTGTATCATCTAGATAACAGATAATAGCGACGAACTAATTAAAGCTTATCTCTTTATGTTACCTATATTACCGATTTCAGACTTCTTCAGTATTTTTTTTTAAAAAGCACCTTGAAGTAAAGAAACTTAAATGCATATATATATATATGAGCGATATCAAGGTATTTATATTTTATTATATACACACACACACATATATATGAGATGATCAACGTATTATAACAGAAGTCACATAAGCTAAAATTAAGCAGCAAGGTGAGTATTTCCTAGTCCCCTGTAGTAGCTCTCAGTTTCCCCACAAGTCAACAATGACATCATTCGTCATACAAAAAAGATATTTCAACCAACCGTGGAAGAAACCATGCATGGACTAGTCTGGACACTGGGAAGTAAGTATCTATTACGACTGACTTTATTAGGAAACAGATTCTCGCTGTATCGACGCAGCGGTATTTTCTTGCATCAGCCAGTCCTGTGTGCGTGCCCTCTCTGTGCACAGCATACGCGACAACGTAGATCTTGGTTAGGGCCATAATGCAGAAGAAGGGAGGATGTGATTTCAGACGTGGGTCTAAGAACAGCGAGCACGAGGAATGTTCTGGGCACATTTCTGGACAATACTGAGATGCACTCTCATTAGGCACCGAAAGGGACAGATGGGAGTATCTCTAAATAAAGCTGATCAAGTACTGGACGCCAAATATAATACTGGGAGAACATTAAAGCGCTATGAACTTTATTCTGCTTACTTTTCAATTTGATACTGGTGCAGCTTTAGAGATCCAGCTTTGATTAACACTCCTAAAAACACCATCGGGGAGGAGGGAAATCAAGCCCTCCATTTGATATTAGTACGGCGCAGTCTGTCCACAGTGGGGACACATCTGCTGCACCGACTCAACCTGCATCTCCCATTAAAAAGATTCATACATCTGAATTTTTCTACATTTTCAGCTGATAATAATAATGACCTCAGCAGAGGTCGTTAATCATCAGCTGCAGTTAATGGCCCTCAGCTGCATCTTGAGCCATCTCAACTCCTCCCAGCTTGACATTAATTCCCAGGAAACGCTTTATGCTTTAATTGCTATAGCCTGTGACTTCTAATATCTGCTGAATGTACTTATCTGGATAAAAGTCTTTCAGAGTCATTCCAATCTATAAGAAAATGTATCATATACATTTTAAAGACCTAAGCAAATTCTCTCCCTTTCAAGTTTTGTGGATAAATTATTCAAGACTCATAATCCTCTCAATTCAGGACTTTTAAAGTGCTTTTAGGATTCGGTATTTTAAAGATGCTTTTAGAATATAAGTCTTTAAACTTTCAGAATACTTTGAAAACTCCTGAAAAAAAAATAAAGGAATGTCTGAAGTTAAGCAGCAGTGTTGCTACTCCTAAAAAGTCAGAATGCAGAAAGTCACGAGTGATGCATTTATTTCTGGGATTTTGGCATGTCTTCATCTATCCCAAGTATGTGAAGGTCAGGTAAATTGTGACCCAATTAACGCTCTGGCAAATGTGAGTGGCCTTCATGTGACCAATACTGCAGAAGTTCTCACTTCTCCCTCGAGGGCTCCGTGCCCTCGCTTCATCTCGCTCTTCCTTTGCCCAACACCAGGCACCTTTCCCCAGTTCTTTGCTGTCACCTTACATCAGCTCCCAACACCCATCATTCATCACCTCTAGCAGTTTCTAGAGTTCTTTTTTTTTTTTTTAAATTAACAAAATTAGCACAAAGTAGGAACATACTAGTTAATGCTGCTGATTACTCAAGCTTGATTGTTATCATTTACGGCAGCCATGCAGAGGACAAACAGAGCACCATCCAGGGAAGAAACGAGCACTGGAGTAACAGCCATAAGCTAAAAGCCGCAGAGTACAGAGGCAAAGCTATGCGCTCCTGGACTGAAAACGATTTCTACTACTGAATGGAGCTCACCTGGGAACCAGGATCCTGTAAGTCACACGATAAAAGTGATCAGTGAAGTGCGGCCATAAGGAAGCAAACAAAATACTGGATGCATCTGGAAAAGTATTTCCAGTAAAGCAAGGAACGTATTAACAACATTATATAGAGCACTATTACACCTCATTAAAAATGCAGGTTTTGTTGCCTGGATCCCAGATAGATTAAGCCAAAGAGGAATAGATTCAGGTAAAGGCTACAGGGAATGAACAACTTACTGAATAAGAAATGAAAATGCCTAGCTTATTTAGCAAAACAAAGCAAAGCCTGAGAGGAGATGGGACAATCATCAGTAGCTTACCAGAACTGTATAGAGTAAAGGCAAAGTATACTGTATAAAGACTAAAAGACTATGTTGGCATAAAGCAAGTGCAAAAAGTTGGCATAAACAGGGTTAGGCTAGAAGTTAAAGAAGGTTTCAAACATCAGAGTAATGATCCAGAAACAACCTTCCAATTACAGCAGCAGTGGCAAAAGATTTTTTTTTTTAAGATTGAAATTGGTTAGTTCAGGAGAGGGACTATGACAAAGTATCAACACAACAAGCATTGTACAACATGACTGCCTGAATTAGCAAGTGAATTGGGTTCCGACACAGCAAGTTCCTGTGATTTATTTCCAAACATTTCTTTCATGAATAGCTCCACTGGTACTGTGACCATTCAGGACAAAAGCCAAGGCCTAATTCAAATCAATGGAAGCCTTTCCACAGACATCACTGAGCTTTGGATTAGAGCCCTAGAACTCAGAACACAAATTACATTTTATTATTCAGTGTGTTTACTCTCATTATCACCCTTGTTACACATTTGATTTAGGAGATGGCTGTGATTTGAAACTTTAGTCTAATCCTTTTTCGTAGAGTTTTGCAAGCAAATAAAGCAAGCATTTTTCCCATTTTAATTTTCCTGTTCGTTTATATAAATGAATATACATAGCCAAGGAACTAACTGTATACAATAGGGAAACTGAGACATAATTTACAATTATGAAATATGTTTTTCCTGAAATTAGTTCTGTACTGGAGGTAAATTTTCCTGTAAGAAATAAGCTCATATCTCAGAGTCGAATGTTTTCTATTTTCACATAGCCACGCTGGTTCTAACACTGCAGATCCCTCATGCGGCACAAGAAGAAAGATGGAATTTGATAGAACATATGGAGGCCGTACACCAAAGAGTCTAGTAACAAAAACATTCTACCACCAGATTAATTCCCCGTTTATAGCAAAGAGGATGGGCATACTGGTTAATTCTAGGGGGGATAAAGGAGTCACTAAAGTGGCATACATTTAAAAAAATAATAACACAGAAGCCTAGAAAATACCAGCTGGAAGTAATTTCAGGATTGGGATATGTCAATGCCACATAAAGGGTACTGTAATGACCTAATCTGGATATTGTGTATGGCTCTTCTCATCCAGGATTAAGGAAGATGGAGGCAAGCTGGAAGAGCAACAGAAGACTGCAAGGATGATCAGAGAAGTGGCGAGGCTATCACAGGAGGTAAAGGTAGATGATCTCACCTTGGGAAACAGAAACTAAGGTACGATGTGTTTCCCGCTACACCTAAGTATAAGGAAATCAGTAAATGATGTGAAGGGAAAGGGATTATCCGAATTAAAATAACCAACAGTGTTCGTATGAAACAAAGACTGCCCATTAAAAGATTTAGGCTCAAATTGAGGAGGTTATTCAGTACTAGACCCGTAAAATTTCAAAATGCCATTGGCCCAGAAGTAGCAAAAAGGCGAATTACTTTCATGAAAAGGATAGGAAGGAAAGATTACAGGACAGCAGTATGCAATTCAGTAGTTCTGGACATCCAAAAAAAAAAAAAAAAAAAGAAAAAGGGGCTCTGCTTTGTCTAATCAGAACTTTAAAGAACTGGGTTCACCTCAAGTGCTTTTAACACTTACTTCATGAGCCACAGAAAACAAGCAAGCAGCTTGATATAACTCACATGTGAAAATTCCTTAAATGGCAAGAACTCCTGCAAGTAGCCAGCGTAAACAACAGCCTAATCAATGATCAAATTCTCTGCTTCTAAACAGGTAAAACTTACCAGGAAACTTTGGAAGCCCATATGAGAAAGCACCATTGATTCTCAGTTAAAATTCCAGGAGTGCTGTAAAGGGAGGAAATATTTTAAGCCAATTATGATGATGATCAATAGAGCTCCCATGGTCTTGTCCTCAGGCCTTTAAGAAATGGCAGGAGAATAAAATCTGAATTTATCATTCAGAGATCACCTTAAGGCACAGGTCTCCAGGTCCTAGCTTTTTATTTTACCTTTCACTGAGGGTAGCTGTAGCCAAGCGTGTGAGATCTTCCTACTCCCTCCTTACCAGTGGGACGGGGTATTATTTTAAAAAAATTTTCAGCCTGAATACTACTCTCTGAATGTTGGTTTGCAGAAAGTTTCTGCTGTTATCAAAGGGAATCCCTCATACAATCCCATAGGTGGAAAAAGCAATGAAAAAATGCAATAGAAAAATGTGTCCTTCCACCTGTCATTCATCAGGGTACATTTTAAGATGGTAACATTTCTACATGTGAGAAATTTTGAAAGGGGGAAAAAAACAGGGAACACTAGGTATTTTGTCAGGTAGCCAGAATTACAAAGTACTCTGCAATGACCACTGGTTACCGTACTGTCTACAAGTGTGTTTCTCACCTTGGAACTCAGTGCAAAGTTCTGCTCATCTCTTCCTGAAGTTAGATTAGAGCACTGAGATAGGGGTGAAAAGAGCTTGGGTTTATTTATTTATATTAAACACAGCACTAATTAGCCTCTTCCAAAACTGCACAATTGCCTCAGTACATGAACAAATCAACCCAGGTTTGCTACCCCAGTTCATGCAGTGTGTTGTTCTGTGCTTGGCTTTCTGTTGTTTTTAAGGGGTGAAGGTCAGGTAAATTGTGAGCCAAAGATGAAATGAAACAGAAGAAGCAAAAATAAATTTTAAGGTTGGACTTCAAGAGGGGCAGGTTAAAAAATGCATTAAATCTTGCTCTCTGCGGTTAAATAAAGACCGATTTGCTTGCACTGTTGCAATCTTGTTAATGTTAAAGGGTGACCTAATACCTTTAAGTTTTACTATGTAAAGAATACACATTTTGTATTCTAGACATGATGCTAAGTGACCTTGTTGCTCTGCTCTTTGCAGTGAACAGCCCTGGTCCATGGCTCACGCATGCTGCCGTGTTACCCTTAAACACCAGGGCTGGTTTGGAGGCATCTGCATAGAACTTTTACATCCTGAAGGCTGCATCCAGAGTTTTGCCTTCGTTTTGTGCCCAAATCATTCTGACAGCAGAAATAGTTGATATAATGCTTACTGCTTATAGATTCAGCGACTTGTTCCAGAGAGAGACTTTGAGAAAGTATAACAGACATTACACAGTGTGGTGTAGACATTTGTAATTCATCATCTCACAAAAACGTGTGATGACAAAAATAGGTAGGAAAGTGGAAGAAGCTTGATAGTTCCCCCGCACACCAGGACGGAGGGAGTAAGAACCATCCCTCACTACCGGTCCTCCTGCATGAGGACAGTCCACCAAGGCATGATAGCACTGCAATAGCACTGCAAACCTCCTGGTGAACAAAACAAGACAGACTTGCTTCTTGAAAAATCAGCTGAACTAAATAAATTTATGTTCAGCTTCCAACTCGTCAGCACAACAAAAGGTACAGAGATTGTATCTGCCCCAAAGCTTAATGGAAACGGCATTCACATTTCAGAAGAGGCTGACAAATGTCAGGGGCACAGAATTTTGCTGCGTTGCCTTTTCTGTTTTTAACCAGCTCACATCCCTGTTTACCTCAATGTGACGCACATTCCTCCTGCTTAGCTCCACTGATCTGGAAACCAAAGGCTCCTTCAAGATGAAATAAATTGTTCCTGTGGCAATGCCAAGGGGGTGATTTAATATAGTTTGGAGACTTCTCAATTCAATTTCACACCCAACGATTGAGCTAAAAGAAAAATCCACACTTTACATTTCTTCTTTATACGAGCACTGCTATTTTACTGTATCACCCGCAACAGCTTTTTTGAGCGCTCCGTATTTGAAATACTCCAGTTCCAGATGCCATATTAGCTCCCTGAAACGCTGGAAGCACTCTTTCAAACCGGCTGGCCAAGTGCACATTATATGACCAGACCTATTCGTTTCGCCCCCAGTGCTAGGGAGCGTTCTGTACAGACATCATGCTTTGTCCTCCGAGAAGCTACTTTGGATGCCTGTGCCGGCTACCATTTTGTGCAACATCACTCGATACTTTCTTTTTTTTTTCTCTTTTGCATCGTATTTGGCAGTGAAAAAAAGGCAAGAACAGGTTTGTGGAGGATTTCATGCAATTTTTGTTTTCCAAATAGCAGCCTTACATTTTGGCTTTAGAATGATAAAAGTAATGCTAGTAACAAAGACATGAAGAAAAGAGTCACACTTTCCTGAAAAGAACCTTTTTTTATTTGTTTGATTTTAAGAACTCAAACAATAAATGAGTAGATAATGTATGTAGTGAACTCCAAGGAGCTCGTCCGCATTGGATTTAAGAATGTACATAGTACAATACTGGCTATCGATTTTGTCTTATTACTGCAAACATTTAAGCCCAACAATTAATTGGTAGCACAAGGAACAAACAGCTGTCTATACATTTAGCCTGTTTCAGTAATTCCTAAAGTTCCTATTATCTTAATTTAGCAAACAAAGCCAAGGAAGAAAACCAACCTTAATTAGTTTTTACCAATAGTTGCTGTGTTTTTATCAATAAGGTGCTCCAATAGGAGCAGATCTCTACAGCAAAACAGTTGGTGCTGAGGACTTTCTGATCAGGTGCCATGGACTGAACGCCCGTTAGCAGTTGGAGCGTATTAAGCACACTACTGGAGTGTGTCTTCTATATTAATTTCATCTGAAAGGTATCCAGTTCGTGAACTGCTCTGTGATGTGAACGAAAAGCATAGTTAATGAAGATCAAGAGGAAAGTTGCCTCATGAGGATCCCCAGCTCAGACTAAAAATGCTAACGTAGATGCAAGCCAGTATCTCTCATAAGAATAGTTAGCTGGCACTCCTGGAAAAGCAAAAAAAAAAAAAAAAAAGTGCTGGGGACAATAATAACTAAGTGAATGGTAGTCAAACTTGTGCAGGAAACTAGGATTAAAGTTATGCATTACAAGAAGCTGCATGAAAAATAATCCTACTAACTGTATGAACTTAGGGACCGCAAGAAAAACTGCATAAATATCCATCTTCTTATTACACTATTTTTCAGTGATCTTTGACAACTTAAGTGTCATCTCCTCAACCCTTCTGAGGTGTACCACTCTTTTCTTCCATGTGGTGACACTGAGGCGAGGACAGACTCGCTTATGGTCACAGTGCCCACTTACAGGGAACCACGGGAGTAGAACCAGCGTTTCCCTAAGTAATTCAGGAGCATCTTACTTCTACAAGCATAAACGGTCCCAGTCAGAGCATCTAGAAAGCTCAGTCTCTTAAAAATCTGTTGCCAAGCCTGTCAAAGTGTCAGGGGACACCTTCGTTGCTGTCAGTGACGCAGAATCAGGACCGCACTGAACAGAATGCTAAATGCAAGAATGAAATAGAATAAAGAGAACACTAAGCTGAGAAACTTTATTTATACTCTTGGAGCTGTAATGTTGTGAAACAACCATAAAATACATACTATTCATTCCCTGTCTCTGTCAACCCAGTTAAACTAGAAATATAAACAAGAAAAAGCCATGGGACAGTTTAAAATGAAGTGCTTGCCTTGCCCATTCCTGGATTTACTATTTCGCCTACAGTGATCAACATTTATAGCATTTCAGCTGTTTCTCATCACGGTCACGGGGAATGCTTTTTTCCTTCCCTCTCCCCAACAACTGCAAGCTGGACTAACATGACTAAAAATATAGTTTCAATTTGTCTGGATTTAGAAAGGACACTGACAACTTTGAAAGTGACTATTAAAAAAAACAAGCAAGAAAGTGGAAGAGAATCTAATCTCATGCTCCTGCATAAATGTTATTTAACCATCGAAAAAAGGCGCAAGGGGAAACTATTGACCCACCAATACACATCCTCAGAAGTTTAGTAAAAAAATCTCTGCTGAAGTGTGGCTTCAAATACAAAGGGAAAAAAACAGTCTATGCAGAAACAAAAACGTAGAAGTCAGTTTTCACTCAAGGCATTAGTCTTACTTTGCACCTCCGCACTAAAACATAAACCAAAGAGCCTCCTACTATCCCCTCTTGCCTTTCTCCCTGCCATTGCACAATTAGTGGGCAGAATCTGCAGCACTGCGACCACTGTCTAACACCCTGCTTGTACTATTTGACTGTTTCTTATTCTTGCCAGTCTGTCTCGACCATCTGTCATTCGCCCTCTTACACTTCATTTGCAAATTACTCAAGCATGTCTGTTTTCTATATACGTTCGAACAGCTCCTAGAAGCTACAGCCTCTAAGAGTGGAGTCTTTTTGCACAATAAAGATACATCAAGGACAATAATACGCTATCTCCAGTTGAGTGACTGAATGGAGTCTGTAGCAAAACATTTGAGCTTGATACATTTATTTGAAGAGAAAAAAATCTTTTTTATTATTGCATAGGATATAGACTTTCCTCACAACAGGAATGGTGCTATCAAAAATGGAAAGACACCAGTGTATATATATAGATAACAAAAAAAAAAAAGAGGATAACTACAGGTAACAGTCTATTCCTCCTAACTTCAAATGGCAGAACTTCCGTAGACTAAAATGGTTATATTTATACTTTGTACTGAAAGAGGCAACTATAGAAGACTGCAAGTATAGCATTCTCCCACATTCACTGATTTGGTGCCCACAGAGGAGCCTCAGATGAGCTATAGTCTGCTGGGTATGACTGATCTTAATGCTGCTGTCACTCTGAAAAGTTTACCTGGGAATTTGACTTTGCAGAGCATGGCAGAAAATGGATGGAGAGTATCTGCATAAACAGAGATGCTACACTCTTCCCTCCATGCTTTTTCTATACTATCACTGTAACACCTGTTTCAACGTCGTCCGACAAAAATCTGAAGATGCTTTCCAGTTTGAATAAGCTTCAGTGAAAAAAAAAAATGTGCTTGAAATATTTTTACACTTTGAGAGGCTGTCTTCTCTCCCATCAGAGGTCACAGTCTTTGGAGGACCCCAGGATCCCAAGCTGCACAGATGCTGAAATATCAAAGAAATGCCATACAGTGGTCTACCTGCCTAATTAAAAAAATTTCAACAGCATATTTTCATTTCCAGTATATACCACAATGCTTAATTAGCCTCCAGAACTTTGTTGTGTTATAGTACCTAATGAAATCAAGAATTTGGCACCTTTGAGAAAATTGGGCTGTGTAGGCCAGAAGAGGGGTTTGGGTGGACTTGGTGAGCAGCTTCCCAGCACCCAGGAAGGAGTTACTGAGATAACAGGCCCTGGCTCTGTATCAGGTACGTAAGGGCAGAAAAAGAAGCAATGGTTTCTATTTGCCCCAACAGCCGCTAGTGCTGTCCACTACCAGACAGGATACAGAGGAGGGAATTTCAGTCTTACAGTGATATAATTGTTTTATTAGGCAGATGGAAGAAACCCCAGGGTGAAAAAGCAAATATTCCTGACCAAACTGCTCCCATGTCATTTTTCAACCAACTGGATAATTTCCAGTTGGCACAGATTTTGTTTAGAAACAAGAACTGGAAAGTAGACTAATCCTATCTTACAGCTAAAAACAGCACTGCTCTTCATCAAAATCATTTTCATTTCCTGATGTGAAAAATATATCAGTAACAGCATGATATTAAAGTGATACTGGACTGGCATTATGAAACTGAAGCCGCTCTTCACAGAAGCTTGTATCCAGAGCAATCAGTATGAAGGCAACGAGCCCGGTGACTGGCAAGCAGAGTGGTAACCAAATGTAGATTTTATTCTTTTCATGAACAAGTTTTTTAAAAATAAGTAGGACATATAAGAATAATTAGTTTCCCGTAGAGTCCAGTTTCTTGCCCTGTGGCACTGTTTCACCCTCTCTCTGTGCCAAAGAAAGGTACGTGCCTTGCAAATGCCGTTACGTAAGTCCGTAATGCGTACGTCTGCAGAGTGGGAGACAAACGCGTGGACTCGAGGGAGTCTGGCTTTGAGGTCAGTGAGACTTTCAAAGCACTAAAGTTTGGTGCAAATAGATTCTAAATGACATGAGAAGACGTGGGACTACCAATTTTGGGGGAACTAGTCAGTCAAAATAAAGGAAAGCAACCTGTTCACTACTGAGGTTACATCTTCAAATGTCAGGGGGTCTCCCAGACCCCTCAGCCTGATGTACGGACTCTACCTGCATCCAGCTGCAAATCACTGCACTGCAGAAGCAATGTCAGCTGGAGCCTCAAGAACAGAATTTACACTTTTCAATTTCAATTGAACTGTTTACTTAATCAGTGTGGGATACCGATATTTAATTAAGAAGGACAAATTATCAACTAAAAGTGAACAAGTTCATCCTACAAGTCCCTTAGTGCAGTCCACAGACTCTTTCTAAGGGGTATTTAAATCAGAAACACAGTAGATCTAGACTTGCTACATATAAACCTCAAATTTGATGGAAAACATTTAGGGGAGAATAAATCAAAAGAGGTTGAAAGCAAGGGTACCTTCCTATAGATAAGTGGTCTCAAAATAGAGTAGTTCAATATATACCAATCTGCAGCTATTATCAACCACATACTTTATTTTACATAGACGTATATGCTCCCATTAATTATCATTTTACCATATACATACACATATACCAATTACTTATTCCCAAAGTGAATTCTCCTTATCCAAGACATTTTAAAACTTCTTAAAATCCACCTGCTCTGCTTCTGTTTCACTACAAAACTATATAAGCTATAAAACTATATAAACCAGTTAAAGCTTAAGCAGAAATTTTAGCAAACACCGAGCCAATGACATTAACAAAGGCTGCATTGTTTTCTAGGATGCAGTACGCATTGAGTAATCTCCTGTTTCGCGACTGCTACTGTAAGCCAAGCAAATGTTTTTATTCAGCAATACTTGGTGACACCAAGCTCTTTCCCCTACCCCAAGAAATATCACTACTTTGGGAGTTAATATTGTGGGCAGGTAGCTTAAATCACTACAGTTTTTCAACAGTTTCAGTCTAGTTATCTGCTACAAAAGCAAGAAATAGATATCTAAACATCTTTCCTCTTTATTCATTTATTTAAAAATTCAGACAAAAATACATCAACTTCCCAAACCTCTAAAACTTTAAGTATGCCAATAATTTATTTCTGTCTAACATAAGCAGCACACTTATTACTGTTATGGCCCAGCATTTGGCTTTGCTCCCAGCTGTCGTGATTAATAAGAATTTTTTTTAGTTCAATGATTCTCAGATTATGGTTCAAGGACTAGCAGTAGCCTGCAGAAAGCTGGCTGGTCGCAAAGCCCTGGAATTCTTCTAATATAATCAGCTGTTTCTAAAGATAAAGGTACTACCTGTCACACTTCAGTGGTTTTCTTCTTAGGATGTGTAAACAAGATAGCAACTTGAAATCTCATTTTTAGATAAAAAATGTGCATCTGAAAAGTCTAACCAGCCTGAAGAGACAAATGGCACACCTGCAATAGCAAGCTTACTTTAACTGACCAATGGCCCCATTAGCACAGAACCCAAAATAATTAACTACCACTCAACAGAATTAATGAGCTCAAGAACACCACAATATCCACAACTCGAGAGCTTTCAGTCAGCTTGACAACAGAGTCAGAAAGTACCTGGCTCTTGCAAACCACTATCCAAGCACCAAGTGGGCCTAGACTTTTATTCCGCACAACGAGACTCCGTAACAACTTCAAGAAGTGGAATAATCTCCCCACACCAATAACTAGCTATAACAGAAGAGTGTAAGCGCTGTAACGGCACCGTTGGAAGGGCTGCCATCCCGGCCTCTTTGCTAAGCTTCTAACGTTCTTGCAGCTTTGCCACGTTCTCTCCAGCTCTTTAGAGCACACTCCAAACTAGCCATGGTAGCCCAGCATCAATGTACCAAAGAGAGAGAATAAGTGGTATGCACCATCTTCTGTACATCCAGAAATTACATGCAGGGAACTGTACTCTGGGCTGCATAACAAGAAGCGTGGCCAGCAGATCGAGGGAGGGGATTCTGCCCCTCTGCTCTGCTCTGGTGAGATCCCCCCCCGGAGTCCTGTGTCCAGCTCTGGGGACCCCAGCACAAGACAGACATGGACCTGTTGGAGCGGGGCCAGAGGAGGGCCATGCAAATGGTCAGAGGGCTGCAACACCTCTGCTATGAGGAAAGGCTGGGACAGGTGGGGTCGTTCAGCCTGGAGAAGAGAAGACTCCGGGGAGACCTCATTGCAGCCTTTCAATACTTAAAGGGGGCTTTATAAGAAAGATGGGGACAGACTTTTTACCAGGACCTGTAGTGACAGGACATGGGGCAACAGTTTTAAACTGAAAAAGGGTAGATTTAGCTTGGACATAAGGAATAAATTTTTTACAATGAAGGTGGTGAGATGCTGGAACAGGATGCCCCATCCCTGGAAGCATTTCAAGGTCAGGCTGGACAGGGCTTTGAGCAACCTGATATATTGAAAGATGTCCCTGCCCATGGCAGGGGGGCTGGACTGGATGATCTTTAAAGGTCCCTTCCAACCCAAACCATTCCGTGATTCTGTATTTGTTTTGATTACAAAAATATGATACTGCTGACTATTACTCATTGCAATTCACTAGAACTGAAGAGATTTGCATCACACAACTGTTTAGACATGTGAATTTCTTTACATAGCTGTAATTTTGATTTCAAGATTTACTCCTTTGCAGTGGTCCTCACCGAATATCATCCTGTTGCTTAATTTAAGGTTGTTCAGAATTTTGACCCTGCCCCACCAGCACAGTGTCATCCACACATTTTTTTAAGGTTTTTTGCTGTGGACTAGTGTCATTAATGTCAACTTGGTTCCAGAAGAACCATGTGAGCTTGTCTACTTAAATGCCTTCACTCTTTGAGAATGAACCACTTCTGTTTTAGACATTTTTGTAAACAACTATGCACCCACTTTATGGAAATTATATTTAGACTGCAAATTACTTATGAAAATGACTTGTTGAACAGCATGAAAGCTTTAGTCAAAATATCCACCTTCCACATCTCCTTTATCTCACTTATCCAGTTGCCCTGTCAAACAAGGAATGCATATTGATTTGACATGATTTGCTCTAGACAACCCAGGCCTAATTAATTCTGAATTACTTACAAACTTATTTCCCAGAATCCAAGTTAGATAAAACTATCTGTAATTATCCAGGCCTTTCTCCCCCTCCTCCTTTTAAACACAAATGCTATTTCTTCCCATCTCTCATCCTCAGCAGTCTCTCTGTAACCTGTGAACTCAAAGATAATTTCAAATAGTGGAAAGATTATTTCAACTATGTCCTAAAGCATTCTTTGGTAGATTTTATCACATCCTGTACACTTGAGTAACTTTACCTTACCTCTGTATTTTTAGCAGTTTTTCTCTGCTCTGGCCACCACTAGGTTTTTTTGTTTGTTTGTTTATTTCTGTTAATTTAGCTGATTATCTGTCAAGTTCTTTATACAGACTGACACACACAAAATCAGGCATACCTTAACCCTCCCTGCATTGTTCATTATGTGCTGTCTTCTTGCTGTTAATGGATTTGCACATTGTTTTCCTTTTACTTTATATGCATCCCAGGAATTTCCTTGTTCTTCTTTAAATCCTCTGCTAATTGAAATTCATTTTGTGATTTTGCACACTTAGTTTTCTCTTTATATAGAAATCCTTAAACTGCTGTAAAGCAAAAGGAGTATCTGATCTAGCCATAACAGTCGCTTAATGTACATCCCATCTGTCCTTTGCATCAGGACAGATAATCTCCATTATGCATTCAAAAGTGCCTCCTTAACTGCTAATTCTCATGCCCTTCTCGGTCTCTCAGATAATCTTCTTAGAAGACACTATCTACCAGCTCCATAAGGTTGCTGAAAATTACTTTGAAAAAAAAATTTTTTTCCCTGTTCATCTGATCTCAGATTTTCTTTATTTCAAAAGCTTTCTTCAAAATAAATTTTCACCAAAAGTACTTGCCATTATTAATTTCTTCCTTAATTGCTAGGATCAAAACCTATAATCAAGTACAAATTACCTCTCTCCATTTGCTGAAAGAAGTACGCCCAGAATATTCTCATAATTTGATATATTACGTCTTACTGTATCACTGTTTGGGTACTTTAAACAATTTAGAAAGTATTGTTTTTTATTTATAGTATCATTTACCGCACTGGACAACAACAAGGGAAAACACATAATTCCTTCTTACATTGCAGAAGGATGAAGCCGAAAGGAAGACAGAGAAGGCAGGAATAAGATCTATGAAAAGAGAATAGTTTGGGGTTTTTTTTAGGGCTTACAAAAACATATTCTGTCCCATGCATGCGTATGTAGCCTAGTCTAGCCACATTCAATGACTTCCTTTCTTGTAAGACATTTAACACCAAAGAGTTCTGAGGAGGGAGTTGAAAGGAGGGGGACAGCAGCCCAGAGTAACAGTTTGCAAAGGGATTTTTCTACCTGGAGGCAGAATGGAAGCCTGTGGAAGGCGCTTTCAGGGAAGCAGATGAACTTTCAAGATTAATTTACGTAAGGTTTCAATGATGCTAACACCTGCTTGGTAAA
This sequence comes from Nipponia nippon, assembly GCF_047370975.1. NCBI lineage: Eukaryota > Metazoa > Chordata > Aves > Pelecaniformes > Threskiornithidae > Nipponia > Nipponia nippon. The sequence goes on along the minus strand of NW_028262358.1, from coordinate 120,351,736 downwards.
AGCTTTGTCACAAAGTCCCCCTTTTTTTCACCATCACCTGGTTTCTTTTGACAGCTCGTGTCAGCTTCTGCTCTCAAAGTCCTTAAATCATTCCACTACACCATGAGAAGTCAAAGTCCTCAATCAATGGTTCTTTTTTCTATCAGTTCTCCCTCCATCCTGAACTTCTCTGCCTTTGTCACCTGCTCAATAAGAAGGCCTGCCCCAATCCACCTGCCTGTTCCAGCCTCCGCAAGAGTTTTCTCAGTCCTTGGTCTTGCACCACAGAGGCACTTCTGACGGGGAAAAAAAACCCAAAAAACAAAGAAAATCCCTATCGTCATACTGACTTCCCTCCTCTGAAATCCTGTGCTCCCCTTCCTCATTTCAGCCACCTTTCTGAATAACCAACTGCTTTCCTCCTCCCTCAGGTTAAAACGACAGCTCAGAGGATTTCCACCTATGACCTGCTCCTTAAAGAGACTTGCTTCTCTTAAATAAATGTTCCTCTTTGAGGGGGAAAAGCCATTTCTGACAGTGGGTTGTTTTTTATTTTGTTGGTTTTTTTTTTAATCAGCACTAGCAAATAAAATAATAATCCCCCAAAAAAACAAAACACCCCCCCCAAAAAAAAAAACAAAAAAAAAACCAAACAGAAGGACCCCCACCAAACCAACAGCTACAGAGAAGTGGTGGTTAAAACACATTTCTCAGTATAGTTCTAATTATTTAGACAATGAAAAAGTTTGTATCCTTACTGGTTTAGTTATTGGTTTTCTCTGAGAAACATGGAAAAGTAACCAAAACTGAATGAACCTTGTCATCAGGCAAGAGAATATGAAGCAAAGGACAATGAAACTTGAGGCTGGTAAACCTGGAGTAAGACTTACACGACAAATGAAACAATCTTCTTATCTCCTCCATAAATGGAATTTCATTTCTGGAGAGGATTAGCAGTTCTTTTACCATAAGTTGTTTATCTGCCCGCACACCAGCACACCTGACCTACATGAATTAAAGGACAAATGAGATTTCTGCAAGGTTACTACTTCTCTGGCCATGACATGGGTAAAACACAACAGAACTCACGGTGCATGATTCAGCTGTCTGAATGCCTCCACCTTTTATGGCCAATGTAGCAAGATTACTCACTGCAGTATATGAAGCAGACAGATACTTCTGCAAGTGACAAATTGAGCTGAAGAAATCACCGTGTACAGCTGCCTGCTGATACTGCTCTGAGCACAGGAGGTTCATTGTGTTTCTCAGCTCCATGACTATTATTTCCACAGATAGAACTATCCAGTGATGCAAAACTGGAGACTCTTCCATGCTGCAGTACATTTCTCCTGCTAAATATGAAACCATCCCGCAAGATAAAAGTCCATCTCTCCTTCCAGATGTTGCCAGAATCTCAGGCAGATTCTGAAAGGTAGCAAGTTTGGGCTAATTAAAAAAAAAACAAAACAACCCAAACTAGCTATCAACTAAGCAAAGCTCCTTGCTCTCTGGAAAGCATCTAGAGCTCAAACAGCATTTGAGACTGAACTTCTACAGAACCCAATTATTAAAAACAAGGATTATTAATTACACCAGATCTGATACATTCCAAGCCAGCTTTGTAATCAGAAAATTTATTTCCTGGTTCCTTAGTTCGCCATCTGCAAACAAAAATACTTGGAGCTTTTTATCCACAACACCACTTTGAAGTTTTTCAGCAGCTCCAGGAGTGCAGAAGAGAGACACACACTGCCCGGGAGATGCAAACAGCAGCCCGCAGCTGCTGCCCACAGGCCCATCTATCTGGTTTCCTATTGCGCCGTTTTCTGTGTGGACATCCTGCAAGGACAGCGGGGCTGTTTACTCCATCAGAGCTGCTGCAACCAAAGGCTTCTCCTTGATTCAGCACCAACAGAAACACCAAATGAGGGCAGTTAAATGCATCACAAGAACACTGATGTTGTGAGAAGGTGCTCTGTGCTTTCAGGAATTAACATGAACAAAGCAGAAATCAACCTGCATTCTAGATGGAAAGCATATGCTGGAGCCAAACTTGATGGCTGCATGTGCATTTTAGAAGCATTGTCAATGAGAAAAAAAGAGGGGAGAAGCTTACTATTTGGCCAGAAAAAATTAAATGTGTAATATCCTGTACTGCAGTTAGTGCAGGGAGCAGCTAAGCTGTCATGCCTCAAGCTAGCAGCAATTGAAGCTCATCTGTATGATCTACACCAAACCAAAGAATCAAGACTCAACACTAGGAAGTCAGTAAATGCGGTTACTTCAAGGAGAGTTAGACAGTACAGTCTCAGAAGTCTCCCACGGGGAAAATTTTAATTCTGCTGGCATTCAGAAGAAGGTGCTTATTGACACTTAGCCATATTAATGGGGGAAATTTTCAGGAAAAGCCCTTGCACACAGTCCTGGCACCACTATAAATATGTGGATGGAAACCACAAAACCCTGCAGCAACTGAGCACTGACTAGAGGCTTAGCTTGGCCAGTTTCTGGACCGTGGCAGCTTGTGAGTTAGCCAAGTGTTTGATAAACTGCGGTACTCTTCTTGTTCAGCATCTCTTCGCCAAGGAAGAATTCACTGCTCGAGACCATGCTGTCATGGTTGTTTGCATTCTGGCATATGATTAGATAATATCTTCCAAAGCAAATATGCTGTTCAGCCCATGAACAATCAAAACTAAGTAGATTATTTAACACCTTTGGTAGAATCACCCCTAGAATATATTAAAGGAAGAACTGTACAACCTTAAAGCATATCCATTAATCTACGTGAAAAAAAAATATTAAAGAGAGACACACAACAAGGTTGGTGCAGACCTTTGCCTCAAAACCTGCAACTTCTCTCAATATCGAAGCTTAGATTGTGCTAAGAAGCAGCAAACGGTGTCAGTAAAGCTTGAGACAAAATGGTGCACATATACAGTACCTTCAGAGAAGAATGAGACTAGATCACTATAAACCTGAAAACAATGTGCCCTTGAAAAAACTTTTGCAGAAAAACAGAAAGAATTTGTGTACTTCACCTCTCCAGGTTCTTCTGGGAATTCTAAGCAAAGTAATTATTCAATGAAAAATCACACTTGCATCTGTATTAAAAGTACCTCAATCTATAGCTGTACAGATTAATTCTTCAAGTCTGCTAAAGCAAATCATTGTCTCCATTGTTCCTCACATAGGCCGGGCCATTTATCAGTATAATTGCAAGGTCCATCTTACTTTATTACCTGCCTTGGATTAATGCTGCACCTTCTAGCAACACATTCTAGCTATTATTTATTTTCTTTTGACCACAAATTGCTCATTGTCTAATTATCCTTATGAAAAGGAAATATCTTTATGTGAATTCCAACAGAAAGGAGGAGCAAAAAGAATACAAAACCCTCCGACTTGTTCTGCTGTTCACTCTGTTAATATTAAAAGTGTGAAGAATGATAAGCGGAAAGCATCTCATGTTCACAGGTGCATAAGCACCGGCAGCTGCCACTGACCTCCAGTGTAACAGCTTGACTGCCTCTGAGACAAGCAAAAAGCGAATACAAATAATTGAAGGTAAGCCTAGGGGGCACATCACAACCCTGAGAAGTCTTACCATTGTATCATTTCTTCTTTGGAAACTTCTTAAGGGTTCAGTTGCCTTCACACGGGGGCTGTTAGAAGGACAAAGGCAAACCCTAAACTATTACTGTAACACAGGTTACCTGCAGCACCTCAGTCTGCAGCAGCACTGGGTGCGTGAGCCCCAGGTTTGCTGGCTCAGAGTCTCTCAGCGCTGCCACTGAAGGCATGCAGCAGGGTCAATGTGCTGGAAACAGCACTACAGCTTCTGGGACCTTTTGAAGAACAGAGGACAGCGCTACCGTTAAATTAGAAGTGGAAAGTATCTGTCTGGACATGTACCTGCTTATGTAAGTACTAAATATTTCTGTTGCTTTTGAAATTTTTCATATTTACAACGTAACGACTAGTGCTTTATATAAAAAAATAAATTACAAACCTCTTAAAACAAAGGTGACATATTTTATCTTTCTAACTCCCTTATTTTACATCAGTTATATCAATATTACAGCTTCTTGAACACTGTAGGAAAAGGTTGCACTTTTCTCTCCAAACCAAACAGTCCTATTTTAAAAGCATTAATACAGATAGAGTAAATGAGTAAGAAAGCTAAGTGTTTTCATTCTTCCTCTTTGTTACTCTAGATGAAGACAGAGAGTAAGCAGAGATCAAAAGATGTGTATCTGTTTCTCAAGCAGAACTATTGGATCTTGAAGATTTCACAGATGCAACATTAAATGCAAATAGAAAGAACTATCAGGTACAGTAAATACTAACAGAAGAAGTTATAAAGCAGTCCTTTCAAGCCATCAGGGTATTTTTGGTAGTCATACTGTTGTTTGGCTTCCTCCTTACAGCCCCAGCCTGTGCAGTCTTATGACTGTGCAACAGTCTCTTCCCACAAATCAAGCTCACATGGCTAAGGAGAATTTGAAAAAAGAAACCCTGACACTCTCCCAACAAGTCATGATTTCTGCCACTGGGCAGCAGGCAGTACCCAGAGGGGCAGCAGGCAGTACCCAGAGGGGCAGCAACAGCCTTCCCTTTTTCTACAGCTTTCTTCACTTGACTCTAATCTTGGACCACTTCAACTTTAAACCTCACAACATCTCTGTGAATCAGCTACTTTTACAAATGAAGAATTGAAGTGGGGAGGAAAAAACACAGGAACCTAGTATGCTTTCACCCTCTGGACCTCAGAAGTTTAGATAAGACATTAGACTGCTAAACCTCTCAAAGGCAACTACAGGACAATGACTGATCTCCAAACCATCCATCCCAACCAACTAGTATTAGCAGTGTGCTTACTGGAGCGTTTGAACTGAGTAATGAGTTTACAGATTGACAGAGATCCTCCTCCAATGAGGATTAATCCCCCAAAGCAATACAGTCGGAACAGTGAAACTATTTCTGCTATTTCCCTTTGCTGCCTGGCTCATGTGTGTTTTTTCCCTGCATTAAGATAATGGTCCTATCCACATTACTTTACATTAATGTCTTCAGATACAAATTCCATCAGTCTGGATCATTACCATTAATTTTCTGTTACAGTAGTGCCTCGTTGTCCCAATTGCATCTTGTTGCCTAGCGGAATGGTGCGTGTGAACGTAACTGAAGAGAGAACATGAAGAATTAATAATATAAGAATATCTTGTATAGAGTAAGAAATAAGAGTTTAAATTCTCTTCCACTGTTTCAGTTGATGTCTGGAATTCCTCTATTAGAAATAAACAAGATATTCATTAGCTAATTGCTTATGTAACAAACATCATTACATAAAATTATCATCTAGAGACACCGAAAGAAGAATTTTAATTATCCAGGTGAACTTCAAAGCAGAACTGCACTTCATGATTTCTATGGTTGCCTTCTCAACTTTACTAGTTCCTGATATACAGGCACTGTACAGTCAGTAGCATGTTGATTAGCCTGGCCCAATTTTTGGTTTATAAAAGACAATTCAAAGCAGCAGCTGATCAACACTGGAAGGCCTGTTGGATGGGTTCATGGATGGTAAACCAACGGTGTCAGTGCTGTGGGCCAGCTGCCAGTTTCAGGGCATCCATACAAGCCTCTGTTTGGCGAAAGGATGAGCCACTCCAACTGCTGAAACTAAAAAGCTTTGCCTTCAGTACTAAGTAATCGCTCTCCTGTTCCAAAGGCCAAATGGAAAAAAGAGTATTTCCGAGCCTCTCTGCCAGATGCTAAGAGCATAATGCCTACAGAATAAGGTCACTTCCATAGGTGGAAAAGCAGCAATAAGCTAAGCAGCTCACTCCACTCCAAGCCCTCTGCCCAGTAGCAGACATTGCCTCTCTGTGTAAGAATTCCCCAGCACTGAAGGGCCCATGCTCCTGAGAAGCAGCAGCTTCAAGGAGTCACCATTGTCACCTGCTGCGACAGCTCCTGCTCTACAGCCCAAACGCACACCAGGCTTTTCCACTGCAGGCCTGGCAAACAGGGCAGCTCCTGCCCACCCCCCTCTGCGGCCTGCTGGCGGCAGGCAGCCTCCCCGGTGCGTCCAACCCACATGCCGCAAGTGGGACCACGATGGCTCAGAACAGCCAGCATCCTTCTCCAAAGCCTCACTTCAGTTCTAACCCTAAACTGAAATAAAGTAAGCTATGCTGCAAGCATATCCTAAAACCTTAAACACAATCCTTGCTGACATTAGAGAACTACTTCTATAGGCCTAATAGTTCATTTTAACAAATCTCATTGAGCACCACACGTATTATCAAATCTCTGTTATACCACTGAAGGTGCCTTCCCTTCACACAGCCAGAAGGTTCCCTACAAAAAAACTTTCCCCTACATGAAAAGCTCTATAGCAGAAGAAAACTGAAAGGACAATAGCCAAGACTTCAGTTTTCAATACTACTTGTGCCTTCCAGTCGACCTGCCGAAGGGCTGGGCAGAGGGGCGCACACAGGAGAACAGAGGAGGGGGAGGAGGCAGGATTTCTGTGCTTGCTTTTGCTCTTTTACTTCACCTTCCACACCCATCTCTTCTTAGAAACAGCCTCCTTCCTTTTTACCCTTAAAGCTTGATGTTCCCTTCATCCTATCAAGGTCAACATAAACATTTTTATGTTGACAGTGACCATACCGTCAACAAAAAACCCCTCCTTGAAGCGAACCCCTTTTGCAGACCAAAAAAACACTTCTTTTTTTTTCCTGCGATTCTCCTGGGAGTGAGTAAAGAGCAGTAGGTGCCTCCACCTTTAAAGTATCAGTAGCCCTGAAACTTTCAGAGAGCAGCCTGCTGTGTAGAGAAAGACTGGGGATCAGCGCAGAGCTAGCTAGGCTTGAGCACTGGACGCAGCCTAGCTGCGGCAGCGCTGCACACAGCCTCCGACAACTGAGTTTGTTGACGACTAAGTGAAAATTAGTCTGCAGTGAGCGGTGGGTCACTGAGGACAGACTGCTTCTAGCAGAAATGCCAGACAACTTCAAAGCAGACTTACCGTTTCTAAGCTGCAGTGCAGTCTGCAGTGCAGTCTCCATTGTAAATATACCCAAAGTCTTTGCACTCAACATTTTATTTCAGACACCAGGAAAAAAGAAAAAAAAAAGGCAGTTTCAACCAAAGCAAACAAAGTACAGAAAGTCCAAGTAACATGAAAGGGATTACAATTCCTGTAATGTCTCTGTAACCCCCCTTTGTTCTCTTTTATCCCATGTTCCTGGGCCACACTTTCCAGATGCTGCAGCTTAAATCAGGCTAATCTAAGTCTTACCAAAGTCAATGGAAAGCTTTCTCCTGATTGTATGGAAGCCAAAATTTTGCTTTTTCATTGCTACTGTCATATGAATAAGGATACAAGAAGATCACTACAACTTTAATTTCTTGCATAGTCTTATGTTGAACGTGGACCAGTCTCTGAAAGACAGTTGCTCCAGGTGCAAGCTCATATCACTGCAGGTGGGATTCCTAAATTCTAAAAAAATATGTTCTTAAGTAAAAAAGAAGGAAAAAAAAAGGAATAAGCAGACAAACATTTTAGTACTTCAGAACACTACAGGAAACATGTCCCAGTGCAGGGAAGACTGCTCACCTGAAACATTCCTCTGAATTACTCACTATTTCATCTCTTAATCCAGTATTAAACTGTTAAGAAAAAGCTTCTTAAATTAAAAAGAATCTTTTGCTGGCAACACAAAAGCACCTGTACAAAGTATACATGATATCACTTGGTAACAAACTAACAGGGAAATAAAAATCATAATAACCTCTTGCAAATGAAAGTGGTTTTATTTCCAGATATTTCCACTGGCTTCAATGTTTGACTCAGAATTAAACAGAACAGGAGTTTAAAATTTGACCTCCAATCTGTAAATCCTTTTTCCCCTGTTCCATTCTTTCAATACTAAGAACAATCAGATTAGAAACTAATGTTGTCTGTATCTTTGTCCTTTAAATAAACTGCTGAATATCACTGTATTACATCTATGAGCTCTTCCAGATGATCTGTGAAAAGCATACTTAAAATTCCTCTTTCGAACTTAATTTGCAGTGATTTTCTTGCAGTAATATGAGAATAAATGAAAAAGATAATTGATTTAAACAGTAAGCAATTGCACACAATGACTTTTCTACAGCAGTTGTCTAATTAAGAGACTATGAGCCCAGCATATCAAGCCCAAGATTTAAGCATTGTTTTTGAGGTATTCATATGATATGCAAGATGCACAACTTTTTGTATTCTGTTATATTGCAGGTGCACCAAAATACTTGCTACCAACTTTTAACCCTTCACAAAAGGATTTGGATCTGAAGAAAAGAAACAGCTACTGTTCAAGTGAGTAAAAATATCTGAAGATTATCAACATTGATAAATAACATTTACGGCAAGGCTGATCTAAAAAGTGACACTGGACTAAAAATATCTCGACAAAATTAACAATGAATGATGTGTTATGAGCATGAAACATGCATATGCACAGATGTCAGTTATATAACCCATTTCTTATATCATTAAAGAGTAAACACCAGCCTATTCTTTCAGCTTATCAAACACAGTGAAAAGCAGGCACATTTCTTTCCCATATTTCTCTCCCCTAATTAACAGATTTTTTTAACTGCATGTCTTTTACTACTGCAGCAGAATCTCATCTGCCTCCTTATTCTGAATTGCTACATACAAATGCCTATTGCTCCCCAAAGGCTTTTCTAAGAAGCATCTGTAACAAAAGAATTGTAGGTGCATACCTTAACCTCTTGGTTGGCAAAAATCTCCACGTCAACCCCACAGGCAACCAGAGTGGAGACATCACAGTCCATGCTACGGGCTGGCATCCCCCCCTTTTGTACACAGAGTTAGGCAACCTCAGAGTAACAAATGATTGGAAGGGGAAAAAAAAAAAATCTTCAATTCAGTATTGCAATTGAACAGTCCAAAATTCTGTCTCAAGGCTGACAATAACTGCAAGCTTCCGACACAAGCTCTTTGCACTTAACTGAGTTGCTCCTTGCCTTTCCCTCGTACACCCACCAACTGAGCAGGCACAGCATAGTAACAGCGCTATTCCATCTCTCATGGCAATGACATCACCACAAAGACTGACATAAGCTAAATCTATTTTTTCAACCCTTTTATCTCTAGGCAGCACAGTGGATCAAATTGAACATGATTATGTGCTAAATCTGAACTCGGACTAAATCAATTCAAGCAGCGTTCACTGGCAACTGAGTCATAGCTGTTGTTTCAGCTGAGCGCTTATGTTGGCAAAAAAGATCGCCTGACACTGAAAGCTCCACTCTGAGTGTAAATTAGCCCAGCATTTAAAGCCACTAAGCTCAGGGTAACGTTCATTACTTTATTATACTTTAAAATCTACAGCAGAGCACTAAGGAAAAACAAAACAAAACAAAACAAAACAAAAAACCAACAAAACCCCTCACCATTCTGCTTTTAATAGCTCTAAGTCTTTTTTAATAAAGCATGCTATTTAACCCCACCCATGAGATTAGAGAACATCTAGTCCTATATCATCAGGAGTGATCAACATACTGCAAATTCGATCCCAGTACTTAGACATACAAGTTGCACTATGATCTTCAGAAAGATCAGAGGCATGTCTGTGTGTGATCGGGAAGTCAATGCCCCTTCAAAGAACAGAACATGAAAATTTGCCTTGAAATTAGGACTTCACACTAGGCAACCTTTACACTGTCTGTCCTTAGGGTGACTCCTTCACAAATGTACCAGTATGCAACTGAAAGAAATAAATTTGAGTAAAGTGAAGAAGTTTTACACCTGCTGACTCAGTGGTCTGTTTATTCTTTGCAAGTTTATTTTTTAATGATAGAGAGAAATAAAATATCTACAAATTTGGGACTTCTAAACTTGATCTTTATCCCAGACTTGCACCATTGTTTTTCCTCTAATGTTTCACTCTTGTGATCCATAAATTACTTTTAATTGTTGCAGGCCTAGAGATGACATTTATGGGTAAATCAGACTAACAGGCTGTTGTGGTTTAACCTGGCAGGCAGCTAAACACCACAGAGCCGTTTGTTCATTCCTCCCCTGCAGTGGGATGGGGCAGAGAATCAGGAAAAAAAAGTAAAATTTGTGGGTTGAGATAAAGACAGTTTAATAGGACAGAAAAGGAAGGGAAAATAATAACAATAATAATAATAATAATAATAATAATAATAATAATAATAATAATAATAATAATAATAATAATAATAAACAAGTGAGGCACAATGCAATTGCTCACCACGCGCCAACCGATGCCCAGGCCGTCCCCCAGCAGTGGTTGCCCCCTGCCCCAACCAACTCCCCCCAGTTTCTATACTGGGCATGATGTCCTATGGTATGGAATAGCCCTTTGGCCAGTTCAGGTCAGCTGTCCTGGCTGTGCCCCCTCCCAGCTTCTCCCTAGCAGGGCACGAGAAGCTGTAAAGTCCTTGACTAGTGCTTGACTAAGCACTACTTAGCAACAACTAAAACATCAGTGTGTTATCAACATTATTCTCATCCTAAATCCAAACACAGCACTATACCAGCTACTAGGAAGAAAATTAACTCTATTTCAGCCAAAACGAGGACACAGGCAGAATTAAAATATTTAGCTACTGATATAAACCTAGCAGCAGCACATAGCTCAATGCAAGAGACTGTTCTGCTTACTCTGCTTCATTGACAGCTGTTGTACCTTGGATCACGTTCTATGATGCTGCACAGTTTGCTACTGATATTTAAACTAGGTTGTGTAACACTATCTCAGATACATGCTGAACCATGGGCAGTTTGCACTGTAGACTACCATACCCTTAATGAAATTCAAAATGAAGACACCTGGGGAAAATATACCAAGTTATATACCAGCACTGTGGATTCAGGCACCTAAAAGCAGAAGCAGCTTCAGATTAGAGTCAAGCTACCCAGCTTCCTGTCTTATTCTTTCACCAGCACCGTAAATTTGGTAAGAGCAGGGAATTCCAGATTAGCCGATGACAGAACAACCTCCGCTGAGAAATCCCCTCTTTACCGCTGTGAGCTGGCAGTAAGGTTAGATGCTGTTACAGAAAAGCTGAGATCTCTTAACAGAACATTCTTTTCCAAGTTCTATTGAATTTTTTGCCCGCTTTTTAACTTGCATTTATAGTAGCCCCTCAGCAGTAATCACAAACTAAGACCCAGAACCAGGACAGAAACATATCCCAGCACTGAAGATTTTACAGACCAAGACTATACCAATCAGCAGAAATGGATAGAGTAGTACAAAGCAGCAAAAGAATCAATATGGTTTATCATGGTAATCAATTGTTTTGTATACCAATCACTTCATCACTGTCAAGTTTTTTCATAAACCATAGGAAAAGACTTTTAAGAAAGAATATGAACTTAACATTTTTGTACATGTTTAGAAGAACTTCTATTCATATATTTAAATATCATATATATGTGATATCATAGAAAAAAAGTTAGAAGAATGCCTGATTGAAGTTCTAAGCAGGCAGCAATGGAAAAATCCATGCCATCAGAAAACTGAGAAGTTAGTAAGTGGTTATCAAAGAGCTCGAAGGAAACACTGAAAGCAAAGACTAGTCATGTATATCTGCAACTAATGAAAGTTTTAACAGTATGGACCAACAGGACAAAAAAACATAACAAACAATTGAAAGATGAAAAGATCAAGAATTAGACAATGCTGATCCCTAAGGTCTAGAAAGACATCTGAAGTGAAAGTGCCTGGCCTGAGTGTGGTTTCATAGCAGTGATGGAAAAAAGATCTTACAATACAGAGCTACACTGGCTAGTTCCATAATAATTTATTTCCTTTTTTCATTTTTAAAACTGTCAGCTATCAATTTCAGTAGCCCATCTCCTTAATCTTATGAAAACCAGTCCATGGTGTGTGAACTAACCTGTTCCACTTCACGATCACTCTTGCACTTCTACTATTCATCTCCTTTCACAACAGAATCATTGCAATTTTTCCACTCCACCTGAGTAAGGAAACCTTACTGAGATCACAGTTACTTTCATTTCTTGTTTCTTCTTGCCTGTTCCTAAGCATAACCTATTTTTTCCCCTTAAAAACCACTCTAGCTCACTCGGGGATTTTAGTGAGCTCTTTACAGAGACAACCTAGTTGTTTTTGCTTCTCGAAAACAAAGATTACCTAACAGAAGAACTCTACAGAGCATTTGAGCGCTTCAACTTACGTCTTTCAATATACGTCATATTCTATTTGTTACTACGCACTTCTCATTTGAAATCCTATGTAAGATTTTTTTTCAGGGCACTCTACAATTCCTTATAGTCTCATCTAATGTTAAAAAAAAATTTTATTATGGATAATTTAAAATTTATTAATATTGACTGCTTTCTCCAGATCAGAAGACTTGTTTTTCAATCAAATGTAAAGAAAGATTCCTTCAATTTCTTTCAAAACAATTCTTAACTGTGGCTCTAGATGGTCTTGCTAAATTCAATTTGGCAAACTCCCAAGAAAAAATAAAGCCGTATTTCATGCATATTTTAAAGCATCATATTTAATAAACACAAATTGATATAGACACATAATGCACTTCAGCATACTCGAAGAACTTACTCTTTCAGTAGGTTCTCCAGGTCACAAACTGCTGCTTATCCCACCTTTTGTACTAACGTGAGCAGGAAAGCCGCTCTCTTGTGGGCGGGTGCTAAGCCAGAAGGTTCGTGGATCACGTATATACCTTAAAGCTTCACCTGAAAGTTAAAGGCTAGACAATATATGGAATATTAATACTGACCAATACAAGCAGATTGTTTTTTCCAAGTAAAACAGTTGGTGCTGAGGACCTGACATCAACAGTATACCTATTTCAAGAGGGATTATTTTAGGCTAGCTCTAGCATGCCCTGTGGACTGGTACCCAGCAGCAGCAGAGTAGCAGCAGTCCTGGAGGCATCCTCTGGTTTAGGTTCATCTAAGGGAACCCACATGCAGAGTGCTCTGCGATGCGAGCCAAAGCACAGAAGGTGGAAGACCATTTCGGAAGAAAATGACCTGAACTAGAATGCTAATGTAAGTGCATCCGAAAGTATATAATGCTATTGCCATCCCCTACCAATTTTACATTGGGCTTAAGGCCACGACCACTAATTCTGAGAACGGAGAGAGAGAGTTTTGAACAGTCATTCAGAAGTTTCTCAGTTCATTTCAGGTTTGTCTGTAGTAACAATCATGCATGGAATTAAATGGGCGCCATTCACTACGTACGAATATTTCAGGTGAGTGAATTTAAGAGCAGTTGAGAGCCACTTGTACATCTAGGCTGAGTACAGAAATACCAAGTTTTTAGTTACATTTGTAGCCATGAAACAGGTTTGAGAACTCAGAATAATACTGATTAAACGTAACTCCAGGTGGTGTCATTCCTTCACAAGAACCAATGTAATCCTGTAGCATCACTAGACTCTCTGATGATTAACACTTGATGATCATGTCTTATACATGAATCAGCAATCCCCTTCAAAAAGACAAAAAGCTTCCAAAATCAGAAGGAAAATAAGTCCCTAGCCAGGGACAGTCTTGCGTTCTGGATTCGTACAGTGCCTGGGACAACACAAGCCTAGTCTACAACCTTTACTCCTGTGCGTGGAGTTTTTGTTTTTCTACAGTGTTACCATAGTTATAGCTGTGTCTCAGCCTGATACGTATAAATAGCACCTCAGATTTAAGACTTTGAGCTCAACTGTCAAGTCATTAAAACAACTTGTGCAAAATCTTGACCCTCCTTTTGCAAGCAAACTACTGCTGATGTACCCTTAGGGAAACTTCACTGTATCCAGACCTCACAGCCACATTGTAACCAAAAACACCACCTAAATTCAGAAGTAAGCATGACATTTTTTGCTCATGGGATGAAGCTTGTGCTCATTACTAGCAATAGAGAGATTATTTCTGTAGCAGCTCTTGCTTGCGGGTACAAACCATATTAAGTGCTGTACAAATCCAGAACAATAAAAAGAAACCCTACATCACTGACCCGTTGATGCTTGAATGGAACACCGTAAATAGATTCCCATTATGTCTGACTCAAATGTTTTTAATGATGTGCATCTTTATTGATCTTGTTCAACCTACAGAAGTCAAAAGTATTTAAACTGAGCGCCCTTATATACCTGTTGCTAGGAACATACTTTTACAAATATAATCCTATTTATTAACAGAATTATAAATACTTATAAAAACCCATAAAAATTTCGTAATGTAAGAGACAGCCCTGAAAAAAAGCTCAGAAAAAAGACAGTTGTTTCTCTGTCTGCAGCAGAAGATAAAGGCCAACTAGATACATTCTTCAGGAGCGAAGTTAGCTCCTTCAAAGAGGTTTTCATAAAGACATTAAAAGAAAGTGGAACACTGAAGATTGAGTAGGATTCAGCTCAGCCATAGAAGGAAAAAGAACATGCATAATTATTATTTTTTTCTTACGACAGTGAGCATTGACTCACGCTAAAGTAGATTACCCCCAAAAGCATGGAAGTAACAGATAGATCCAGCCAGGGGAACACAGCAGCAACACATCAGACCAGGAGAATCTGGGCCAAGACCTGGGAACTGAGGGAAGGAGTTCTCCTCGTCTCTAGCTATGCTGCGGTTTACGCTCTGTATATACTGAAGGGTGAAAGGCTGGTGCTTTCAGGACACGATTCAGAGAGAGATGTCTGAAGTCAAGGGAGATGTGAAAGCAAATGAGATAAAATACATTACCCGATGCTATGAGCTAGCATCACCACGCTAGATGAATTCACTGTTACCTGGAAATAATATTCCCACTCAATTCCCAAACGGAACAACCATCAAATGTTACTCTGTTAAATTATGCCCCTTTTAACATTGTTGTGAGGATTTTAACTCTTGATGTATACCCTTTTTTAATAGATGAAAAAGCCCAACATTCCATTAATGTCCATTAGCAAATGTCTCCAAGAATGGAGTCAAAGCTGAAACAAGAGGGTGTTAAGCCAGGGAAGCCTACCTGCGCCCGCTTACTCTTTCCTAGGTTCTAAATTACTATCAAAACTTCATGAATTTTCAGAGGCTATGGAACACAGCAATATCAAAGATATAAAACAGAGCATCTAGAGCATCTTTGAACTCCCCAAAGATGATAAATAGATGAATTATACATCGAATATCTTTTAGACAGAAAATTTAACTGGCACGTACAATAAATAAGGAACAACAAACTATCCAACAGCTACAAAACCGCCGATTTTTCCAAGATTAGTTTGACCCCCAAACTAAAGTTTCTACAAATTCTAAATTGGCAACAATTGTGGCAAAAAAGGACTCCCATTCACCCCTTCTCATAACAAATAATCTTTCCTATGGTTTGAAGATTTTTAAAGACACAGAATTTTGGCCAGAGAAAAAAGAAAATGGAAGTTTAATTAAACTTAGAATAACCCTAAATCAATAAATTCCTCCTATGTGCAGAAACTCTAGAGCTTGGAAAATCCCTGGCTGAACCATGCCTTGGCTGGCCTTGATTTTTGAAAGGTAACTTTTCTGTATTATAAGCGATACTTTGCTTTCCTGTAGGTAATAACTTTCTGTCAGTCACACTTATAGATCTCAGAACCTGGGTCTAAGAGTCAGAAAATAAAACACATCATAAACGTTATGTAGGATTTCTCCCTCCTTTAACAGAGATAACATCAAGCAACTCAAAACCCCACATATGATAATGTGAGACTACTTCAGTGACTAAATAAACAACTATGTCATCTAGCCAGCATCATTTTGCTGTCTCATTTGGCTACATACAAGTTTTAACTCTGAGTCAGAATTGCTCAGTTACTTTTAACGTGGTGGTATCATTCATAGTCCTTAGCTTCCAAGTATACGTGGGGAGGCGTGAGGGGGTGGAAATAAGTGTATGTGTCTTCTGTCTACTGGAAATGGTTACAAATCCTTCCCTGTGCCAGATCCACGCAGGATAAGAACTGTTACAGTTCAGACTACAGAACCCTCTTGCTCATAAAACGAGCTGCTGCAGTTCAGAAGTCAGGATGTTGTTCTTGATTCATTTGGTGAACAGATGACCACCCACAGAATACATAACACACACATGAATCCCTGGTAAGAGAAGAGGACCATAACCCTGCAGTGTAAGCTAAAGTTATTTGCAGTCTATCTACACAGTACCATAGATAAATTGCATAGGTTTCAGTTTTAAATTAATAGAACTAAACATAGATCTCCACATCCCGGTATATACATTGCCATTATATAGGCAACAGACTTGGGACTTAATTTCAGTGCTTCAGCACGGACAGCTAGTGCAATGTGAGATGCCTTACGGTATCCAAGACAGGGCTGACAAATGTGATGAAGGACCTCTGGAAGACCCTTCTCTTCTGCACCATCAGCCAGAGGCCCCGAGAGATTATCCAAGATATCTAAATTAGCACTAAGCACCTGTATTTGGGCAACTGAATGCTTCTTGTTCAACACATCTATGGACTCTAGAGTGGGATTTTGCTGACTAGTCACTTGATATGTAGTTTAAGATGGGCTGAATTGCTCTCTAACATCTACCAATTACTAACTAGATTTCCAGCAACTACATCAGAAACTTAAACATATAGTGCATACGTATAAGCTGACATTTAAGTGTTGATCTTGAACTGAATCCTACACATAACATTACCACCATGCCTCAATTTCTTCAACAGCAAGATAGGAACGGTGATACTTATCTACTGTGTAGACGTATGGCAATGTTAATGAGCATGTGTAAGACTTCCCAGGCAAATTTCTAATCAATAGATTTTTATATTTTCTTTAATTTCATAAAAGACTACAAAACAGGTGACATGCTTACATGTATTTACTCTTGCAGTACTTGAAAACAGAATTAAGACTAGATCATACATGGATTCTGTAAGAGACTGCCACACACACAAGATGCCAAGCCAAAGCTCTCAGAGCTGCAAGGAACTCTGAAATCTCAGGCACCTTCTCAGTTCACATTGGGAAGATGGAGGTGCTGATAGGCTGGCACAGGAGCACGATGCTGAAGAGACAGATGCAATTCTCCACAGAACCACCTTTGTGACCTTGGATGAAGAACAGACAGGAACACACATTCAGAAGGGCTCAGAGCCCTTGTGTTTTATTTGGATTTTAAGTGTAAGCTGGGCAGGACAGGTACTCTCTATTACTAAACATTATTTAACAGATGATGCCAGTTGGGATAGGCCTGTAATACTCCTGCCTAAAAATGTGATTTACAGTTATCCATGAACTCTGTTAACAGTTTCAAAATGTATTTTTAAATAATTTCCATTTACCCTTACTTGTCTCAGACTAGCAAGGAGGGTATTTAACATGCCTGTATGTTTTCCTTGTCATTTGAGATGCTTCATCACAGCAAAATGCCCTTGAAAGAAGAGCCTGGAATACCAATGCTCACTGCTGTGAGAGAGACCAACCTTATCTCTCAGCTGCAGCTCTGCACAGGACACACAGGTGAGAGATTTAATGGCTGTGCTGAGAGAAAACAGTGCTTACTGCCAAGCCAGCAAAAGCAGTCCAGTTCAAAGCGGGGGGGGGGGAAGGGAAAAAAAGAGTAAACTGTCAAACAGCATGCAGTCAGACAGCAAATAATGAAGAAATGAATAATAGATTTCTTACATAATTGCTATTTTATCCTGATGTTATAGGGTGGGTATTTATTTTGCTGCAACACTTTAAACCAGATATTCTCTTCTCCTGTTAATCCCCTGATCCAACAGCAGACAAAAAATAAGGTGTTGATACTTAAAATTTACCATATACAAATATCCATTCTTGTCTTCGTTACTGACAGAAGACACTGTCTTCCATTTTGATAAATTCTCTGCTATTGTTTTTTTATTTATGTTCAAAGGACAGATGGAGATTAGATAATATGGGACCCAAAAGTCAGATATAAAGCTTCTCCAGTGGCTCTGAAGTAAAATGTGAAATCTGTTAAAGTTGTGGGTTTTTTCCCCCTACAGCATATAACTATGATCAGAAAAAAAAAATCCAAGTAATTCTTAAATATTATATTAGTGAACTTGTAATGTATTTATAAAATGGCTTTATCCAAGTCCCTCCCCACAAGGCTGATTTCATGATTTCACAAACAGAAGAAAGAGACCATGATGGCCTGTTTAAGAGCTTGTATCTTACATGAAGATACAACAGATCAGATTTAGTTTCCCCTTTTTCTTATCCCTAAAAAACAGACTTATTTTCCCAACTAGAACTTGAGAAATAGTCTTCCATTGACCCAGCCCAGGAAAGGACCAGAACCAGTCTTTCATTCTTCTGTTTTGCACTCTCCGTTTACTCAATATTTCAGTAGTTTTTATAAAGTGTGATACAGCTCTAAATAGATATTAACAAAAATAAAATTAAAAAATCAAAACACAGCCAGTTCCCATACAGTCATCTCACACGTGACATATCAGTACAGTGGTTTCAGAAGATGGGTATTCAATACAGTTCTAGATTATTTAGTCATTCTATCCGTTAGTTCACTCTCTAATAAAAGGGCATTACAATGCACTGTCAATATTAAATTAACAGTAATTAAATAGCAGATACATTAAAAAATACAAGTGAGTGACAGAAAATTGATCTTATTTCAAAGCAATTTATCTATATTTAAACAATCAGCTTCCTTCTGAAACAGGGAGTTGCAAACAATTAATCCAAATGTATGCTATTACACAAAACATTTTATAGTAGAAGAACATTTCCATACAAAAATTCTAACTCACTCTAGTTTTGATAGCCTTCAGGAAAAAAGCCTGACGTACTTCTGATTCGAGCCATCCAGATCCATGGGAAGTCTTGTCTGCACTAGATATTCTGGCCAAATTAGAGCTACCACTAAAATGCCTAACAGAGAAAGCCTCTATGTCTACCAGTGCAGATTTTTCCCACTTTCGAACAATGGTATCACCCATACTTGCAGTTGAGGCAGCAGTTCTGCATTTGCCATACAAAGTCTATGGTAGATGCAAACTGTCAGTTAAGACAAGACCTCAGGCATACATGTTATTCCTCACCACCTTACTTTGTAAAGCCTCTTAATCACATAGAAAAGCCTAGACAACAGTGATTTTTCAAGAGTTTTTCCAAAGGCAGGAAGGGGGAGAACCCAAATATTGGCTTCAACTAACCTAGAGCAGTTCAGCTGTTACTTCAGCTTTTGGGTTTTGTTTGGTTTGGGGTTGTTTTTTGGGGGTTTTGGTTGGTTGGTTTTGGGGTTTTTTTGGGGTTTTTTTGGTTTTTTTTTTTTCATTTAAGTAACTTAGTTTCAATCAGGAGTCCCTGTAAAAACTTGAAAAAACAGGAACAACTGTTTCCATGAAGTTCTGTGAAGTTTCTTGTTTTATTAGAAACAAGACACTTTCTCAGCCTGAGATATTTATTTATTCTATAGCTTCTTACAGTCTTCCAGTTGCTTTACATGTAGGCAAACCCAGCTTATGAACTTATTTGACTTTGTGAATGTGCTGGTTAATTTTTTGAAGATTTCAGATTAAGTGGCTACATACATTTGGACCTACGACTGATCCCTAAACTGTACCTGCAGCTACACCAGTAAACTAAGTCTGCCAGGAATACTCTAAGCTTAGTTTTGACACCATTTAGCACACAACAGTCCATATCTGTGCTGGTACTGCTGGCCTACAAAACGAGAAATCTGTCTTCAGCCCACCTTTGGGGAATGTCTCAACTGCTGTGGAGCTCTACCTGTGCTCAGGAACTGCTGGGAGAAAACACTACTTAGCACAGCTAGATTCAGGCCAGTCTAACAATTTCCTAGCCACATTTACATAGACAAGCATGCTTGAACTTACTGTTGTAGATGCTGTTTTTAAGAATTCTCAGTTGCTCCCACTCCCAGGCAGACTTTAACAGTCAAAGATAGTTTGTAGAGTCCAATGGGCCTGTTCAATCACTATTTTTTTATAAAAAACTATGTTAAAACACTCAAATTGCAAAGGGGGAGGGGGTCGCTAGATCTCCGAGAATGCTAAGTAAAAATTCCACAAGTAATTTCAATCCCAAAACATCTGCCTTTGAGTTCTGTATGTCAAGACACGAAGATGTAGGCGCATTAATCTGATGTGGAATTGTTCTCTATAGCACAATCCATCTGTAATTTTGTCCAAGCTAGATTTAAACATCCAAGTGAGGAGACTCTCTTTGTTAAAGAGTGACATTAAAATTATCTGTTAGGACAATATGAATTTACCTGCTACTCAATTCTGCATTTCTAATCATGACCACTTGTGCCCCAGTTATTTTCCACTGTATTTTGTTCACAAACCTTATCACAGCTTACTTCACCTCATAATCAAGCAATGTATATTTAACAAGTAAGCTCTTCAAATTATCTAAGAATATTTGTTGACAATTTAACTTTAATCTGCTAATCATTTTTGTAACCTCTTACCAAGAATTCAAGGTAATATTCTGTTCTAGTTATATGAATCAATTCATAGAACAGTTACGGATACAGCTCTGATACAGAATCTACAGCTTGCCCTTATACAGGAAATTAAAGTTTATCACATAGCTATAGATCACTTGATTTTCTCTTTAGTCAGTTAAATTAGAACAATGCGAATAAGCTATGAAAAGCCAGCACTGAAGCACTCAAAAATCAAAAAATTCAAACCATTAAGAGTTAATCCAACAGCCTCGATTTTCATATAATGCACAGGATCCCAGCAGGGCGGGGGGGGAAGCCTCACTAAAAAAGCCCACTCCTCTGTACCCTGTGCCCTTTGACATAAGGTGCTCCGTACTGACCTTTACCATAAAATATGAATTTGAGATTGTATTTGTTTGGAGGTGACTATTTGTTTCACAGCTTTCCTCTGTAAAGGAATTTTTCCTTGCAGCATAAAACAAGTAAGGGTTACTGTAGAAAGGTGGTTGTTTCCTCATTGTTGAAAAGACAAAAAATACAAGTATTAATTTGTAATTTAATGTGCAACTTCAAAATAGTATCTATAAATTTTAGTCATAAACTGACCTTTTACAGTCAGAACTTCATATTCACCCTTCCAACTTAAGATGGGCAAGCAAAATTCTACTTCAGTTCACTTGAGATATCACCAATTATATTACAATTTCCTCAGGCCACAGAGATAAAATTAGGCTCAAATATTACAATACACAGCAAGAGGCATCTTGGGTGTACCACCTGCTCTCAAAGGAGTACTTGGAACTACTTAGTTTTATTCCATGGCACTGGTTTCATCAACTTGAACAAGAAGAAATTCATGCTCCAAAATGCACATAACAGAGGAAGGTCACAACTCTTTAAATTGGCTCTTAAAGGATCGCTAAAAAGTATTCTAATATTGGATGATATCAAATAATAGCAACCACTTCTCATGGAAAGAATATGCTCTGCAGCTAATACAGATTTATTCCCACTCTAAATTACTAAGCATCTCTCAAGCATGTTTATGTTTCAGTTACACAAGGAAGCAACTGAAGACAGTCACAAGCCAAGAAGCATTCCTTGAAGATAACTGAATTAGAACTTGAACAAAAAAATATTTTCTTATCTTTTGGACAGAGCAACTGAGAGTTATAAATTTCCTGTTCCGTCAATGTTCTTTTAGTATCTTAAAATATTATTGTAATGTCTGGTTGCTATTTACAAAATATTTTACATACACCAAAGAATGCAGCCAAATTTCTGAAGGGACATGTACCAGACCATATACAGTAAGCAGATTTTAAAAAGAACAAATTCCCCAGCAAAACAATTCCTAGATCAGGTTGCAGACTGTTGCAGGGCAGAGGGCTGCCCCATATTAGACTGTCCTAGAGAAGGCCGTTGAAGTCTTTAAGGCATCACATTCACTGTAGTGATGGCCATAGTACAAAAAATTTGGACATAAAAGAGTAAGAGAACATCTTGCGAACCACCAAAAGACAGCCCCAGTCTACCATCTGGCTATGAGCCAGGAAGCACAGTGGTCATGAAACAGGGACATGGTCCACACAGTCTTACACTGATCCCGCCTTGGCAGGAACATAAACCAACAGGGAGTAAAAGACATTCATTCATAAAGATACATGTTCTGACATCCATAAAGATAGTCCCAACTTGCTCCCTTTTTCCTGTAAAGATACAAAAGAGAAGCTAGACAACAGACAGAGAAGTTTCTATATTAAGATCCATTTATATGTGGGGCTAGCTCCAAACCTGTAAAATAAGTGTTCAAAAGCTACTAAATATCACAGAATCATAGGAGGGTTGGAAGAGACCTTTAAAGGTCATCTAGTCCAACTGCTCTGCAATGAGCAGGGACATCTTCAACTAGATCAGGTTGCTCAGAGCCCCGTCCAAACTGACCTTGAATGTTTCCAGAGATGGGGCAAATATCTCATGGTATTTTGAAAACACATACATAACAAAAGCTTTTCTGGAAGGCAGAGTAGTTACCAAGTACAAAATCATGCCACAAAGAATCTTCAAGGCATTGACAGGTTTGGAGTTGTATGGTTTGTTTTGGTTTTTGTTTTTTGTTGTTGTTTTTTTGGGTTTTTTATTTGTTTGTTTGGGGTTTATTGGGGGTTTTTTGTTTGGTTGGTTGGGTTTTTTTTAAAATGTCAATTTAAGATCCGGAAAAATTATTTAAATTCTAATGGCCTGCATATTTAACTTTTCCTCTAATACCTTTGAACCATTCCCTAGCTATGACAACTGCTGTATTTCAGTTTTCTTCAGTTTATTAAGATAAACACAAATAATTACTTTTACTGATTTATTTATTACTATACAAATTTCTGGAAGTAAAACATTTATGCAAGCCTAATGCACAAAAAAGTAGTTCCTTCCACCTCTCAAATGTAGAAGTGATTATAGGTTAAGAACTATTTTAGCACTACTTCTAAAACAAAAGCTGAGCAAATTAATATTTTTTTAAAAACAAAATTTAAGAACAGGCAGAAAAAGAGTGAGGAGATATCTTTTCCATTGTCTAAACATCAGTATCCTCAAACAGTGATTTTGTAATCCACAGGATAGTTGCATCCTGCAACTAACAGAATAATTTATGGTTTTTAGTTTATATTTCTGACTATAATTTTTTCTATGTAATAGTGATGGAGAATTCAGTTGTACAGAATTTGCTTTGTCTGTAAATTAAATATTTCCTTTGGTGAATGGGAAGTAGTACCAACAACTTTATAAATCAGAAAACATGTCAAATTTAGATACTACACTTGGTGCTGTCCAGAGACTCTGGGCTGGTCTTTACCTCAAGAAGCCCAGGAGGACTTATGGATACAGAGATATTCACATATTATATCATAAGTTTCGGAAGCTTAGAACTGAACTGTAGGGGACAGTCACATCTTAAATATATACAAGTTAACTCTAAAAGATTTTGTACAAAGGCTACAAGAGGACTCACAAAGCGCAGCAGAAATGCTTTCTGTTGCATATTTCTCTACTTGAGAGCAGACCTCTTCCTTACACAACAGCAATTTTGTTCTGTGAATTTGCAATGAAGGTAGCCGATATCCCCATTAAAAGACTGGTACGTACTTCATTGCAAACCCATAATCTTGCAGGGAGGGGGAATGACCAACAACAACCACCCCCACTATCAGAGCTAGGAATCTTCTCACTCATTAAGTCCTTCAGTCTTTTGATGCAGCTATTTGCCATAGTAGCAGATTGAGCTGAATGAAAAGACTGAGAACTTGGCTTTTTGGCCCCTCTACTACTGGGAAACTGTTCCAAAACCAGATGCTGTTAGCTAGAAACTCCAGTTTTCAGACAAACTTAAAGCCAGGTTTTTCCCTCTCCCCACTAATTTTTTTTTTTTTTAACTCCTGAATTTATAAACAGCAACACAGTAGTTCGCAGCCTTTGCTTCTGCTACATTAAAATAAGCCAAACTCTTCCACAAAATATCAATGCAAAAAGAGCTTAGAGAGAAAACCAACTTAGAACTAGCTTGCCTATTTCGGCTTGGCAGAGGCATCCTCCAGTTCAGATTCTAACTCAGCTCTTGAGTCAGACAGACACCCTACCTGTGGCCCCAACAGCTCAGAGCTTCCCATGCCATCACCTGTGACCAGAGGTACTATTATTTTCAACAGGAAGTTGTTAACTAACTGAACACTGCAGAAGAGCTTATATAAATAAAAGTGGTCTAAAGTCTGTGTAGTTTTAAATTCAAATGTAAGAACAGAAACAGATCTTTGACAGAGATTTCAGTTCTCATAATGGCAGAGAACCAAAACCAAGCTCCTTTCTTTCCGTTATCTCAGACTTTCTCCATTTACGACTGTGGAGAATCTGCTGCAACCCAGAAAGCCACTGAAAACGGGTGAACTGGAAAAAGATTCCTGCACCTCCTCTACACCCTGTTTTCACAGAGTGAAGTTATCTAACCACTTCATCTTGCCTCTTACATTACTTCTGAGATCATTATTTGCTTTCTTCTTTTAGTCCATCATTTACAAATTCTAATAAAAACATCTGAAAATTCCACCTCAAATCAAGACAGGGAGTTAGGTCAACCTCAAAATTGATCAATTTGGGGTTGCGTCACAAAGTCATAACAAGAATAGAATAGAATAAACACAGCTTTCTTAAATATAGGTAGAAGTACGGTAGGCAAGCACAAGCTTACACAATTTCAAGATATTTTCGGAAGAGGTTTTGAAAAAGATCATTGCAATCCATACACTTATATGCTAAAAAAGGCAGCAACAGTTTAAAGTTAGTTTCCTTCTGAAGAGAATCTTTAATAGATTTCTCTCTGTTATGGTTTACTTCAGATAAATACATGGTGGATCACATACACTAGATCATCTGATACAGTACTGGACAGCAAATCATTTGTTAATGCAGAGAAGATAGGATTGGTATAGGAACTGCTATAGCACTACCTTCAGCGCCAACAGAGGAAGTACCAGACCGGGGGAAGGCTACTAATACCGCTTCTATTGAAATGGATTATTAGCAGCAATTTTACCTGGCATATTAACGACAACCCATGCACGACCCACGACAACCCACGCAACAGACAGGCACTCACAAAACTGCCAAGGGCTTAAAGTTAGAGGTGTCTTCAAAGCACAGGAAGATCAAGATCGGGACTAGCAGTTTATCACAGACTGGCAGTGCTGGTAAGTTAACGTAATAGCATTTGGAAAAAGGCAATGCAATCCCAGGTTTCAGCAGCAGAATGCTTCAAGATAAAGACAGAAATTATTATGTCACTTCACAACACCTCAGTTCAATAATGAGTACAGTTTAAAAGCTAAAAGATGGTGGTGGCATAGCAAACAAATGCACACTTGTCATAAAATAACAAGCTCCAAGATGTCTGTGGGAATACTAACCAGACAGCAAGAGTGGTATTGCTTCTGGAACAAGACAGGAGTAATTCGAAAGAGTTTTAAGTTAAGTATGGGAGGGAAGAAGTACAAAGCAACAGTGGTGATAAACTTGAGATGGAACTGTAAAATAATGGCTTGAATAGGTAAGAGTGACGGTGCTGGAGAGAGGAAAAAAGGAGCCTGAGTGTACTCCTATTTCATACCATCATTAGATACATCAGAATTGGAGTCACAATGATTCATAAGGAAGAAGCCTTAACAGCAGTTTTGAATAACAAAATAGCATGGGACAAAGTGCGGGAGTCGTGAAACCCAAGCACAGGGTCAGCTCAGCTAAGATATTATTACAGCCAATACATTCCTTCAGCCATAGAAGCAGGGGGAAAGAATAGTTCTTAAAGTTGAAGTTTGCTGAGCATAGATAAAATAAGATGGATTGTCTGGGTCTGTCACCTGGAATCAGGGCAAAGATATTGCGACATATTCAGCATAAAAGAACAAAAAAAAGACGTCAGAAAAGGAACAGGAATTTGGTTTCAGTCATTCAAGTTTTTACATTGTCAGCAAAGCACACGCAAGTGTCCATTAAAACAGGCCAGCTGGATTTAAGGAGCCAGATAAGAATTCAGAAGCTGAATCAACTCCAGCTTTTGTGCTGAAGTCAGGTGAAAAACAGGAGTGATCCAAGGCAACTTTTAAAGAGGGTTTCTACCAAAATAGACAGTGAAGCGCAGAGCAACAATAGGTTATGTCTCATCAGCAAATTGGGAATACAGTATCAAATCCAAGTCTAACAGGAGCTCATTAATAACCTAAACTAAGAACACACTGGAAGCTATTTTAATTCCACAGATCCCAATTTTAATTTGGGTAAAAACTTCAAGAAGTGCCAGTTGAAGTGCCCAAATTTGTGCAATAAAATGATTCTAATGACTGTTAAATCAGTACAAGCAATTGATCATTTTAAATTAACTGGTCTGCAATAATTAATTTAAGTGTGGGCAAATAGGAACCAGGAGAAGTCCAATACTAGCACACCAACACTCCTGCATCTACCAAGAAAATTCTACTTCATATGGAGCTTTCATAGCAATGCTTTATAAGAACAGTTTTAAGTCGTGACTTTTTTTTATAATGGGAGAAAGACAAGTACGAATCAGGGAATAGCTGTAGCTGGAAGGCAAGTCTGGAGATCATTTAGTCCAACACCCTGCTCTGTTCAGGGTCAAGCCAGAGCACGTTGCTCAGGGTTGTGCCCAGACAGGTTTTGAATATTTCCAAAGATTGAGAGTCCCCAGTCTCTCTAAGCAAGCTGTGCTAGCACTTGACCACCTTACAATAAAAACCATTTTTTATTATTATAAACTTTTTTAAAAAGTATTTAAAGGAAGTCTCCTTATTTCAATTTGTGCCCACTGCTTCTTTTCACTGATCACCACCAAGAAGAGTCTGGCTTCATCTTCTTCACTCCTGCCCAGCAGGTATTTATACACACTGATAAAATCCCCCTGAGCCTTGCCTTCTCTTCTCCGGGCTGAACTGTCCCAGCTCTCTCAGCCTCTCCTTATATCATGCTCAAGTCTGAGTCACCTTCATGGCCCTTTGCTGGACTCTCTCCAGTATATCTATCTCTCTGGTACTGGGGAGCCCAGAACTCTAGTTCTAGAACACAGCGCTCAGATCTGAGCGAGCAGAGGGAAAGGATCACCTCCCTCAACCTGCCACCACTCTTCTGAATACTGCCCAGAATGTCTTTGGCCTTCTTCACCACCAGGATGCACTGCTGGCTCACGTTCAACTTAATATCCACCGGGACTTCAGGGCCATTTCCTTCCAGCCAGTCAGTCCCCAACATAGCCTGCTACATGGGGTTGTTCTCCAGGGCCATGACTTTACATTTCACTTTGTTGAACTTCATGAGGTTCCTGTTGGCCCATTTCTCCAGCCTGTTGAGGTCCCTCTTAATGGCAGCACACTCATCTGGTCTATCAGCCACTCCTCCTCATTTTGTATTGTCTTCAAACTTGCTGAGGGTACATGTGCTCCCATCATCTAGGTCATTAATGAAGACACTAAGGGCCAGTGTTGTGTAATATCAACTACTGGGGTGCACCACTAATGACTGGCCTCCAGCTGGCCTTTGTGCTGCTGATCACAACCCTTTTAGCCCAGCAGCTCAGCCACTTTTCAATCCACTTCACTGTCTACTCATCTAGTACCTACTCAATTAGTTTGTGTATGAGGATGTTACAGGAGACAGTGTCAAAAGCCTTAAAGTCAAGATAAACAACTGTTCTCCCCTCATCCATTGAGCTAGTCACATCACAGACCACCATCAGGTTGGTCAAGCATGACTTCCCACATATTTAACATTTTACACTATAATTTGAGGAATGAACCAAAACCCATTTTAACCCTTTTTCCTCCCCCAATTAGTTGCCTTTCTGTCCCCTCTGCTTTTTATTGCCTCTCCATTTACCTGAAATTCAACTAAACATACCCTAGCACAATAACTGATTTGCAGATGGCTGTTCAGTAGCTCCACATCACAGATATGCACAGATCAGAATATAATCCATAGTAATGGAACACTAACTTGTGTATCAAAGATGTATTTTTCTTCTAGAATTTGAGTTTACATGACACAGAATCTTGCTAATATGGCCCCACACATTCTTCATTTTCCTGTTTGAAGTCTCCCCCATCACGTAAGAAAAGTCTCAACTTCAGTAGATTTCAGATACACAGCGGTATTTTACAGGTACATCTATATTTGCATTTAGTTCAGATCAGGATTGTGCTTTTAAAGCAAGCCTCCTGACAACCCCCACCTATCACACTTTGTTTTATACCAGTGATCAGGCTGCGCACACAAATTGGATTTCTTTGGACAAAACTGAAGTGGAAGAGGCACTCCAGGAGCATAACGAGCATGCTCAGCCCAGAGGACTTAAACTAGATTAAAAAGTAGTCTGAAATACCACGTGCCCACACACATACAACTATTTTCCTCTACAGACCCACCCGTGCTTCGCTGTCCTGCTCTCTACTACAGACACAGCCAATGAACACCTTCAAGATCTCAGTCCAGAGATAGCTTCATTTAGCAGAGGTTGTCAGAAAGTAAGAACTTAAGCACACAGTACTTAGCCACTATCATGGAAAAAAATAAAATTTTATCAACAATGCGAAAAAGATAAGGTTGGTGTTGGAATGATGCTAACCATTTTCCATCTCTTCCCAGTCATGCCGGAAGGAATGCAAAGAATGCGATCTTCTGATGTGTAATAACAACAATGCACAGAAGGGCCAGGAAGCAGTCCAAATAAAAGCATGCTTTTAAGAGGCCTGCAACCAACCGTGCTCCATCTATGGCAGTTTATATGTCAAGAACCTCTACATTTGCCAATTAGACAACAAAAAGACCAATACCAGACATATCTAGTGAATCCATTTTCTAAAGCAGATTTGCCACAGCAGAAACAAAATTCAAGCAGCAGACAAATACCCGTGTACATAAAACCACATTACTTTCCAGGATACACCAATAAAGTGCCATGTCAGTGTACGTCATAGGACAGTAGAATAATCTACGTTGGAAAGGACCTCTGGAAGTCATCTAGTGTAACCTCCTACTCAAGGCAGGGAGAGCTTTGAAGTTAAATCAGATTGCTCAGCCTCATTTAAGTCAAGTTCCAAAAAATCTTCAAGGATGGAGGTTTCTCAGCCTCCTTCAGCAGCTTGATTCAGTGCTTACCCACTGTGAAAACTGTTTTTCCTTCTGTCCAGTTGGAATTTCCCACATTGCAACTTTATTTGCTGCCTTCTGTCCTTTCATTGTGCACCTGTGAGAAGGGTCAGGCTATCTCTTCTCTACAGACACTCATTCGGTGGTAGAGGATGACAACAACCAGAGCCTTCCTGAGTCTTAGCCTTCTCCTCCTTAGGCTGAAGAAACACAGCCCCCACAGACAGCCTCTCCACGTGTTACGTGCTCCTTCAGTGCCCCCCTCCAGCCCCTCTCCAGTTTGTCTGCATCTTTTTTTATATAGGAGAGCCCAAAACAGGACATGCTATTCCAGATGTTGCTTCACAACTAACTAAAATAAATCACCTTGTTCAGCGTGCTGCGTCTGCTCTTGCTGACATAGCACATTATGCAGTTAGCTGTGACTGAAGACTGGAATTTG
Source organism: Nipponia nippon (assembly GCF_047370975.1). NCBI lineage: Eukaryota > Metazoa > Chordata > Aves > Pelecaniformes > Threskiornithidae > Nipponia > Nipponia nippon. The sequence continues at coordinate 120,322,117 of NW_028262358.1, read as the reverse complement.
AATATTTTAAAATACAGAAGTCTCACAGTGAGAAAACAGAAATGAAACACAGCTGGAAGCAAATTCACCTGTCTACTGTGTCCTAACAGATAGAAGGATTACCTTTGGGTGGCTTTCCATCCAGCAATAATGTGGTTTTGTGCACTGCAGGAAACTCAGTACATTGCCCCCTCATTCCCCAGGAAGCCTCTTTCCAATATCTCAGCAGCTTGTGTTTCTGCTCCCAGCTCTTCCAACAACTCTGTTGCACTGCAGGTTTCTTCCTCTCTTAACCTTTCTTCCCTCCTGTTTTGCATTCTGGAAGCCTGTCCTTCCCAGTGCTCAGTTGCTTCCAAGGAAGAAACAACATCTCTTTGACTGTCCAGCAGCTCAGGTTTCAGGGTCCAGTAGCTCACAGAAGGCAAACTGAGCTTTCTCTGTAGGCCAGTCTCAGCCACGCATACGACAAATAACATGCTAATACTAAGCATTCAAATATAATGCAAATATCACCTGTTTCATAAGCACTGTAAAGAGCTTTGGGTAAGACTGACTTACCAAAATCCTTACCCAATGATCTCATTCGTAAGCGGAGGAAGTATGGGCTGCATGAACACACTGTTGAAATGGGTTGAAAACTGGCTGAACTGACAGGCTGAAACACTAATCAAGTGCTCAACATCCATTTGGCAACAAGTAACAAGCAGAATATCATAAGGGTCAGTATCAGGGCAGACACTGTTCAGTATCTTCCTAAGCACGCTGGACAACAAGACAAATTGCAAATTTGCTGAAAGTGTAAACAATAGCAAAATAGATAGTAAAATAAGGGGGTAAAGCCTTAAGTTGCAGCTTGGGAGGTCCTGCTTGGACATTAGAGAAATATTTCTTCACTTGAAGAGTAATGCAGCACAGATGCCATATACCCAAAGAGGCTGTGGAGTTTCACAGAGGTTTTCAAGAGCTGATGAAAGTGTCACAGCTGACTTTGTCTAGTCTTGGCAGCAGTCCCACTTTCAGCAAGAGTTTGGACCAGATGGCCTCCAGAGATCCCTTCCAACCAATGTTTCTAGGATTCTGTGATGATACAATACAAGTACTTAATGCTCAGGACAGCAATGATAATTTGGGGAACACTCCTAGGAAGAACAAAGTATATATTGAACGAAGTGGATGCACCAAATAAAATGCTTGCCATTCTGCTCAGGTAAACAGACCCCACTTGCTTGCAGACTCAAAAAAACCTCAAGTAGAGAGAAGTCAAATTCCCAATATGGTAATAATACAGTACACTTTCCATTGCCAAGAGCTTAGAAAAGACTCCCTTGCTTTTGTCTCACAATTCTCTGTCAAGCTGACTCACTGACTGCCACTTAAATGTCATTGCAAGTACACTTAAATACCTCACTACATTTACGCAAACTTTGAATTACAATGTAATTCATCACAGTGGCTTTTGAGTATACAAAGCCATCTTTTTACCTAGTTGGCCTATAGCCTATTAAGATGCATACAGGATTGAATTCCAGTTAGAGCAACTTGTTTTGCAAATAAAACAATAACTTTTGCAGCAATGAGTTATCTACCTAAAAAATATTCAATGACATCTCCTCTATGCTGCTCTGTACTTGTCTAAGTTTCTTGTACTCAATTTTAGTTGCCTACGCTGCTCCAGTAACTCGTTTGTTTGAAGCCTGGCAAGCAGACTTCCTACTGGCTTGCTTAAGAGTAACCTGACTTTTCTGCTAGCCCAAGAAAATCACAGTTAGCTTCCATATCAGAATTATTTTTCTGAAGTATGCACACACACATGCTACACACATCTACATGCAACACAAAAAAGCAGAATAAAACCAAACTGGTAGGAAGATTTATCATCTGCCCTTACATACTCAGAATATAAGAAAAAAGTAATTGCACTCAGTTAATGTAAATACAGTAAGCTAATTCCTTCTAGACACAGTAAAACCATTTTTAAATACTACCTTAGAGCAGGAAGTTTGTAATTAAATGATCTGGCTTAGCATTCACTGGAAAGTCAAAGTCGTATAAGTACGGAATAGTATCACCAAGATATTACAGAGGGACGCGAGTCCTATCTACCCAAAAAATGTTCCTGGCATCACTAGGGCTTTATTACTCATTTTGGTTGTGTTTATTCCTCTAGGGTCTAGTACATTGTTTTAGGTGCTGTACTAACAAGCATCACAAGCCTAAAGCACTTAAGATACAGTGTAAGTTACAGATAAGGAAAGTAAATCATCATGTGAAACAATGAAATAATCAGAAAATAAAGACATTAGCTTGGCATTTGTAACTTTCTAGCTGATAAATTAGGAGAAAGTTTTTCTGTTGGTAAAACTTCTATTTGATATGCTAAGAGGCCATAAACTTCTAAAAGCTTCATGCAGCAGACTACTGCTACTGGAGGAAACTGCCATTCACTGTGAATATAGGGATGAAATTTAGCTCCCAGTAGAGATTTACAAAAGCAAAACATATTTTTTCCCCCAAAGTAGCTACAATTCATATCATACAATGTGCCAAAAACAGAATTTGATATCAAGAACTTACATCCTTCTTTAAGAAAATGCTCTCATGTAGGAAGTAGTGCAGTGTCAATGGAGTAGTGATAACCCCAAATGAAATTTTTTCTTCTTCCCAGGCCCGTGTACAAAACAGATTAAGTTTATGAAAACAATTTCTCTACAGCATCTGTAAAGTGAATGCATCCCAAACTGCATGCTCATCTAGAGGTCTTTTATGTCACTCAGCACTAGAGTTAAATGAGCATGCAGTGGGAGGAATTAAAAATGGCAGAACGTACCATCTTCTGACAGAGATAAGTAAAATTCAATAATCATGTCATTGGTCAAAGAGATCAGTCCTTCTGTTTGCAAGGCCTGCAAAAATATACTTTATGTTCAATGCATTTAAATTACTGATGTATTCAAATATTTCAGGAAGCGTTCTCTTCAGTCCATTCATTTACTTTACTATCTTTATGCATTAGATAGTGACTGTATCCGTTAGGTACCAGTTAGCTCTGCTAAGTGTTTTTGTGTGTTTTACTCTGGAGGACATCCCCCCTCCCCCCTAAAGATCAGAATACCAAAGATTTCTCCCCATGTCCCTAAACAGTCAAGTGGAGAGGACACAAGCAATATATTCTTAAATAGGAAGATACAAAGATAAAACTAGAATATTTTATCAAGTTATTTAACAAAAACAGTCTCCTTGCCAAGGCTGAGTTATAAACAGCACAAGTACTTAAATAAATTTACAGTATGTTTTGAACAAAATGGGAAGATTAAGTAATTTACTACTGCATATTTTAGCTGAACTCATTCATCTAAGCCAGGCTGAAACTTTATCCATCTTATGCATTACCTTGCTTTCCAAGTAATCCTATATACTTCAGTAGGGCTTTGCCAAATAAGATGACAAATATGCATAAACATGGTCAGATTTTAATCACCTTAATGCAACAGTATTTCCCCTCCCCTCCTTTTCTTTAAAAAAAAAAAAAAAAAAAAAAAAAAAAAACCAAACAAACCAGCCAGGGGCTACCTGTAACAGCAAGGCACATTAAGTGCCTTAAATAATTCTCACGATACATTTATCCTAACAACATCCCTGCTACAGTAGGTGGGATAGTGATGGAGCCCTCCGATACACATGCAAAGCAGCCTGGTCAGGACAGAAAGATAAACCTGTGAACACAATTTGGGTCCCAAGTCCCAAACAGGTCTGTAATCATTCGGTTATGCTTCTTCTCCACAGCATGGATTCCAAACTATCCACTAAGGATTTACCACTTAATACGTGTCTTGGATCATTTTTGTAGGTGGAGGTACAAATATCCTTGTGTCAGCTGGTATGAAGAACAGAACTCGTATAATCCACAGCTAAACAGGTTGATGGAGGCAAACATTGACAGGGAATAGATGGGGGGTAGGAAAAAAAAAACCCAAAACACCACACAACCAAGAACTAGAAACAGATAACAGAAGGCTATTTTACCGATGTAGGCTTGGGTTTTTTTTCAAGTCATCGTGAGAGTAAGTGGAATCATATCCGAATACAATATTATGATTTGAATTACTGGCATATATCAAGTGGAGAATTTAAAGTATCAGTAAGAAGCAGAAGTGTAAAGAAAAAGCTCCCATGTTTCCTTTCCAAGCTTTTGAAAAGGTCCTTATCCCCACCTTCTGGTGAGTCTGTTTAGACAGATGAGAGACTCCAACCGCGAGAAGTAAAACATCCTAGAAGTTAGATAAAAGCTCACATTTACGGTATCGATGTCGAGAAGCAGAAAGCTTCCCTCACAAAAATAAGGTACTATCTTTTTCTTAGGCTGCACAGAACCTACCGCTTACCTAAGTACATTAGGCTGAAACTACTTTCAACACAGCAGTGTAGCCATGTTCATGAGAAATTTAAGAAATTTAAGCTTCCTGTTTCAAGGGGGGTGGGGGGTTGACCTTTCTTGTCATAAATAACATGCCCATTAGTGACACTTTTAGGACTACAGGAAGACTGCAAAACTAAGTCTCCAGGAACAGGATCTGCCTTTGTTCCAAGTGCTTTTTTTTGTGCCTTAGGCCTCTTTTTTTGTAATTCAAGTTTTCATGCACTGATTTCCACCATCACCCCCATGGGCCAGATTCTAAACCCTTCCAACACATTCTAGACCTCCTTTTCTAGGCATTGTGCCGCCTGTTTAAAAGGAATAAGCTACCAAATACCAACCATTCATCTCAAGTTCGAAGAACAAGATCTTTTTCTAAGCACTGAAAAATTATTAACTTCATCAATTTCAACTATCTAACCCAGTATTAAGTGCTTGTTCAAAAACTCACTTCTAGATCCGGTTTACTGTTATCAGTACAGCAGTGAAGCTATTTCATCAAAATTTAGCTAGCATAGTAGGAGACCCATAAAGTCTTGAACAAATACCAAAGTACAAGGTGTACATTATATACACACACACCCCCACAGAGATGAAACACTGGATATTTAAAAACATATTAGGATTCTGAGCTCAGCAGACAATTAAGTATTAAAAGCAATTTATTAGTGTAAAGCACTGAGAAGCAATCAGTTTCCTGTAGTGCTTATATCAATACTTGCTTTTCGGAAGACTCCCTTTAACACTGCAGAGCACTTAAATTTTAGTTGCATAAAATGTTCTGTTCAAACCTTGCAGATAATTTCTACTCAGCTTCAGTTCTACTGCAATGTACCAGTTGGCAGTGTTTTAATTCAGAGTTTGAGTGACTGTATAAACTGTCCGAAATTTTATATAACTCCAGTTTCACATATCCATCAAACATATTGTGGTAACGCACACCAATAATACAAACAAGCTTTTAAAAAATAGATTATCTTCTAGAAGTATGTTCTAGTTAAAGAGAATTTGAAAATTAGAACCTACATCATGAAATGACAGAATACGCACACGGTAGCTCCCTCTGATTTTGTAATCTGCAAGAAGCAAGATTGTGATCCAGAGGAAAGCAAACAGCAAGAGGCAAAAAACCAAAGGTAAAGGAACTGTATGAATTCCCATTTCAGATGTTTTCTTTAATCTTTCTCACAAAGCAGGCAGGCATCTATCTCAAGTATTTAGAACGAGGCCATGATAAGAAGTCCGTAGGGTTTTTTGTTTAGTTAAAATGGGTTTCAGTAGAAAGCCTCAGGTAATCAAGAACCAAATCTTTTGGAGGAAAAAAATGCTAGTTTCTTTATAATTCAACCATGGAAGATTCAAATGTAATTTTAAAGACAGACTGTATGCTCCTTTGAACTGAAGTCAAAGGACGAAAACCAGCCTCAAGTTCTGTGAAAGAATCAAATAAGCTGGAAAATGAACCTTTCTTCTTGTATCTTAAGCACATACCTTCACAGCACTTCTGTATTAGGGTTTCAGTGACCCCATTTTTAGGTTAAAGGCTTCCAAGTGTTTTGCTTTTGTACTTATAAGGAAGGCAAGAAAACTGTGGAATTAAGTGTTTTGCTAGATGCAAATGAAGCTGGGTAGGCAATACAGGAGTCTTGATGGTATCATTCCAAGGTTTTCAACTATTATTCTCCTCTGTAGATATTACATTTTCTACTGTGGTTTGGATGATCAGGTAACAGGAAGAAAGAATGTTTATAAACTTCTTTCAATACCCATTTCTGACTTATCTGCACTTTCAAGTTCAAGCCATGACTGCTAGCCACATGTGGGTTCAGACACTAGCAAAGCACCTTCGGCACGTCATCTCTGGCACTGATGTTCATCAAGGTTGAAGTCGCACTACTTTCCATCAGGACCTGCCTTTGCATCCTGCTTTCAGCTATGTTGAGAGTCTCTGGAGCACCCCTTGATTTACACTAGGGTCTCAAAGAAGGTGCACCCGACCTTTGATTTTGCACAACTCTTAAACGTGTTCTTTGTCCCCCACTAGATATTTCTAGATTATTGTCCCTATTTCATATGCAATACTTCCATGAGTAACTAGCCTAAGCCCTGACCATATGTTCAGTCATGTGATCCCAAGATATCACATGAGAAATCTCCAGTTAATCCAGCAGGCTTAGACTGGTATCAGGGCACTAGAGCTGCTTCTACATGACAGAAGGTCAAGGCCCATTCCCATGTCCTGAGGACAACTGTCTGGGAGTAGCAAGAGCAAAGCTGCTCCATGAATGAAGATTAGCTGGAAGCTGAGGGTGACCACAGCACAGGCCCTGCTCTGTGAGGGTACTGCCTATCTGGCAGCATCTGAACAGGATGGGCTGAGCAGGGTGCTGGTCACAGCAACCATTGACAGCCCTGGCCACAGAAAGCAATGGAAACGGGTCCAGGTCTATCCAGGGAGTCGGGAGGAGAAAGAAATGGGACACCAGAACCAAAACTAGAAAGGCTGCAACATAAGTCCAAGGCTACAATGTGAGTCTAAGGACAGGGCTTGAGACAAGTAGACCCATGTAACTGTTCAGGCCAGGAACAAAGGCCCCATCCTGAGCTTAAATGGAGCCCCTGGACCAATAAGCAGAATGTGAGGCTGGTCACAGTAACTGAAGCCTGTTGGTGCCCTTGGGGCCCTGACACAAATCGCCATGCGCTGGCCACATCTATGCTATTAAGCGATAATTACATTATTTCAAGGAAACTGTTAGCTTCTGAAATGGCTATTGGGAATGATCCCTGGGACCATGCAGACGCCCAAACCATGCCTGGAAGTTGTTCAGGGAAGTACTATTTGTCCTCAGCCAAAAGCGTGTCATAGACCATTTTAACAATTCAGTTGAAAACATTATCTCACATTATAGTGCTGGAACCCTTGCCAGAACACTATTTGATTTACAGCAGCCACACAGCCTAAGACTATAGCATCAGATATTACACTTACATGCTTATTAGGATTGAGTTTCTCCTCGGTATATACCTACTGACATTCAGTTGAGTGACCCAAAGCAATACATCAATTTAGGTTTTCAAGAAAACCATTACAACCAAGACAAAACAGAAGTTTCCTTTTTAAACCAATTTAATAAATAGGCTATAAACTGCTCTTGGGTCTAGCTAAACTGTACTCCTCCAGTTTGCCCCTTCCCTCAGCTTTGTTACTAAATCAGGTATAGCCAACTATTTATACCACCTTGCCCGGTGGCGCTGCTGCTATGTTTGCTGAGGACAACAGAATCTATTTTACCAGGTTTGCAAGCAAGCACAATAAAGAAATTATTTCAGTCTCACTTCCTAGCTATTTACAGGATAACACATACGGAATATAAAAAGTGGAACAAGGAAGGAATTCAGATATGTAAAAAAAAGTTGAAAAGAAAGTGCACAGCTAGAAGCTGAGTTCAGATAATGAGCTGCAATACACTGCAAAAATTAAGATCTAGGTTCACTGTAAGCAAAAACACTGCAAAATAATAATTACTCTGTAAAACTATTATGCAGGGCTGAAATAAAACTCAAATGCATTTAGGGTGAACACTGTTTTTCATATTGCACAAAACCAGCAAGGATTAAAAATTACATTTTGTATGTAATGTTCGAGTGGCAGGGGATTTAGAACTACATTCCTTAACATATGTTATTTTTCCTCCTCTTCCCGCAGTTGTACAGCTATGTGGTACACGAAGCAGTCAGCAGAGGGCACCCATAGCACTCGATACAACCAGAGCGCACACATGCTGATGTGCTTCAGTTCACACACAGTGGATTATTCACAGAAAGCATGGGTTTTTTCTCTACCAGCTAGGATTTTCCTTTATACAGTGTAAATAGTCTAAGTGGGTACAAATTAAGTTTATCTTCACTATCAAGGTGACTTGCTGCATGATCATCAGGTGCAAGGAGATATCAGAAAGAAGTGAAACAGTGCTTTGCACTTACATAATTTTAATCTCAATTTCCACAATATTGGCGTTTTTACCCAGTTTTCATGAGTGATGCATCTGTGTGAGAACTGCAGTTTCAAATACTCTCCTTCACCCCACCCTACACACCCCTAAGATATGACATCAAGAAAAAAAGAAAAAACCTCACATACCGATGGTGATTCAGGTGTACCATAAAGCTCAAAAACACAGAAGGCATTAAAGAGAATCTAAAGTTTTCCTAAGAATCAATATCACAGAATACTGATACAACCCATGTTTTATAGGTCTGGGGTTAATAGCAGTCCATATGCCACAAGAACATGGATAAAGGATAGCTGAAGGTCCTTGAAAAGCAAAGTAAGGTAGGGAGGGCATTAACTGCTAATGCAGAAGTAGAAGAAAAAGCAAGGTAGGTAATAAACGTTTCAAGGAGATAGGCCTGTCCAAAAAACTGTATACAGTTTTATTACAGTATATATTTGCAGTACATATAAAACAAAATCCTACATGACTTTCAGCTTATGAAGAATTTTCTGAGAATCCAGTGTCTGTTAATGTTTGCATTCAGACTCCACTGCCCCCTTCAGATATACTACCAGAAAGTAGTTGGTGGGGTTTTTTGGTTTTGTTTGTTTTTGTTTTTTACATTGGAATAATTATCATTCAAAGCGCAAATCTGTGCAAGACTTACTAACAGGGAAAAAAATAGAATGGGCTGGAAAAATAAGGATTGTACTGGAATAGAAGATATAACTCATCTTATTTTGTAATGTATTCAGTAAAGGTATTGATAAGGCATACATCCATCTCTTTCTCATTTAAGACTCTGACAAATATCAGATAAGGATTTAATTCTTAGACCTGAAGTAAATACATGAAATGCAGATACATAGTTTGGACAAGCTACTTTAAATAGTTGTTTTCTCATCACTACATAATGTCAACCTGATCATTTTAGTTCAACAGAAAGACTACAGTGCAATAGGGTTTTGAACAGGTAATCTGAACTATGCTTCAATAAGTGACAGTTACCGCCACAAAAATTTCTCAAAATTTAAATATATATGCAGGACACACTGCATTTGCTATATGTAGGTCATAAAACGGCAGGAGTCAGAAAAACTTCCATTTCAAAACTGTACGGCTGATAGATGAAGACAATCAGTAATGAATACAACCATTTCTTTGGGAAAGACTTATTAAAAGGTATAAGCTTTATTATTTACATCACTTGAAATGGAATATAAAAAAAGAAAGGCACATGTTCCTAAGAAGCACTCCTGTACTATTTGTGCTATGTGTTTCTCCCTCTAACTACAAGACAAACAGGAGCAATTAGAACGCTCATATCAGAAGCAGCTATATTACAGAGCACAGAGCAGATATAATGGACACTATGTTTAAAGAAACACCTGAAATGAACTGGTCATAGTAACAAGGAAGATTTGTAGTTACAGATACAAAAGATGAAGGGATTTACAGAAGGACATGGGAAGGAAGGACAACATAACACCATTCTGTGATATATTTCTGCAGCTCCTGTTGACAGCAGCAGACTTTAAAGGAATTTGGAACTGTCCATGACCAAAACCTTTAAGTCAGATGGGGAGAAGCCGCAATGCACATTTATTCAGAGGAACAGGATCACTAGCAGTTAAGAACCAAATGGGTCTAGAAGTTATTCATTTAAGTATGTATCATTATATAACTTGAATTTTCTCTTTGCTTGTTCAACAGACGTTCTTGGGAGAATCTACCCAAAAGCTTTGCAAAGGCAAGAAAGTAAAAGCAACCAGCGTCAAAGAAAGTAAACTTGCTAATGTATATTAAACATGCTTGATATGGTACAGGAGCCAGCCTCCAGATCAGGGCCTGCGCTGTCAGTGCTCTCAGGTTGTATATGGCCCTGTCCCAGGAACTGAAGGAAAACCAAATAAAAATAACTCCAGTTTCCAAACTGGCAGAAGGCTGATCTAGATAGCCCTGTGGCTTGATGCAACACAATCTTGGCCATGTGAAATACCCACTCCCTTCACTTCAACATTGGTGCTATTTAGCCTGAGTGAACTGACTATTTTCAGTCAGGGATACCATGGACTCCAGCTGTTAAATGAAAAAAAAAAAAAAACAACACCCAAAGCTTTCAACAAGTAGTATCTTGAGAAATAGATAAACAATCACCATTAAGAAGAGTCATGAAGGATAAAAAACAGAAGAGACACACATAGCATGACTTTATCATGGCTTTTAGAAGTCAGCCCCATGGTGCACACCAGTTTGTAACTGAGACTTTAAAACAGGGGCCAGCTCCACTCAGTAAGGGGCTGGTACTCATTTCCTCAGCATCTTAAAAGTTTTCAGTTTTTTTTCCTTCCCTTGTAAGCCAGCCACACACTGGAAACACAGGGATGACACTATCAGGTTTCTCCACACTACTAATTCCAGTAACATTAAATGCAGAATTTCTAAATTATTGCATGCAGCAGTCTTACAATGTCTTTATGCTTTTTAGACTAACTGCAAAACCAATTAAAGACAACACATACTGATTTGAATCCACCCTGCTGCAGTGTAATAGATCCTTCATTACTCTCTTGCCAGGAATACCGTAATTTCTTTTTCTCATTCTACTGTCATCGTAACTTCCAGCTCATTAGTCTCTATTGCATGGAAAAGGTTTCTCTTATCCCTCTGAGACATACACATTACATCTACCATATCTCCAATGCCTCTGCTTCTGTATTAAGTTTCAAAGCCCCATACAGAAGTCATGTAATCTAAGCAGGGTAAAGTGTCCATAAAATGCAATCAAATTAGAGCAAAAGAACCTACATTTAAAAGTAATCACATTAGAGCAAGGCAATAAAATAGTACAAGATACATTATTTTTTTAAACCATTCACGCAGTCGTGCTACACAGGAAACTAAGAATTTGAACAAATTCCTCAGCTGACAGAATGGTATAGTTTATCAGCAGATCTGTTGCCTGAGGATTGGATCTGAGAACACAGCCATAGAGAGATCCTTGCAGTGTTGCAGCAAATGTTAAAGCTTCCATCAACCACAAAAAGAACCATGAATTTATCTGGCACAGAAGAAAACATGTTTTCAAATGCATAAAAGTAATTGATAATTCATTTCACCTTGATTCTCTCACCTTTGTGCTCAAATCTATTGCAGAATTTGTCTTAACCAATGCCACAGTCTTAAAGCTGCTGCCTCTTTCTTCTCTACTCTGTTACCTCAAATCACCTTCCAGTATCCCTCATTTTCTGAGACTACATTCCTTTTCAAGTGTTACTTTTTTCCTACCTGTATTCAGCATTGTTTGATTTATTAATTACATTAAACTCTGGTGCAGTGTTTTTAACATGTTTTGTATGAAACATTTGAGAAATTCCCTTAAATAACTGGTAGAGTCATAAATTTACTTTTTTTAATGGGATTAAGCCAAAATGTAGCTTCTGAAAATGCAATGTCTTTATACATTGGTAATGAAGGGTGAGCTTCATTTAGAAGCCTTTTCCTTGGGCCAGAAAACTGATATCAGAACTTGTGGATGGATTAGGACCTCTGATGGTATTAAAATAAGGAACAGCTGCTGCCCTAACCACATTAGAATGGCTTTACTGCACTTTTTGATCACTATCAGCTAGAAAAACACTATTTTTGTTGACTTCAGAATGACAGCCTGCTGGAGGCAGAAGGGCAAAACTGTGTTTGATTATTAGCAGATAAGAACTACTTAGTGGAACAAACACCAAAGACTTTTCTATAGACTACATAAAGGCAGCTTTTTCCTTTGAAAGATGTAGCTCTTGCTTATGTCGGCAAATACCAGAAGGGTTGACTTCTTGCTTTAACACACACTGTGCCAGCATAAAAGTTTCAATTAGATGCAAGGAAGTTGCTGTAGAAATCATTGCTGTGGTTTATTCCAAATGTGACCTGGTGTCTGTCGTCTTGGCTTTATATTGCTTTACAAAAACATGCTACACCTTAGATGGCCAGACAAGAAAAAAAAGAAAAAAAAAAAACAACAAAAAACCCAGGAGTAACACTGGTCAAGAATAGCAAGTATCACCAGTTACAATAAATCAAACCCTCTCTAACTTGGTAAATAGGAAATGTCATAAAATTGCATGGAGAGATTGCTGCTAGGTTCTCTTGTTTATCATCCCAGAAAGCAACATATCCTGTGATCATCCTGGGAAAAAAGGCTCAGTATTCCATGTACACACAGTCAAACTCTCAAATATTTTCAAGCAGGATAATCAGAAGGAAAAAAACACCACCACCAAAACTTCTCTGTCAGCAGAAGTCCTTGGTTGAACTCCGTGTTCCAGCTAACACTGGCAGCGAGTTGAGAGGAAAGGCATACTAGCCTCAATGTTCCAGGCCAGATCTCGACTTCCTCAAAGATCAAAAGGCATTTGAGTCCAGGAATTTAGTTCAACCTATTACAGGAGACAGACAACTGCAAAGTGGAATCTTAATCTAAATTTGTACAGTGTTTAGGGATATCTAAATCAGACTTACCCATAGTTTATCCTACAATGTCCATTGTGCTCGAGAAGAGAGTAATTAACAAACGATTCTTTACTGACTTGCAGGTAAGACCTTGCAATTCCCTCTGCTCCCGAAGCCTGTTTTCTCATGCCACAACAGAAGGTCCTCGTAAACCTTGGCATGGATTTACCAACACCTCTGTTCAAATGTCTCATTATTCAAAACTCTGCATATCTTGGCAAAACTGACAAGAAAATTACATTCCTGTACAAAAAAATTGAAATACTTACGCTGAATGGTCCTTTCCCAGGAGAGATTTCACACCCATCCTGGTTTCTCGAGATAACGCATTCCCCCTAGACTGCAGAGTAGAGCATGACCACAGAAAGCCAACACTAGAAGAATTTTTCCATAGTTGCTCTTAAGCAGAAAAGTACATTTCCAAATTTAAAAAGCAATCAGTAACTGCTGTCTTGTGTGTTCTGGAAAGAATATTAATCAGTTTATTTTTGTAATTTAAAGCAACTAGTATAGTTAGATGCTTTGAAGCACTACTCCAAATTTCAGCTGCAACGAATACAGGCCTACCTTTAACCCAGTTGGTCTTTTGCCAGGCACGTTCTCCCATCGAAACAAGGGTATTTGTACTACCAAGAGCCCCATGCGTGGATGGGAAAATAAGCCCAAGTACTGTATAAATTATTAGACTGCATCCACATTACAGACAGTGGCGTTTCAGGCCCAGAAATACTTGTTACTTTTTTTGGTTGGTTGAGTTTTTTTGTTGTTTAAAAAAAAAAAAAAACCACCACATCTTCAGAGCAGGAACTGAGCATTGACTGAATTGAGGAATATTTGGAGCTTGGCAATTCCTGGATGCCAACAGGATAATCGTGGCTAAGTATACCTTCTGCTTGCATGGGATGAAGTGGGCATACGCACAGATTCAACTTGACCATACTGTTACAACTGCACAATCTCAGCACGCCCTATGTGTTTCTTCGAAGGCTATCAAATCATAAAGCTTATGCATTTTTCCAGAAAGACAGTAGAAATGCTGAAGCCTTTCAGTAACAGCCAGAACCACCTAAGAGGGAAGACAGAAGGAATGCCTGAACCAGACTAGACTAACGACTCCTTACAGTTCCATTAGAAATTCTGCAGATCACCTCGGACAAAATTAGTGTCAGATCCTATATACATACCTAAATACATGAGCTGCCTTTAGTACACTCAGTAAGTTGTCTTGTTAACAGCAGCAAGAGCAACCTTAAATAATCTCCTTACATATATGTATTCAAAATTCTGAATATGCAAACCACACCAATCAAAACTAATTCATTTTCTTCCCTCTAACCAGAATGAACACTCAATAGATCCCAAATGTCAGTGAAGATTAACTTTACTACTGCCCTTTCTCCAGTAAAACCTCAGCACCTTACTGTTACTGTGGTTCTACAATCCTAGGGAGTTCCAGACACTGATACACTCCGTGCATCTTAGTGCCAGTCATGTTTAGAGAGTTCATATGATACAGTATGCCCAACTTCATGAAGTGACTGCTCTTGTTATCTGAGCTCCTCAACATAACTCACAACTGACCTGCGAGTAAAGCACAGAAACAACAGCTCTACAGAGGAGCTGTTACACCAGCATCCCGTCCCGCGTGTCAATACATAGTTGACTAACAAGGTCCAGCAGCTATACCACAGAAAGTTAACTAAGGCAGGTTTATGAATGACAAATATCAACAGCTCTTTCTGGTTGTAGAGAGGACTTACATAACAGGGCTGAAGAAGTTGGGATTATCATTCCAGCAGTCAGATAGGATCTCAGATGCAGAGCATGAAAGTTCATAGGTGTTTTCAGCTGAGATACTGTATTGCACTGATACGGTTCACACAGAAAGTATTTGAATTGAGTTACTGAATAAATGCCACGGAAAATTAATTTTTTTAGACTGCATACTCCTCAGAGCAAGAACAGCTTCCTATAGTTACATTTTAGTACCTCCACGATCATACAGAAAAGTAGTTCTTAGATGTCTGTAAACCACCACCCAGGGAAGAGTGCAAGACAGGATTCCCAGAGGGCAGCTCTGATTCACGAAGTGCTGAAGGACACTGCTCCTGCAGCCTTTCTTTGCAAGCTCTCTGCATCTAATGAAATAAAAATACATATACAGTGTATAGTAAAAAAAACACTTCAATTTTTACAGAATGACAGGGAGTAACATTCATCCAATTTATAAAGCAGAACAAAACAAAGTAGGTAGAGATTCCACAGCACAAGGCAGAGTCTGCTTCAAGTGGCAGTTTCTGATAATGTTATCATATCAACGGACGACAACCTTAAAAGGTAGAAAAACTGAAAGTAAAACAAAGCAACAGCAAGTGTACCAGGAAGGCAGAATGAAGCCTGCATTCCTTTCCAGCCTTGGAGCGGTGACTTCATCTTTGCTAGGGTGACCTTCCACTGAGTCCAGGCTTGAATACTAATATTAGCCTAAAAAGAAGTGTGCCACCCTCTAAATATAATGATGACTCAACACCTAGAGGCTTCAGTGATGTAATATGACCAAAGAGGTTCTGACTTCACAATCCAGATTTTTAAAAATGAAGTCAAAAGGAACAGATCTTCCTCTGCAGAAACAAAGCCTGCCTTCTAGAGCATCTTCTTGAATTAGCCTGTAGGAAAAGGGAACCAAAGAAACATTTCACGCATGGCAGCAGACACACCGGCTCCACTTTGTTTAAAAGGAGCACTGAACAGACACATTTCAATTATATGCTTCAAAGTCAAAGCATCAGTAGAAAGTTTCAGTTCCAGAATTAACATATAAAAGTTAAAGACAACACAGCAAACCACTGAACAGTCCGGTGTCTTTTACTGCACCTTAAAAATAAAAATAGCAGCATGAAGATGTGCTTTGTTGAGAAAGCTGAATACAAGCACGAAGGTAAAAAAGCCTTTCCAAGTAAGACTACAGAGTTTTCTTAAAGCATCATTCTTGGACAAATATTCCAACACTCATTTGAGGTAGCCTTAAATCTTTTTCAAGGCCCAAGCTCAACAATACATCTTAAAAAAAAAAAAGGTCAAAGGAAGTCTAATATAAGCTTCTGTAGTAAAAGCAAGTAGTCATCCAATATATGTAAATAAAGTGGTAACGTGAAAGAATCCCTCATGAAAATAGTAACTGTTTTCATAATAAAGTCCTTCCATTAAACTAGATTATCTTGTCCATTGACTTGTTACTTCAACTTCTTTTCTCCTCCCTTCCCCACCCCGCTTACATTAAGCTCACTGTTCAGGAAATGCATTTTTAATCACCTTCATTCCCCAGCCTTGCATTCACACACTGACCCTCCTCATCAGAAGAATTAGGATACACTTCACCCTATGTTCACAGAATGACAGCCTGGTGGAGGTTGGAAGGGACCTCTGGAGGTCATCTTGTCCAACCCCCAACCCCTGCTCAAGCAGGGCCACCTAGAGCCAGCTGCCCAGGCAGCCTGGGCAAGCTGTGCCAGTGCTCAGTCACTCCCACAGTACAAAAAAAAAAAAAAGAAAAAGTGTTTCCTGATGTTCAGAGGGAACCTCCTGTGTTTCAGTTTGTGCTCATTGCCTCTGGTCCTGCCACTGGGCACCACTGAGAAGAGCCTGGCCCTGTCTTCTTTGCACCCTCCCTTCAGGTGTTAATACACACTGGTAAGATCCCCCTGAGCCTTCTCTTCTCCAGGCTGAACAGTCCCAGCTCTCTCAGCCTTTCTTCATAGGAGAGATGCTCCAGTCCCTTCATCATCTTAGTGGCCCTTTGCTGGACTTTCTCCAGTATGTCCATGTCTTCCTTGTAATGGAAAGTCCAGAACTGGATACATGTTTGCTCACTATTTTCTCATGCAGAAATAATAATAATATTCCCTACTGGTTTGAACTACGTTGGCAAGAAAAGCACTTAATGGACTTTGGCTATCATGTCCCAGGCAGCTCCACCATAACTAAAATGCTCAGAAACTGATTGATCAATCATTCTTTATCCCAAATATAACTATCAAGTTTAATAGGTGCTCCTTCCAATTTGAGCCAAAAGAGTAGGAAAAAAGAGCAGGAAAAAAGAGCATACAGCCTCTAAACAGCATGAAGAAACACATCCTTCCCTCATGTAAGCGTATTCTAATAGTGACAGTTTTGTGTAAGCATCTCCTGAAGCGTTACAGCATCTGAAGAAACCATCTTAAGAGACAAAGATACTTCACTTTGACAGTGTGCTTACCAGTTTCAGCCTGAAGGAAATTACTCTGTCACGTTACAGAAAGGATGGTTTTACAAAACAGTGATATATGCCTAACAAAAGTACAACAAAAGGGTTACCAGCCGGAAACCCTGAGGGCTACGTGTAGCAATTAACTGTTAAAACGCACACATATCCACCCTTGGGAGTAATCAGAGTCATGCCCTTTGGCTCAACACCACAATTGCTTTATCAGGAAAGATAAAAGCAGCGGCACCTCCCATTCAGTCACACTATCAGCCAAAAATAACAGTCTCAATTTGCCCTATCTTGCTCACATAAGTAGTCCCATCAGTTTTTCCAAGAGACATGTGGCAAATCCCAGGGTTTAGGAGTAATTTTATTTTTAGCTTCTTTACAATACGACTTCCAGGACCCAACCAAGTCAGTGCCATACACTCCAAAACACAAAAACGTCTGCCCCTACCATTAACGGGTTATATGCCAAAACAAATGATCAGAACACAGGACAGTGATGGGGGAACACAGCTGAATGTGACCCCAGCTTCGCAACAGGCCTGCTGGATAATCTACTTCTCCGCACCTTTGTTCTTCCTTAAAAACTAAAAGGTTCAGTATTTTCTAGTCACATTGTAGAGAAGGTACAATTTCGTTTTCTGTACAAAGGAGCAGGCTGTCCACGATGGGAGTGGAGATAAGCAAAACCATCTCCCTTTGGTTGTAGCAAGCTGTTAGTGCACTGATGCTGCTAAGCCATCCTGTGCAAACCCAGCTATCCAGGGCATTCTCCTGACTTAAATATTAAGATTTCTTTCCAAGAACACAGGTCTGAAAGGTAGGGATAGATTTTTTGACCCGATGCTCTGTTACTGTAGCAAAATCAGACATGTGTAGTAGTACTAGTCTATATTGCCCTTTTCTTCTACCAGTGTTTAAGATCAGGCAGTCACTCCGGAGCAGCTTCCTTTAAGCCAGATGGCAACACTCATCTTCAGATCCCAGGGCCCGCAACTCTTCAGACTCACTCTATATTGAGACCTTCGGGTGCCAGCCAGGAGAAAACTCAAGCCTGGCCTGACACAGTCTCGTCATCTGTAAAGGGCATGGCCTTCAGCTGCAAGAATTCCTCACCTTCAGAAAATGAAGGTCCAAACTTGGGCTCCCTACAGATGCCATCATCGCTTTTGGCAGGCAACACAGAATCCTTACTAAGTGCTGTATAGCCACATGAGATTGGTGAAAGGGTACATCCGATACAGGACGCAGTAAGAACAAAGTAAATTGGCTGATCCACAGTGCAGGTGTATGTGCAGCGAAGTGTTCCCTCCGGGCTGCTGCAAGCCTGTACTCAAGCACAAACTTACCCTCTCTCTGATACTAAGTAGTTAAATGCATTCAAATTAAAACAAAAATATTTAAGGCATTTGCTTTTAAAACCTATCTTTAGTGAGTATATTGCTTAGATATGTGTTAAAAGTTTGAACTTGACAGTTCAGGCTCTTAGACACTTCAGGTAATGTAACTTTAAAGTTGTCAACATGAATTCTTTACATTAATACTGAGTGGCTATGGTATGCAACAGAAGTTTATATATTTGAACATTATTTATGCAGCAAGTTCACATGCCAAATCAAAACAATCATTTACAATGACAGGTTTCTCTGGCTTTCTTTACTAGCTAACTTGTAACTTCCAAACCAATCATACTTGCATTTTCCTCCTAAAAGCGTAGGTCAGGAGTAAAAGTCAAAGATACATTGCAAAAACTTTACTTTCTGTAGAACGGATAACACCATGAAACTACTGTAGATATAACCATTACTGTAGTATGTTCTTTAAAAAGTTTAGTGTACCACTACATATACATTGGATCAATATACAATTGAAGACATGATCTTCGCAGCATTTATTAATTGCGATTGCGTAAGATTGTAAACTTTAGTTTAGTAGCTTGACAATATTCTATATTGAATTTATGTGTGCCCTTATCCTGCAGCAACAGTTAATAACAAAGGATTACGGGTATTAATCAACTGGGAACACAAGTACATGTTCTACAGGAATAATAAAAATCATAATCAGCTCCCCAGGTCCTTGGATTTAATGAGAAATCTGAAGGTAATCCCATCTAGTTAAATATAGACTTACAGGAGTAACTACTTACCTGCAAACAGAGCTGTTCAATCCATGCCATTGACAGATAGTTTACAGACATGCACACGGAACAGAATATCCACCTCCACAACCCAGCTGCTATTCCTAAGACACATCCCTAAGCCCTGCAAGTCTTTGGGGATTGCTATCCCACATACTTACATAATCACCCTTTCCATTTTCTAACTAAGCCATCAGCTCAATACAAGAACACAGCTCTCAAAAGGCAAAGCTCAGGAGCAAGTGGGGATAGAATCTCTGCAGGATAAAGACAGATTCTCTAGTTCTAGGCAGGCTTCTGTTCTCTTCCTTTAAAACGAGACTTTCAGACCCCTTCAACCTTAGTGAAGTTCATTACCAAAGGGTTATAAAATTCCACAAAGCAGCACAACATAGATGCAAGATGCTTATTAACAAAAGGACTTAAACGGAATAAAGTGGTGCATTGTTTTCCAAGATTGCAATTTAGAGTGTGGAATTTTTTATTTATATATAATATGATCATTTTGTCTAGTGCTGTGATATGAACTTTTTTCTTCTTTTAATCTGTATTACTCAAACATACACAAGACACCATTACAGAAGACCAAGATGTCTAAAAAATTAAAATCCAAACAATTCCATTTGTGCAGCCTCAGATACCACTTTCACTACCTTTAACAGGTACCTTTAACAGGAAGCCCGTATCCTTAGAAATCTTGCTTTATTTCCCTTTCATCTGGTAATTTCCCCACTAAATACCCTTTGTCCATCCTGGCCAGCTTTGGTCCCAGTGAATATGTTCTGTAGTTTTATCTGGATACCTCATCAGCCAAAACCCACTTTACCACTGCCACCTTGTTTCCGAATTGAAAATTCTGGACAAGACACTCAAGCAGCCTCAGATGTGCCTATAACAATTAGCCTAGACTAATTTCATCAGACAATAAAGCCCCAAGCTATCCGTTTTGTATTCCTGACATCTCCATCAGGAAGAATACTAGGCTAAGAAACAGGGACTGAATACTTCCTGCAAAAGCGGAATTTTTTTTTTTTTTCCCCAAAATTTTAAGAGGATATTGTTTTCAATATTCTGTTTTAGGCTAATTGCAGAGTTAAAAATATTCTCACACAGTTCCTCTTGTCTTTGTTCTCACTATCATTCTAGATTTTCCAGATAAAATAGTATTTTAGATAACTTAAAACATTTGAGGCCTTATCACTCTCTACAACTACCTGAAAGGAGGTTGTAGTGAGGTGGGGGTCAGTCTCTTTTCCCAAGTAACAAGCGATAGGATGAGAGGAAACGGCCTCAAGTGGCACCAGGAGAGGTTTAGGTTCAATGTTAGGAAAAAATTCTTCACCGAAAGGGTAGTCAGGCACTGGCACAGGCTGCCCAGGGAAGTGGTTGAGTCTCCATCCCTGAAGGTATTTAAAAGACAGGGAGATGTGGTGCTCGAGGACATAGTTTAGTGGTGGGCTTGGCAGTGTCACATTAACAGTTGGACTCTATGATCTTAAAGGTCTTTTCCAACCTAAACGGTTCTATGATTCTATAAGAAAACAGAAGAAAGGCAGCCTCCCATCACAGTGGTATATGATCAGCAAGTGGGAGGAACCTTCACATGTTTAACTTTGCAACCTCCATCATTACTGCAACTATGGTTGCTATGAAGACATGTACCCACATTTCAGTATTCTGCAGATCTGAACAAAAGAAAAACATTTTTGTTCATTGTTGTTGACAAAAAGGCTTTCAAGCTCTTGAAATAAACATCATGGCAGAGCAGTGTTGTCACCTTAGAAAACTCATATTTGTGATCCAGTTTCTTTGTACAAGACAGATTAAACTGTTTCATTGCAACTGCAATAAACACAAACATAAGGCATATGTTTCTCTTACATTGAAAACATGGAAACTGACACTGTACCTTACTGTCCTCATCTTCAAACACAGACTGGTGAACATTACAAGCAAAGAGAGAATTCGGGAGATCGTTGAAGTCAATTATTTCATGAAAATCTTCCTCTGCAAAACATCTCTTTAAATCGTTGTCTCCATTTATAGAGTAGAGTAAGAACTGTCCTCCATCCTCCGGGATGCAGCCATAGTGACCGAGGCCTCGCATTCCAAAGAAGTATGAGTCTCCCCTCATCCCTGGCAGCATGGAGAAGAGAGACACAGTTACACTACACTTTTAAAAATATCACATACACAAGTTAATCCAGAAATTCTTAGTTTGGGGGCTTGGCTTGTAGAAAGTATATTTCATGCTATTTTAAGGCAACAATTGACCTATGAAACAGGGCACTAAGACTAGTTTCACCAAGGCTCAAATAGGGACTTTGCTTAAGTTTCATTTATTAGCACAGAAAAGACCTAACCATGTCAGCACAAGCTGCTGAACACAACCAGAAGCAAGGCATTACTTAAGTGCCCCTTGCCCTAAAAGAAAATACTATGTTGTATTTGGGTTTAAGAGAGTCATGTTTGTTACTGGGAAAGCAGGCTGGTGTTTCTGAGCGTGCAGTCAGATAAAGTGTAATGCACTGGATAAGAAGAAAATGAAAATGACTTCAAAAGTTACACCAGGCATCGATGCGAAGAAAAAAAAAAAAAAAGAAAAAAGACCCTGTTGGAAAGTAACATGAACACAGAATATCGAAAAACAGTACAACAAAGATGCATCACTATTACAAAGAATAAAGCCAATATTTTCTAGTTTAAGGACAGAACGTACCCTGTTTTTCCATGCCTATTAGCAATCTCTTTGTTTGCATCTTAATCACATTAGGAAGTAAATAAAAAAGCGAAGGGAAGAGTAGACTCAAGAGATGATTCTCACCACCTTTTAGGAACATCCTGCTGACTTTAGAGCCTTTACCCCAAATCCAGAGTAGAAAGACAATTTTAAGACATGCTGAAGGACACAGAAGTAACAAGCCCGTACATCAAACAGTATCCCTACTGTTGATACAAGAGTAAACTTCATACCAGCCAAGCAGAGTAAGTAAAGGTCCAATTAATTATCAGTGTGTTCACTAGTATAAATTCAGGTATTTGTCCTTAGTACAGGTGTATTAAGCATCAACCTATAACCTCTACAGAGCTCCAGTAAGCTAACTAGAAGCTATGCAGAGAAGTAATTAATTCTCTTATAGTTTTGTTTCTTTGAGTAAGAACATACAATCATTGGCTGCTTTTTCTCCTCATAACATAAGGAGTTAGAGAGTTACATAAACACAGTGTGCTCATCTGTTTCAGATTTGCCCTTGCTCTGTTGCGTACTTGCTATTCTCTATAAATAGTTGTAAATATTAGTTCAACTACACTATTTAGGACTAGTGTCCAAAATTAAACCCCATAGGCTTATTTAGACTTAATCTCAGTAAAGCAAAGCTAAATTGTGGAGCTAATTTGCCATGCTTGTGCCTTTCATTTCTGCTGCAGCTCCGAAATGACATTTGACCAATGACAGAGCACATCATTCCATAACCTTACATTACAGAAACGTCAGTAACTGTTATTGCTGAAGTCTCAGGGCTAACGACAGAAGTCCTCAAGAAAACAACTAAAGTCATGCTCAAAAGTATCAGTTTGGAGCACTGAATCCATGCTTACCACACTCTCAGATCACATGAGAGACAGATTTATTAGCCAATATTAGTCAGAATGACTAAGGTTGGAAGGGGCCCACAAAGGTCATCTAGTCTGAACCACAATTCAGGATCTTGTCCAGAGGTAAATGTACAGCAATACTATTCAGTGCATATAATGATCTGCAGAGAGCTGGTAGGTCACAGGATCTTAGCTGTCCTCCTTTTCCAAGTACTAAAATACGTTACACAGCTAAAAACAGAATAGTTTCCTAGTCCTGTATTCTATGCATGGAATTTATGAGGGAGGGTTTTAAAACAAACAAGGATGCAGTGTTGTAAGGAAGCAGGTGTAATGTGAAAGCCTCAGGCCAATTACCTCTTTTTTACTGTGTCAACCTGAGAACAGGCTTTTAGACCAATCAAATACACACTAGTATTTTCACCAACTCAGACTGACATTAGCACAACTATCTCCAACTAATTTCAGATTAGGAATTTAATTCTAACTGTGGAAAAAAAGCCTGAATAAATGATGGAGGAGGTGGCTAGAACTTCAACAGTATACATTAGTGTATAGGAACTCAGTATCACAGCAGTATTGCCGCTGGTATTTGAACCAACTCACTTAAGCCTACATTACCATACATTCCAGTGTAATCACACCCAGATAAGTACTATAAAGAAAGACTCACAGCAGCCACTACTGGGGAAGAAACTTAAATTCAGAATGTAGCAGAAAATATTAATAGATCATCTACTCCAAATGCAACCATCTCTAAATGTGTTTGCCATCATGTCTAGCCTATATCAAGATTAGACTCATTGCTTTCAGATTTATTAAAATAAACCTCAAGCCTCGTATGTTACAAAATATAACTTACATGGCAGAGCAGACTTTTGCCAGGGAGTATGAAGTATTTCCTTCACAACAGTCAAATTACTTGCAGTCAGTGAAGATACTGAGTGTTTTATAGTCACACTGGGTAAACCCCTTCTGCCCCCAGAAGTATTAAGCTGAAAGAGCCCACTCGGCACAGAGGGATGTTTTGAAGCCAACTTTACACAACAGACTCAAGAGGATAAAGATGACACAAGCTGATACTCAAAAGTTGTAGGAAATTGGATTATGAATTAACATTCAATAAGCATTATAGTGAGAAGAAGGGAGATTAGACAGAACTGGGAGTAGCGAAGTTTAAGATCTACAAGAATGTCCTTGGATATAACAAAACAGGAATCTGCTGGCTGAATGGAACTTCAAACCAAAGTAGAATAAGAGAGGCAACATGGTACATTGATCTGTTTTCCATACACATCTCTAGTTGTAACAGCTGATTTCTTAAGCTGTACTTTTGAGTCTACTAAATAAGCTTCACTTTCACTATAAGGTACGATAGCAATGTTAAAGATAACTTCATGGTAGCTAACAAGTTTCATACATCCTGTTCCTCAATGCATAACAAAGCTATTAGGGTCTGCAGTGAAGTAAAGAATCTCAATGTTATTGACAGAAGTCAGAAAAGTCTACAGGTTTCTTCACTAAACTTGTTTATTTTTTTTCTCCTGGGAGAGCCATATCATAAGGTACTAGATGGGAAAGGAAGCTTTTAAGTTAAGAATTAACCAAAACCACTATGACAAGCAACAAAACAGAACAGGATTTTAAGTTACAACCATGAAGTTCAGTTTTTTAACCATTTTAGTTGGTAATAAGGAAATGAGCATACACTATAGCAGGCAATTCTACAATATATAGCCTTCAAAGTTCCATCTGAGATTAGAAATTAATAAATACTCTTACAGTATGTGGCAGTAGTTTTGCTCTGCTAGAGCTCTTTAACAGCAAAGCTTGCTCCTTTTTCCCCAGTCAATTCTTGAGACAGATTTGCTCAGTGGGACTTGGGTATTGTCCATGTCTTCTTAAGAGAGTCACTGTCTTGCATGCCTTTTGACCATCTCTTTTCCAAGACTTGTAGGTGTAGGTGGGTGTGGATATACGCACATGCCTCTTTTACACTTAAGATATACCCAGAATTCTGATCAGTCTTCCCTCCACTAGCCAGTCAATTTACAATACCCTGACTATTAAATCCTCTGCCCAATTTAAGATGGGACCTGCACAGTTAAGAACATCTGTATGGGAACACTATTGTATAGCAAAGTATAATTTGTGAAACAAGGGCCATGTACTGCACAATACTAAGCACAGCACCACAACTAAAACAGAAATCTCACTAATAAAACATATATGCTCCCAAAGAAAAATGAACTGCCTTTGAGCCCAAGCTCAATGATCATCAGAGGGGACAAACATACTTGAATCAACAACACTTATTAGCACAGTTCAAGCCCTTGGGCTCTAAGTTCAGGCTCTGACTAGACAAACCAGCACTTCTGCCAAAAGATGCAACATAATCTGTCACGCACCCCAGGCTTTTCACTTCCAACACCAGTCACTTCCTACACAGAGACAGTGCCCCACGCTACCTTTTGTAGTGGAGAAAGCGTCTCCTGCTCCAATTCATGGCACAACCACACAAACCGATTCAGTTAAAGGAAAAGACCAGGCCTAAAGAAAAAAGTTTGGGTTTAACTCTATTAGGTAGATAACTGACCCAATTCATTTCGTGGCTGCATAAGCATTTGTAGCAACCAGAAAAAAAGTGGGCAAAGCTTTTTGGGAGCAGACAGGCAACAGTAAAGCTTAGGATTGTACTTTTCAGCAACTAATCTACTTAAAGCATCCATGAAATTACAGTCTGTGTTTTCACAGCTCTGCATGAACTTCATAATAAGTCACTATATCAGACATTATTCAGCTAGTCACGAGCTAGAACTCTTACTTTTTCCTGCGTTATTTATAGTGTTAGACACATGTAAAACAAATCATAACTACATATCCTTTATTATGTCCATCAAATACCTTAAGGCTCAGGTGCGGTGATGGTGTTTTGTGGCTTCTTTGAATTTACTTAGCCACTTCGGGCAGTGCTCTGTCAAAAAAATGTTCTCTTTCCAATTCTTCTACTAATTTAGAACAGAAGAATTTACATTTCAAATCTCTTAAAACAATTAATTCTAAATCACGTGTAATCCATGAACTGGATTGCCATATAAAATAAACACAATTAAAAGTCATCTTTTATGTAACTATACTACTGGATCACATTCCTTTCTACAGCTTCTGACAAAATAAGTTAAATTCCCCCCTCTTATGGTCCCTTTTATATTATCAAAAAAACACAGAAAGACATCCACATAAGGGTAAACCATACTCATCTTTTAAATGGTAGAGAGTTCAAATTGAGTTGTGCCTTTGCTCCTCCCTCCCCAAATCAGGAAGTTTTTCAAATACTTAAGATACCAGAAGTTGTCATACAGAATTTCAACAGAAGTGGCAATGCCATAAAAATAATACAGTAACGCTAAGGCATCATCCAGCACCAATACTGGTGCTAAATTCATTCACCAAGATCTTAACTGGGACCACATTAGTAAACTCCGTAGCAGGATTGTTCCCTTCAGAAGACTGAGATACTGAGACAAACAAACCTGAGCCCAAGTTCATTTAACCTCCAGCTAATGCTGATTCCTTGCCACATTCATTTATCCCCTTTAAATAAAGTTCACCCATATGCAACCTGTGTTCCTATGTTATTTCTTAATTTAG
Source organism: Nipponia nippon (assembly GCF_047370975.1). Lineage (NCBI taxonomy): Eukaryota > Metazoa > Chordata > Aves > Pelecaniformes > Threskiornithidae > Nipponia > Nipponia nippon. The sequence goes on along the minus strand of NW_028262358.1, from coordinate 120,295,583 downwards.
TGTAGCATTTTGACCCTAAACTTTCAAGTCTGAAAATACATTACACAGAATAGAGCACCCGAAGGGTGCAGTACTATTAACCCTTGGAAAACCACGACCCTTCCAGACCCTGGTGGAATCTCCTTGTCAAATCTTTCGTGCAATTCATATACACAATTTGCATCACTTTACATTGATGTAAGTTATTTCAAATTCCTCCTCCTGCAGTCAAGGGGTGCAAGAGCTTGTGATTTGTGGTAGTTCAAAACATGAAACAAACACCCTTCCCACTGGAACAGATTAGGTCATGTCAGCGTTCAACACTGTAGATACTGTAACCAAAAGCTCTGTAGAGATTCCAGGTGAGAGCCAAGTATTCATTCTGTTACCTCGCTAGTTTTAGACATGGTACACCTCTAATTAAAATTAACAGAGACCAGCAGAAAATTATAATCATTGGCAAACAGCACTAGCTTACTGAAGTTTCTATTTGACAAATTGTTATCAAAAAGTATTGCTTTTCTAGTGTAAAACTGAAAGGGCAAATATGTACAGCTTGTTATGATGTTAGACCCCTACAGCGCAAAGAACTTCAGCTGAAATTTTCCTGAATGAAGACAACTGGAGCACATGGAGTGTTTGAATGGACTAATGCCTTATATAATCACCAAGCACGTATAGATTTATCCACTGTTTTTTATGGAAACTAATAAGGCATTTCCCTGGTGACCATTTTCCTGTCTTAAGAGTTTTTAAAAAGAGTCCCTGAGGGACATCAAGAAACAGGAACATATCTCTTGAAATTGCTAGGAAACTTTACTCTTTTTTTTTTTTATTAAACACTGCTTGCCATGACAAACAACATGACTGAAAATAGAATAAAGCAAACAAAATGTTACAAATAGAAGCTTTAAATACTATCACCATAAACTAAAGTATTATTGAGTCCTGAGTGCAAACCTGGAAACTGTAGTCTACAGGAATTAAGAAAAGCAAGAAAAGTTGCAGGTTTTTTTTTTCTAGAAGGATCCAGAAAAAGTGTAAGGATTCCATCTCTGCTCCTACTAAAAAAAACCCAAACCAGCAAGTTTTACCATAATTCAAATCCGCTGGGTAAGATTTTACTGAAACAATCAGGTTTTACTTAAAATAGTCACTGATTTAGTGAAAGCAGAGTCACCAATTTCTGTAGTGTTAGCCTGAGGATACAACTCCTGCTGAAGCCAACTGGACCCACACTGAAGACTTTGGCAGAAGGCACCAGTAGAACAGGGAAGTTCAGATAGCGGTAACCTACTGAAATTTCACTCCATTCTGCAAAATGAACACTGGAGATTAGCATTATTTTTATATAGTGCTAATTCTTCACTATGGAAAGCTTCCATGGACTTAAATGTGGACATGTTACTTAATTAGAAAGAGCAGAATGGGACCTCACATGACAGGATTGATGAACTGTTGCAGTCACAAAAGCAATATGGACTACAGTCACCCCTTCCCTTAACCTTCACCCCTGCATCCCCCACCTAGGCAATGACTATTCACTTTACAGTAATAAAAATTACTAGTACAGCAAAGTCCACTCACCTTTTAACTCCAATTTGGTTACCACCACACAAAAATAGCAGTCTCCACTATTTCCTCTTACAGGAGTGGCAGATATGAGGAAGAGGATTTTATTTTTTTTTTTTAAATGCTAACTGGTGCAAATCCCAAACGTTCTAATCCTTTCCATTGACATTCTAGCCGTATTAAATTTAGCCGAGACTTTGTAACTATTTTTGGAAGCTTTTAACATCCAAAGGCACTATTCAGTTTTATTCATCTAAAGCAGGGCTGGCCAGTGCAAGCTGTTCAAGACCTGCGTATTGCTCAGAAGGCTCAACTGTGCCCCCCGTGCCAGGGATGCATCCTACGACCAGTGAAGGAGCTCAGTTGACATTGGCTTGCTAAGCAATCTGTGTCTCCAGCCCTGCAGAAAACAAGCCAGCAGACACTGGTATTCAACCCTACTAAGCCAAAACTCCAGCCCCATTCCACAACAGGAAGACGATACTTTGAGCAACCAATGCCAGGCATGAAGATTTTATGCGCTATTCTTAAGGTCAAGAAGCTGGGCTATGATAAATCAACCACTAAAGTTACCATGGTAACATTAAGGTATTCAGAGAACAAAAAACCCTTCCCAAACCCAAAGAAACCAGAACAAGCTTTCCAATTACCTTCGCTTGGCCTCTATGCTACTCTATTTAAAGCAAGCCAGTTTTATAAGGGGCACACAATATTACAACGTCACTGGCCTTCAGCCAGATCTGTCACCTCACACAGGGGTCAGTGGAACACTCCTTTAAAGAACAGCCCTCTAGCTTGTAACATAAAATTCATAACTATACCCCAATTCTTACCAAGACCTGCTTTCCCTTTCCCTGTTGGGAGGAAAAAAAGGAAGAAACCCTGTGTGTCAGAACTACGTTCAGTAGGAGCTGTTCACAGTGTTTAACTCCTACAAGATACCCAAGACACCATGATGACTTGGAATACAATTTCAAAATTTCCTTGAAAACGATTTTCTGCTAGTACACACAAGTAATTTATAACTTAAAAAACATTAGGACACCAATGCAATGGCAAACATGTTCAATATAAACAATGACAAACCAAGCCACTGAATCTGAATACACACTACAATATTTGGAAGAGGACAGACAAACTAGATCACAGAACTGACAGCTCCTTGTCAGAAGTTTAAGGAGAATGGGACAGTTCCTGCTGTTACAGAAGAAAGGTATCAGTTACTAGTTAACAAAGTTGATAATGTACATAAAAATCTTCTTCTGTCCTTGTTTACTGTGATGCGTTTGTAGTTTTTCTGACTGTTTTATATTCTCACAGTATTCAGACTTTCATCTGTTCAGGAATGATGTGTAACCATATAATTTAGTTTTACTGCAAGAATAAATGCAGCAGAGTTTCTTTGCAGAAATTATCTATTTTCATAGAAAATGAGTTTTCCTTTTCTACAGAACAACCATTCTAACTATGTAAACAACACAAAGAGCAAACCAGTTTGTAAGGGCAGAACTTGAAAGCCTGACACAGAAGCTCATGTAAGGCATAACCCCGGATTAAACTACGATTCTCATCTGTATGATTTCTTTCAGCTGTATAAACCTATCATACCTTTTCCTTTTAGGAAACTAGATTAAACTCCGCACTCAAGCAGTAAAGGGACCAAAATATTTTAAAGACATGGGGGGGAAAAAAAAAAGAAAACCAAGCAACAGCTTTGGAGAGCTACCTGCTATATAAGCACCGAATAACACCGGTGTGGGCTGCAGGTAACTTTAAAGCAGCCCAAGAAGAGTCTCCCTCGGGGATACGGGCTTCCCTGCGTTCTCCAACCCTAAGTCGCAGGAGTAGCTGGGAGAGGTCTGCACCACGGCAAACGTCCACCTGCTTCGAGCCGACACGCAGCGCTACCCGCAGGGCTGCAAGCCCCCTTCCCACCTCCTCCTGCCCCAGCCGCGGGGATGCTCCCTCACCTCACCAAGCTTCTCTCCACCGCCGGCGGACGAACCACCTGCCCCAGCGGACCAGCCGCCACAGCGTTGTCCCTCACCGCACGCCTCCACCTCCGCCCACCGGCCATTTCCAGCCGCCCGCCCAGGGCTGCACGGCGGGCACCGACCCCCGCCGGAGGGCAGGCGCCGGCGGTAGAGCCCCAGGCTCGCCCCGCAGCCCGTCCCGCATCCCTCCGCGCCCGAAAAGCCGCCGGTGAGAGGAGACCCGCGGTAAGCAGCGGGACCCGGGCAGGACCGCGGGCAGAGCCGGAGGGGCGGTTATATAACCCCGCCACAGCGGGCGCACGGCGCCAGGTCGGCGGGGCAGGGCTGCAAGCGGGCGGGCCCGCCGGGGAAGGAACCCCTCACGGCCAGCGGCCCTGCCCTTACCTGCTGCGCCTCGCTCGTCCTGCGCCTCCTCGCCCGCCTCCCCTGTCGCCGCCGCCGAGCCCCGAGGACCGCGCCGCCGGCTCCTCAGCGAGCGCCCCGCACCTCTCGCCCGCCCAGCGCCGCTGAGGCGAAGGTGGAGGACAAGGCGGGAGGGGTGAGGGGACGCCGCAACCCAATCAGCAAACTCCTCCGCCCAAACGAGCGGGCGGGACTCACCAATAAGAATGCGAGGAGCAAACTGGCCCCGCCTCCTCCATCCCTTGGCCACGCCCCTCAGCTCCCACCGCTTCGCGCCGGCTCTCGGTTACCAGAGTGGGCGGCGGGGGCGAGGGGCGGCGGCGTTCCCCGCTCCGTGTGGGGACAGGTGAGCCGGGGGAGGGTCTCACGTCGCCCCCGGCACCTAGGGAGTCGTAGGAACCAGGCACTGGTTTGTGTCCTCATTAGCAGTGCGTGGCAAAGCTTCTCTCCCTCAGGGTGTCGGCCCCCCTGCCCTGAGGTGAGGTGGGGTAGGATGAGGTGAGGAGAAGAGAGGTAAAGTGAGGAGAGGTGGTGTTGGGGTGACGAGAGGTGAGGTGAAGTGGGATGGGGGTGAGGGGGGGTGGGATGGGGTAGGGAGATGAGGGATGGGATGGGGTGAGGTGGGATGGGATGGGGTAGGGAGATGAGGGATGGGATGGGGGTGAGGGGGGGTGGGGTGGGGTAGGGAGATGAGGGATGGGATGGGGTGAGGTGGGATGGGATGGGGTAGGGAGATGAGGGATGGGATGGGGGTGAGGAGGGGTGGGATGGGGTAGGGAGATGAGGGATGAGATGGGGGTGAGGAGGGGTGGGATGGGGTAGGGAGATGAGGGATGGGATGGGGTGAGGTGGGATGGGATGGGATGGGGTAGGGAGATGAGGGATGGGATGGGGGTGAGGAGGGGTGGGATGGGGTGAGGTGGGATGGGATGGGGTAGGGAGATGAGGGATGGGATGGGGTGAGGTGGGATGGTGTAGGGAGATGTGGGGTGGGCTGGGATGGGATTGAGGAGGGGTGAGCTGGGATGAGGTAGGGTAGAGGAGAGGCTGCATGGGTTGGAGAGAGGTGGGATGGACGCCCACACAGTGCCAGCACACCTTGCCATGGTTTTAGTGACAAACCTGATGTCCGCTGTGGTGACTTTGTAAGGGGCCTAAATACCTCTGGAGGATGGAGCTCCCAACCCCTATTCCCACTTCTGACCACCGACAAGCAAACTGGCCCTTGAAGTGAGCTCCGTCTGGAATAGATCCAGTTGTCGTTCAACTCTTTTTCAGACTAACAGGTGAATAAGGTGTATCTCCCTGTTACAGACGAGGCCAGAAGGTGCATTTGTAGGACTCTTAAGGAATGTGAAGGTTACAGTGGAAAAAGGCTGATCATGGTCATGATTTTAAAAAGAAGAGAAAGCATGCAGATGCCCCCAAGGCACGCTTTATTAAAGGAAGGGCTATTTTCTCTCTTCCAGCTGTACGTCGGAGACTGCTAAGCATCAGAGGCTAATGCTGATTTTCTGCAGTCTCTTCTCTTTGGAATGTAATACAGAGGGATTTAATCAATAGGGTGATAAAGAAATGTAAATAGGTTTCTGTAAAGATGTCTTTGAAAATCTATAGAATATAATGGAGAACTAGAAGACTCCCATATAATTATTAAATACCCCATAAAAAATCCATGGAAGGAATAAGTCTCCATTAGTTAAAAATATATAAAAAGATGTATGCCATTTATAGCAGCACTTTCCAATAATGGCAGAAAAACTGTTGTAATGAATGAGATCAATAGTGTGTCCCACCTCATCTCTGCAAATACCTAAGAGCAATGCATTGCAGATTGTTGTACTTGCAACAGAGGAGTTTCTTCCTGGTCCCATTAACTAAGAACTGACTTATGTCTTGATGCACATCTGGTTTAGACACCTTCCAGGCTTTCTTCTTTCTTTCTACTTTTATTTTTTAATATATAATCGGTAACTGATAGCAGTAATTATTATTTCTTGTCGTTTTATCCTTGTGCCTAAAATATGAATTCCTGACCGTGATCTTACTGCTTTAAGCACTATGCAGAAGAGAAAGCAAGCTATGGAACCGAAGATGTCACAAGATAAACTAATTGGGTTTTAAATCAAATTATATGCTTGTTGCTTCGGTTTTTGTTTTAAGAATTAAACCTGATAGGATATCTTCCTTTGTCTCCATTTACATGCATTCCCTTTGCATGATGTCTTATTTTAATATTCTGAGTAGGAAGAGCATCCACCGTGCTTTTTCTGTCCCACGTTTTATGTTCTACAATTTCCTTGTGTCTTCATAACCCCATACCTCTTAATTGTGTCTTGGTCACAGTAGCCAGCCTCAAGTTTTATTCTTTTTCATATTTTCCTATTGGGAAGAATATTTTCATTGTGATGAAGTTGCCCTAGCGTATGCTTTCCTTGTAGTAAAACGGGAATCTCTACAGTTATGAAAGCAAGCTAATCCACGTTCAGGAAAAATCAGGAACGCCTAAGCCAGTACTTTGGCAATGCTTTTAAATGCATCCAGACATTATTGCTAAGATGAAGGGGAAAAAAAAAAAAACAAACAGAATTCCACTGTTTGTAGTGAAAATGTCCTTCAAATTAGATACTAATGAGAATGGCAGCAATTGCAGGGCTTTTAATATCCCCTGTTGTAAGCATTAAGGATTTCTATTGGGAAAGGTCACAAAGTAATATATTACTTAGACATGGAAAAAGCGGCGCTGCAAAAATAAAAGAGTAAGAGCAACTGAGACCACGTCCTTCTTGGAGTCGCACTGTTTGCTCACTTAGGCCCCAGCGCTATTCCGGCCATGCAGCCCAAGTAGGCACCCTTGCTTCCTAAATGCTGTGAGCATCTTCTCACAACCCAAGCAGTTGTAGAGTGCGAAAACCTGGAGGAAGCTTAAATTTTGGAAAGGATACCAAAGGAGGTGATAAAACAGCTGCTACTTGCAAGATTTGCAAGCAGTGCTGTAGTCCTGCTCCCACAGATCTGAGTGGGAGTTTTGTTACTGATATCCCCGAGCACAGGCTTAGCCCATCTCATCCAAATCCTGAGCTACTCATTATCTTCAGTCTGCACCTGCTTCTTATCTACAGACTTAATCTGTAAGCAGAAGTGGCCTCTCAAATGTACTGAAGCAACCACACTGAATATCAACACAAATAAAGTACTATAACCAAAAGACTGTGGCCCCCTATGTTATGCTGATTTCTGATCATCAAAATACAAACACTGACTCACTCCTGCAGCCTTTGCAGGAGCTTTGGTGACAAAGTTTTCTCTTTTCAGAAGAAATGAGTAAGTAATGTTTCCAAATCTGTAGATTCTCAAGAAGTGAACACTGCTGCTTTGACATCTCTGCTCACTGGGATAATCCCAAATTCTTTGGCCAGATATAGATTATGATTTCTTGCAAATGGCTGAGTCTGGAGATTAGAGTGGATAAAGCAAGTAAAATTAATGTTGACTCTATCAGCATTAGCGTACCCTTGATTGTTTGTTACTTTTTTAGAATATAAAACCATAGTTGGATCCATCTAGCTCTGTATCTTGTCTCCAGCAGCCAAGACTGAATGCTTAGTAAAACAGTGTAAAAATAGACCATGTATTCTTTTCCTATTTACCTTATAATTTTTCAGCAACTACTGAGGTAGGAACTTCTGGAACTCAGGGTTGTATCCAAGCTACTCTGCTTGGTAGCTACCAGTGGTCCTGTTCTCTAGGAGTTAAGACAAACTCTTTTTGAGCCCATTTGTGGTTTTTCTTTCCACAATGTGCTGTGCCGTGCTGTGATAATTCTTCACTGTGTAAAAACAATTTCAAGTCTTATTCCTGATTGTTTTATTAAGTGTTCCTTTGTTACAGAGGCAGTAAATGAAATTTTTTTTTTTGACGTTCTCACCATCATTATTTTCCAGACTTTAATTGGATTTCCCTTCAGCTATCCCTCTTTCAGGCTGATGTGGTTCTCTGTTTCCAGTGTGAAACTTTATCACCATCTTCTCTATCCTTTCTAATTTTAATAGAAAACATTACTTTCTTTAAAACATTGATTCTGCTAAAATAACTGATGAATTTTGCTGGATCTGGAATAGGCAAGAGCTGTGTGGCAGAGGGACTCAGAAGAACTCTGAGCATATGAGTGATGACTCAAAGTCCTATGACTTTGGGGGTCCCCTTGTCATCTAAGGGGGGAGCTACTAATTCTTAACATTCATTTCCCCTTTTTGACCACTTCCTAGCCCCACACTAACATTTTCAGAGACCTTTCCACTTTAGCCTCCAGATCTGCTGCAGCAGAAGTGATAGCTCGAACCAGTGTCTCATGTACGTATAGTTAGGGTTATTTTTTCCCATGTACATTACTTTGCACTTATCACCACTGAATTTCATCTGCTATTTTATCACCCAGTCACTCAGTACAGTGAGACAACATTGCCTCGACACCTCTTCAGTTCCATCCTGTATGTGTGTAGCAATCGCCAAGCAGCTTAGATACAACATATTGCAGATGTTTCTATAAAAATGTGTAAAGCAAAGGCTATCTTTTTCTTTTTTTTTTTTTTTTTCATTTATCTACAGAGCATTTTGCACAGTTCTGGGTGCAGGAAGAATGATTAATAATTGCACCAATGAAAAATTGCTGCAGAAAGGGAGAGTATCCTTTTCTTGCTGTAAAATTTCTGTGCCTGTAATGCCCTTGCACATGGCATCCCATGAGCAGGTTGATCATGGAGCAGGGCCCTTTCCTTCTTCGGGGATTTGGAGATGCAGAGAAGCACATGCTTCAGCTGTGCGCAGGGATGCCGGTTCCCTCCAAATCTGGTGTATGGGGGTCAGGCAAGTGGGGAGAACCTGTGGCAACACTCTGGGAACCCCTGAGCTCCCAGCCTTGCAGTGCGACAACCCCTGCATTTGGCTCTGCTGCTCCCTAAATCCTCTCTCTGGAATATCCACCTTGTTTCTGAGCATCTTCAGGGTCAGACGGAGGTCAGACAGGAGGCTCGTGTCTCTTAAGGCAATGAGAACAGGAACAAAGAGTCTTCACATTTTCCATCCACTTCTGAGAGTGAGAGTTGCCTGAAAAAAAGTCTTTTTGCTTTGACATTGCAAAAATTCCATATCTAACATAAAGTCCCACAAAACAGAGCTTTATTATCTTACAGCTAACCCTCAGTTTTGAAGACAACAAAAATGCCATGTCCCAGTTTCTGGTTAAGGAATATTTTTAACCAAGAGATGTTTTTTTAGCCTAGATGCATGATAGATCAAGGGGAAAAACAGGTTTCATTGACTTTTAAAACAATCTCCATTTCAAGAAAGGAAAAAAAAAAAAAAGCCTTTTGTTCTGTAACAAATACCATCCTTAAAGTACAAGTACAGTTCTCTCCAATCTGAAATATTATGGCCAGATTTAAATTCTCCCATTTGAAAGAAGATGCTGAAAGACGAGGAAGTTTTCATTTTGTCGAAATATATGAGGTATTTAAAATGATTGTTTTCACCTATGGGCTGCCTGTTTCTTCTCAGCTACCATCTCTGTGCAAAATGAAGGCAGCGCTGTGTGAATCACCGGTTGTGTGTATACCTGCTACCAAAGCTACAAGCATCTCACGTTGTGAAGTAGAGGGATGACAAACTGCAGAGGTAGGATGTTAAGGAAACCAATTTCCGTGTTTCTTTAAAAGATTCTCTTTTCCTCTTGATGTCCTTTTCCCAGTGATCTTCTCTTTGCACAGTCTTAGACTGTTTCTTTCATAACTGGTTCACTAAGGTCAAGGCCTGTGCAAGCTACCATGCAAATTCAAAAGCGGTCTTGAAGGTATAGTCTCAGTTCAACAGCATGACTGATAATGTCAGCTCAAATTCCTCAAGAACAAACTGTGGTTTGCTGCCATGTGTTAACAAGTAGAAGCACTTGGTTTCTAGGATTTACCCAATCAAAATACGGGAAGCTAAAACATCTGGCTTGTCAAAATGATCATAAGCTTATAGAAGGAATGCCAAAGATGCCAGACAAATAAAATCCAGAAAATGCGCACAGTTTAACCAGAACATAAGTTCAGTCTCTAAACATACTGTCTTACCTTCCTGATGCACTGATTTCTGTCCTGTTTTAGACTGAAATTCTCCGGGAAGGAAACTTCATGCATTTGAGGAAGTGTTAAGCATCATGATGGTATTTAGTAAGTAATTCTTACCACCTCTCTTGCTATTTCTTAGATTTGTGATGAGACGTATTAGAAGTGACTTGCCCATTGTGACCCAAATGGAAATAAAAAATGAGCCATAGCTATGTGACCTCAAGCCAAACGCTTCAAACTCATGTACCTAAATATAGACACCTAAATAAATGGCCTGATTTTCAGAAGCACTGTGCAACTCTGAGACTTGTAGGTGCTCTGAAAAATCAAGATGCTTATTTAGGTATCTAAATACAGACTGAGCTTCTGAATATATTTTTTAACCTGCTTCAGAATATAAACAACTAAGAAAACAAACGTACGACAAATACTATTTTTACGTGTGGTAATTAGAAGGCCAGAGAGTGTAATCAACTGCAAGACACAATTTACTCCTATAAAGCAAATATAGTGTGGTAATTATTGTTTATTAATTGTTGAGAAGTAGAATTTAGGAGCCCTAGTTCTGAAGCAGTGCTAGACAGGTTTGATGGAGAAGTCCATTGTACTAGATTTCTTTGCTTTTTATTAATCTTTATCCATAATTACAGAGATTGACACAGAAGGGCTTTCAAAAATGTCAGACTAAGGAGTTCTGTTTATATTGAGAGATCATAAAACATTATTTATGTGTTTCATTCTCTTAAAGTGTGAGCCATAGTCTTAAGGATTTTTGTGTTTTTCTTTTCTTTCTGAAATATTCATTCATTATTCTGGCACTTTTAGATGACTGTTGAAGGCATAATTGGGATATCATTGGCAGCAGAGGAGTGTGAATGATGAGTTATTAGTCAGCACATGACACTACATAACATTGAGTTAATAGAAAATAAGCAGCTCAAGCAGGTAACAACTGAGACTATATTTTTGTGCCTGAATTGTGCCTAGAAGTAAAAACTTACACACATGGCCTTTTTCAACACTTCTACTAAGACATGTTTTGTTCAGACACATTATGTTAGTGTATGCTTACATATATATTTTTTTTATATATATATTATGGCACTGATGTTCTAGAAATACATTGGTGATTGACAGTTGGCCCCTAGATGGTGCCAGTGCCTACGTACTGCCAGCCCTAGTGCAAGGTGAACACTAGAGATGGCAAAATGGCACCGGTTTTCGTGACACAGGTATTCTTGGAAAGTCATAGCTTCCACGATGCTGAGTCATTGCAGCAGAGCAACCTCTGAGGAGTGTCCTTCTTCCACATCAGCCAGAGGGAAGTCACTACCCCTTCCTCCTGCTCTCCCAGCCGTGTGACAGAGCTCCAAAAGAGAGAGCCAGACCATCCAGGCATTATGTTCTACCAAGGCACTGATCTGCCAGTCTTACCCTTGCAGTGTTGCAGTCCAACTTTAAGCTTTTCAGATATTTGGCAGCCTGGATATCTGAAAATCCAGGAAAAAAGGAAAGAGTAAGCTGGGTTTACAGCTGAGCTGGGAAGGAGGAAAAAGGGCACTAGTGAAGTTCCCAGGGAGGATGGGAACAGTAAAGCGAAGTTAAAAGGGAAAGGAGAGAAGAAACAGGGCCTCTGCTCTAGATTCTGCCCTTGGGCGGCTCCAATGCCACCTCTGGAAGAAGCCAGCTGTGCTGTGAATTCATTATGTAAATCTGTTTGCAGAAAGAGCCTGTGCTAGAGATGTCCCGTTCAGACAACCAGCCCATCAAGAGATCCAGCGGCACAGCATGCTCCCAGGTTGTGAGATGCTCAGAGTCCAGAAGGTGGGACAGCCCCAGCTCCCACCCTTCAACCCCTGTACAAAGATGCCAACGCTGGCATGTCTCCGTGTGGAGGGATAAACATATCTTGTCATGTGCAGATCAGTGCTGGCAGGTGTGGTAGCTCAGGGCAGATGCTTTAGTGATTGCAGCTTTTGCTAGGTTCTGTCACTTGGATTTGCCCTGGCTTGTGGGTACGGAGAGAACTCATTACCCAGTTTGTTCCTACAGACCCATACAGGGTACCCTACAGGTACAAACTGAGCACGTCCACTAAACCTCTGAACCAGACGGCACAGCCAAGGTCTGTAAGAAAAATTTAGCAAGGCTGAATATGTTGATTAAAACCCAAAGGACAGAATATAACCATCTCCTGCTGATCCGGGTCTTTTTATTATTTTAAGGAACAACCAGACCATTGTGATGAGACTGGCATTTAACAAAGTGGTGCTTGATTTCAGTTCATGGTAAGCAAAGGCCAGTTGCCAGGTTTTCAGATAGTAAAACATTCTTTGGTTTATTTTTTCAGAAAAAGAAACTTCAAACCCCAGGTTTAATGCCTGAAAGCAGCCTTGTAATCATCCTGTTTTATCTGTGTATTATTCTAGTTCTATAAACAGGCTTAAAATAGTAAATGATAACACCAAGGTTTGGACAGAGGAAGAACGTCAAAGGCAGGATCTTGAGCTGCAATGAATTACTTAAAGAGTAGAAATCTTTAAGTATCTTGCACTGCTTATCTATTCGTTTTAACCTGGAAATCACACTCGGGCAGCCATGGCACGATACTGGAAAGCCCTTGATTTTCTTTTGGTATCAAGCAAACAGAAGGACACACTTAATGCTTTTCTGAGCAATGATAGTTTTCAGAATAAAGGCCAGATAAAAGGCCAATGCCTTGAAATTGCCTCTGGATCTGTGTCAGCAGTAACAAAGACCAACACTATGAACCCACCAAAACTTTTCTGTTTAATTCAAGAGAGTCAAGTTGAGCTCCAATTGAGAGCTTTGGCATGAGAAGGAGTGACAGAGCCCTGTCTTCAGCTTGGAGCGTGCTTTACCAGTGCAAGACCCCTTAGCCAGAGGAGTCTGGAAATGCAATGCTGAAGGACAACATCCATAGAGCCTCACTGGGCTCTTATTCGGGTCAGATGTTCACAGAAATCCCTGAGCAAGGATCCAGGGAAAAGTGAATGCCAAATCTTGCCATTCCCTAGTTACACTTTGTAAAGAACACGATCCTCCTTAGCCTGAGGTTTCTCTGGCCAGCCGTGAGTACCTAATCTGACATCTTCTAAACCCTACCTTGTCTGACCAGTATCATACCCTCAGAAAAGATGTTTTCTGCATTTGTAGACTACCTAAAAGTTGCTTTATGGAAGCGGAATGCCTGTACAGAGAATTTAGGTCTTCAGACTTTTCTGATTTATGTTTTGTGGATTCCTGAAAAGTAATCAGGTTGCCTTTCCCTCCTCTCTCCACCCCAGGAGCGCACACACACCTGATCAAAAGCTTCTTTTTCAGAAAAATGTGCAATTTTGTTTTCAGGACTATTAATATAGAAATGTAATTTCAGTCCTTGGTAAAACAATTCCATTTCCCGAGCTGCATTTTTACCTCATTTCAGGTGGGAATTTGCTCGTTTTCACTTCAGTCCGCGGCAGAAAGGCACAGCGAGCTCCAAAGGCCCATCCGTTATTGAACTTCAGTATCCTCAGCCTGTTCTCAAGTCACCTCTGAGAATTCCCTTTCTTAAGCTAACCAGATTGACTCCAAGGCTCGGCAGGCTTAGCAACATTTTCATCAACTTTCTGATTCAGCTCTGATCTCTCTCAAATTTATCAACAGCCTTTTGAAATCACAGCCAGGGCAGTTACAGTGCTGTCAATGGGAGATGTAATATCTCCTCTCCAGCACAGAATTTCTTGTTTTCCTATCCAAAATCCATGTTATCCCCTTCAGGCATCGTATCCCACTGGAGTTCGGGGCCAGCTGTTTGCTCATTTGCCACAACTCCTTTCCTCACTTGTCCTTTTCAAAGCTGCAAAGACTTAGCAGTAATAGTTGCACTGTGCTGGTACATTAAGCCCTTTTGATGCTTGTTACTCCAATACTCTGCCTGCTGCTTGGGAAAGATGATGTATCAAACTTCTATGCAGTAAAAGCAGTATACAAGTAAAAAAGCCTGATACAACTTAGGACAGTTAGAGTACAGATGTAGTTCCTGTCTCACAGGTAGCTGCTAGACAGCCTTCTAGATAATGCTCCTACGCAGAGGTTGGCTTTATGAAAGGACATTGTATTTTTACTCGACAAGAAACTTGTCCATAGTCTTTAAATTCCAAGCTTTGCATTAAAACCAAAGTATTTCTGAGGAGTCTCGGATACAGCTGTTTCATCAGCATCTTAAAAAGTGTGAACTAAGAGATTTAAAATATTTCTTTTGAATATTTTGACTGTAACTCTGCAAGTAATGTAATTTACCAGTAACACAAATATGACAGTTCCAATTCAGGAAAGCATGTAGCTTATCCAAAGTCTTACAGACATCCACTGCTAGCAATAGGCAGGCTTGAGTGCTCTGATGCGTGTGAGCAACACTTACAGCTTTTAATCCATAGAGACTTTGCAGCAGTGGGTAATTATCATTATTACCCCACCGTATAGATGAGGAAACTGAGTCACTGAGGCATGAAGTGATTTGCCCAAAGAGCAGAGTGAGTCAATGGGAATGCTGGGAATAGCGCGCAGAATTCCCTGCGTTATCCATTGGAGTCGTCCGATAATATCATTTTATAAATGCTCTATCTTTGTAAAGACTTCAGTGCTATAATTATCTTCCCAGGACTCTCACGGAAACAAGATATTTATAACTCCATTAAGCCTTTCCTAGCAATTTTATGATCAAATTGAAAAAAATAAATTATGCTGTGCCGATCAGTCGCATGTCCAATGTCATTCAGAATGCCTACATGATGAAAGCTTCTCCTTGGTTGTTTCAGTTAAACGCTTGCTATCTTTTGAATGCCTTTCTTGCGTCCAGTTCCCCTTCCACTGCATACCGGTGGAGAGGAAGTATTTTTTGCCATGTGATGAGCCACGCATTTAGAATGTACCAAATAACTGGGAAAGATGCTTGCTGCCAATAAAGCCTACTGGTTCATGCTATAAATGTGACCGTTTAAAAAAAATATTTTTCCTGAAAGCCCTCAATGTTTGCCAGGTTCACCTAAAATGAGCAAAGCTACCTCAGTATTTCCACTAACCTTTGTACATCTTTAAAATTGCAACACAGATGCCAAGGCTAACTGTAAACAACGGGCTAGCAACTGAGGCATTTGGACCCTGGTTCAGCAAAGCACTTAAGCGTGTGCTTAAATTGAAATCCATTCTTATTCTGCAAGTCCATTTTGTTTGCTTAAAGCAAAACACATGCTTAAGTCGAGTTTTGCTTGGCACAGTGCTTAGGCACAGTGCAGAGCTAGGGCCTTAGAATTAATTTCTTTCGAAAGGAAGTAATTATTTTTAGCTTAGCTCTCAATGGCTACAGCCGTATCTTTTAGTCCCCAGATAGCTATTTTCAGGAGGTATACGTGCTAAGCCTAAACTTCTGGTTTCTGTGACAATCAGTGGCACAGAAAAGATATGGAATACCGTTACTAGCGTAAAGAAAGAGACCACTTGAAATACTTGACTGCTAAGTACAGATGAGAGGGGCCTTCAGTGAGGCTCATTAAAGGGAAGACATAAAAGAAGCTGTGATTATTCTGGGAGGTGGCTGCTGATACCACGGGTTATCTTTTCACCGTGCTGACTGGATAAGATTCACTTGCAGTAGGTCAACAATTTTAACTCAAAATGTTTTGATGAGTTTTCTGTCACATATTATATTTCCACAGGAAATTTATGATTTCAGGGAGTATGTTTATACTTTCCCCAAAAGTATCAAAAAAGGTTTCGCTGCAATGTGATATTTTCTGTGGGTTTTCTTCCTGAAACTCTTCTTTAATATACAATAAAGTCCAAAAATTATTAAAGGAAATTTGATTTAAAAGAGTTATATTGCTCATGTCTCATACCTCTAGATTTCCTCTCTCTTGTTAAGAAGACTCCTACCATTTGTTTCACAACATATAGTCCTGGCCCACCAAGACCGCGGGTTTTGCTCAGATAGATCTGGCCTACGGCATGTCTGGAGGGGGAACAATTGCATTTTCTAAGAGGGGAATTTTGTGGGGCATTTTGAGGGATGCCTCACTGTGTTCCCTTTAACATCCACACTTCATCCAGAAGGTAGAAATACAAAGATGGGTAAAAATACATTAATTGTTTTTCTTTTTGGGTTAAAAATCTACTTGTGGAGAGGAGATACTACCTTTGTGGTGGCAGTATGAATAAAAACCTCATTCTGACTCCTCCTACTGACATGTAGAAAATACCCAGTGGGAAAGTGCTGTCTTTCCCTCCCCCAGAAGCTTCTGAATTACTTCCAGGTAGAAGACCCCATTTAGCTCTATCACTTGACCACCACGTTGCTTTACTAATCCACCTCCCTTGGTATTTCTGCCTAGGAAAGTATGGTCATGTGGCTGTCATGGAGCTGTCATCCCCTCCAGGGCAGTCTCACAGCGACGGGATCCCAGAGGCAAGCCGACTTTTCTTCACCTGCTTGTTTGGTATCTCTCTGGCTGTCAAGAACAGGTACTTCTTTCCTGCCAAAAGCCTACACTTTAATAAAAATATGTCCTGCCTTTCAGGACAAATATTTTCATGACTGATTCTAGCCTGCTAGGGAGTTGCTAAATCCAGTAGCCCGACAGAGGTGAGGCTGCCGCAGCTCCACACCCCTGCATCCAGTCTGCAGCGAGGCTGCGCATGGATTCCCAGCAGGCTCGTGCACAAACACACAGGTACAAGGTGTGTGTGCACTGATGAGCCACTGGCCGGCACAGACAGAAACACTCAGCACTCACACGAGCAGCACCAAGGGCTCCGTCCTGCTCCCATCTCTGGCAGATCAGGGTGAAGGTCTGTGAGTGCAAAATATATACAAAAATACACATGTACAATGTGGATCCCTCCAGTTCGGAATCCTTCTTCTCCCCAGCTGCCTCCTGCCCAGAGAAACACACATGCACACACACGTACAAACAGGTCTCCGTCAACCCCCAGACCCCACGGGCTCTCAGCTGGCCTGAACCCCCTGGTCTCTCCAGCAGCCAGCTCCTCCATATGCCTCGCCCTGGGAGACACACAGTTCACCTACTTGCCAGTTAGCCTGGCTGGATTTTTGGTAGCCATCACACACTGACGTAACACACCCACACAGTATGCACACCCGCACTCCCTCCAGCTGCTGGCACCACGGACCCGTGGCCCCTCTGACCCGCGGTCCCACTCCCGTTGCTGCCCCCACACCCCACACCCATACATGCACACACACGAGAGCCCCTCACCCAGGAAAAGTTAAGAACAGAGGGTAAGGAGAAGACAGGGCAGACTGCACTGATCAGGCACAGGGCACAGCCAGACGAGCATCCCACCCAGCAGCCTGTGTACATGCAACTGACCTCTTCTATCCCCTTATCCCTCTATTTTCCCACATTTGTTCCTCCCCAACCCACCCTGATCACCCCCTTTCCCCACCTTTGGTTCCTCCCCTAAACATCCCACAAGAAGTCTTGTGCAACCACAAGCTGCTCCTCCCCTGCATCCCACAACGTGTCCCATTCCCACAGGGAATTCCCACAATGGGAGAGCCGCCCCCTTGCTGCTGCGGGGTGTCCCCCCAGGCCACGGCCAGCCCCGGAGGTGCTGGGTAGGGCATTGCTCAGGGTCCCCACCTGCTTTTGCTTCTCTGCTCCTCTGTGCCTGGGGGGGAACATGTTTTTTATCACACACCCAGCTCACAGGCTCTTCTTGCGGGATGTGGGAGGAGGCAGAACGTAGTTCTGACCAGACCCAAGATCACATCAAGTCTGAAAACTCAGCAATAGGCAGAAACTGCAGCAGAATTGTGCTCGTGTTTAGGGCAGATCAGAAGCCATGCGCAGGGGTGTGTTATGAAATATTCACAGTTTTAGTTGGCTTGAAGTGCCTTTTATTCATTCTAACCAAATTGATGCTGACCTTCAGGTTATACTTTCCTTTAGGGACCTTTTACTTTAAAGTCAAGTTTGCCATTACGGACTTTTGCTTTTTTGAGTTACCTCTCTTGGGAAAAAAACCCAACCAAAACAAAACCACACACACAAAAGAAACCCCAAACCCCAAAATTAATTAAACAGAAAAATAAAAAGAAATGCACATTGGGGAAAAAAAAAAAATTCTTCACAAAACTACAAAATACCAGAACGGATATTATGGACATTTCCAAATTTTAAAATTAAAATATACACTTTTGGATAATGACCACCCATGAAAACCAAGGGAATAGTTTTCTGTTATGGAAGAGAGAGCGAAACAGCAGTTAAGAGTGCAGCTCTTGCAGAGTTAACCACTAGGAGGTAAATTAGAAGTTGAACGAAGCATTTTCCAGCCATATAAATCATTAAAGTTTGTTAAACGGTTGTATCCATAACTGAAGTAAGCCAACCATTTAATGAATTATACAACGTGTTATTTTCCTATGCATGTTATTCCCATAGTTTTTACTGTTGTTGAAAGTCCATTTGTGTTTTTTTGCAAATACTTCTAAAATGATGAATAATCTTTACTTAAAAGACTAAAAATACATGCCGGCTATTATCGTATATGAAATCTGACAGCAGTTAAAGCGTTGGTATCTGAACTTACTTGACAGCTTCTTTGAACAACTTTTACTAGGTATTCTTTATAGGATTAAATATTTTTAGACTTGTGCAATTTGTTCTATAAGTAAGTCATGCTAAAGGGAAAGCAAAAATGTTCTCGATATTAGACAACGAGTCTAATGAATAGCAATAGCTTTTCTTGCAATCACTTTTCATTAGAAGTCAAACATCACGATCCAGCTTTCATTGCATATGCATGCAAGGACTGATTCTGAATCCTGCGGAGCAAATAAAGCTCAGTAGAAATTTTAGGTGCTCCAGTGGAACAAGACCCCAGTGTTTCCCATGCTTGCAATTTTTTCATTACAAATGCATTTTATTTGCAAAAAGTTGGCACCGATGGCAGGCAGAGCAGGCCAGATCGCCACTTAACTACACAGGCAGTGGTACAGAGGTCATGCTAGTTTATTGCGGCTGTGGATCTGATCCGGAGGTCTCTGCTCAGCGCCGTCCTGTATTTTGTGCCCACCAGCACCAGGAAGCTGTACGGAGTTACCACAAGGCACCGCTTCGGCCTTGGTTCAGAGAGACCTGCAGGAAGCAGTGACCTGGCCCAAGGGACCTGCTCTTCCGCTGCTTCCAGCACAACTTCCACGCAGGATTTCCAAACACAGCAGCTTTTTGTCCTGAATGTCTGGCTGGTGAGTCTAGTATATCAGATCTGCAAAGTCTGCGAATAATTGGCCCACAAATTATGAATGCAGCAGGAGAGCTTGATTTTTCAGTACTAGGAGGTAGGCAATCAGGTGAGGAGCACAGATAGGACTACACTGGTATGGCATACCACAACGCAGAGCACGTACAGCATTTAAAGCTGAAATTAAGAACTGTTAAGGCAGAGAACCTATCTGAAGATGCAGGACAGGGAAGCAGCTCAGTGGTCCATCCATCCAGGGGTGGCTGGCAAAGGAAGGGAAGTTAGTGCTGGGCAGCTTTCATTCCCGGCATTTATACTGGACCCGGAATGGTGCCGTGGGTTGCTGTGTCCCCACCAAATGTAAAGGGCTCTGCAAAAAGAAGAAAATCAGTAGAAACATTTAGGTTAGTTCAGTGAATGGAATTCTCATCATGCTTTAATACTAAAAGATATAAACATAGTCTTGGAGCTTTGGTCTTAGAGAACCAAGACCAAATACTGAAACTATTTCTTGGCTTTGCTGAAGCCACTGAGTAGAGCCTTCATGATTACTTTTTATTCCACTCACTCTGACAGAGGATGACACGTGAGAGCTTAAGAAACTCTAATGGTTTTGAATATCTTCACCAGCATAATTGCCTGTGGGTGCAGACCCAAGTTACAATCAACTGCAGTGAGAGCTGGCGTGGCAACGCACCACCAGTCAGGAAGAGGCACCTTCCTCCACATTCTGGGTGGACTTTCTACCACTACTTGAGATCAACATCTCACGTTCTTCAAGGAGAGCAGAGGAATTAAGTTCTCCCAGCTTCCGACTTCCAGCCTAAAGGGCAATCATACAAAGCCCATGCCACTCTCAACTTCTCCCTCTTCTCCTTGGCAGTTCAGCTATAGAGCGTGTTTGTCACGTTTAGGCTGTGACAGACAGACATGCTGACTTTGCAGCAGTCCACGTTTGTGAGGAAGAAGGATTTCTGGAAAGTGGAAAGGACACAGTCCAAACAGGGAAGGAAATTACTGCTGAGGGTGGAGACCGTGCCACTCTCCCTTAATGGTAAAACCTCTCTGTGCCACAGTTGCTCCTACAGTCTTACCCTAATCACTTCTCTTCCACCCACCCCTGACTATGTAGTGGAAGAGCACTGCGAGTGCTGCATCTGATTTCATATCTTTAAAGTATTAATAATCCAGTTCCATAGTCATTGTTTTTGTGAATGGCAGAAAGCAATTATAAAATCTCTTGTAATGTTTAGGCAATGGTGAGACAAAACACTCTTGCAGGTGCATTCTTGTATAGACAGCGCAGCCCCACTAACATTGCTGGAGTTACTCTGGGTTTTCTGAGTTAAAATGAAGATCAAGTTATTCATTACATGTTTTATTAACACTCCTCTCAAAATTTTGCTTCATTATACATAACCACAGTTGAACCTGGTTGTTCAGCTGAGCGTGATGAATGAAGGATATAAAGATGTGGAACGCTATCTAAATGCATGGATCTTTTACCTCCTTTGGTACTGCATCCAAAAGCACAAATTCATATTTGTATAGGAATAGCACAACGAACAACTGGATTTCCATGATAGCAAACCACCTGCAAGAAAATGGAGGAAAACATTGGCCATCCAGCCTGACCATCACACGGGTGTTGTCATCAGATAAGAAACAGGGTGTCTTTGACACATTTTACATTCCATGCTTTAGTTCTGCCTGAAAGTTTATCTTCAGTAGGAAAATATGCTGTGGCTTTCTTCGCTGAGCAATGAAGCCGAACAACACGAACATAGCGGCTGCCCCTTCATTCCGGTGAAACGTTAGACCGACAGTATCCCTCTGACACCCTATTTTAAAACAGCCCCTTATCATTATGGTTTTTTCCACTGGGTAAACATTTATGTTCTTCTAACGCTTGCTGCCTTGATATAATTTCATAGGAGTGAGAAGACAGTCAAATATAGAAAAGGCTATATGACTAATTGTGCTATATAAAGTTATATAATACAGCTGGGAGCCTGATGACTTCAGAGTAGCTGTGACAGCAGGAGTTATTATTTAATGCGTCAGCATTAGAATGCAGTATGAGGCCCAAGGGCATGAGTTTTTTTCTGTGACGCTCTCAGAAAAGTCCTTCTTAGTCAGTCCGGAGAAGATTTCAGATAACTGCAGGTGAACCCCTCTAGGCTATTATTTTTTAATGTTGGTATGTACAAGAGCTTTCTGCATTCGGGCACTAGCATGCGCCTACGCCAGACCACGGGATTACTCACTTGCAGAATTTAGATGTAAGTTTTAAATACCTACTTAAAATAGTAATACTACCTTGGTCTTCTACACAGTTTATTTTCCATTATCTGAGAGATGCTGGAAAACTTGGATAAAACAGCTATTGGGGAATTCACTGGGGAGAAGGCCACATGACTGCACATGGCGTCAGCCTGGATTTGGCCTGGCAGGTGTGAAGAGGAAGCTAATAATCCCCACGAGACCCAAGCTAACTCCTGCAGAGCCATCCAGATCTGCGCACGGAGCCACCCTGCGCTCCCGAGTGGGAGGATACTTGTTTGTTTTGGCATAGCTTCAGACCCGAATTATCTCCGTGATTTCACATTGGAATTACCTTGAGATAGGGAGCTTTTGGTGACCTTGAGCTCGGGGGAATGCAGTGCAGAGAGATTCCAGTAGAAATTAGCTCAGGTCAGGCAGGACTTGCTAACCCAAACTCCACACCAGCAGCACCGCACAAAGGTGGGCTCCTCACAGTCACTGCACTGGTTGCACAGTGCGGTCCTTGAGGTCCCGCCTCTGAGCCATCCTCACTGGGTTGGCATGGATGTACCATGATGCAGCCAAATGCCAAAATGCCTCTAGGTTGCCCTGAAAGTGGAAATGCTGCATTTACAGAGGGCTGTCCTTCAAACACAAGCACAGCTGGATGCAGGCTGACCAGCTCTGATACCTCCATACCTGCGGCGGGGTTCGGCTGCAATCTGCCCGAGCGGCAATGGATGTAACCGGTAACTGACTGCGGCGCTTCATAGAATCATAGAATTGTTAAGGTTGGAAAAGACCCTTAAGATCATCGAGTCCAACCGTTAACCCAGCACTGCCAAGTCCACCACTAAACCATGTCCACAAGCACTGCGTCTACCCGTCTTTTCAATACCCCCAGGGATGGGGACTCAACCACTTCCCTGAGCAGCCTGTGCCAGGGCCTGACTACCCTTTCGGTGAAGAAGTTCTTCCTAATATCCAACCTAAACCTCCCCTGGCGCAGCTTGAGGCCGTTTCCTCTCATCCTATCGCTTGTTACTAGGGGTAGATCTCAAAGTGCTTTCTTTTCCCAACAGGCTGCTGTTGTTATTCTGCTCTGCAAACAGAGACGCTGAGAGACAAGGACGATACGCAACACACATGTCCGAGGGGGGCCAGAGGGACAGTCCAGGAGTGAAAGGCAGGACTGCGGAGTCCCAGTGCATCCTTCTCTCCCACAGCGCATTATACTGAGCAGAAACCATGAGCTTTCTTGCAGCTAAATGCCCACCTCTCTTTCGTATTCGTGACTGAGTTCTAGAGCAGTTTTCCTGCAGAAACTCTGAGTCACGGCTGCCTTCTCATTTTATTTAGTCACAAGGGGGTTTGACAAGGATGTGCTTTCTGAGATCTTGCCCCCAATGCACTGCTACATATTGGTGCTGTGCTGGAACCCAGGAGCCCAGCTGTGGATTGAGGTCCTGCAGTAAATGGAGTCTGAGAATGAAATCGTGGCCGTTGTGCTGAAGGGTTTACAATGTCAGCATAAGATAGGAGACAACAGACGGAGCCGTGCAAGACAAGCACAGTTGCACAGGCAACAGTCACCTGGTTTGACAAAAGTAGCTTCACTGCCATCAAATTTTTCTTTTAGGTAAGAGAAGATGGCTCAGAAATGGCTTTGTAGGAGCTCTTCCCAGGTCAGTTTGCTAGAATATTTGACAAGTAAGTTATTATCTAGCTTTCAGTTTGATCAAATTAGCTTTTTAATTTCATGATGAACTTTTGCAATGGAGAAATGAAATGTTTCATACATTTCATTTATAAATGACAGCACTGAATTAAATGAAAATGCATCTTAAACTTGAAATATCATTGTTTCATTCAGTCATACCAAAGAAATCTGCAACCTGGGATCTAGATACATCCCTTGATTTCATTTCCTTTCTTCCAAGACCACCACATTATTCTTTTAGAATTACTGCTGAAAAATGTGAAGGTGTGTGTTACCATGTGGACTGCCAAAGGGTCTGAAAGGACTATTTGTCTCTCAGCAAGAAAAAGATTCTCCACCTGTTGTCTATGTAGAAATGTTATCATTTTCTTTCTAACCTTAAACTTATTTTAAAGATATTATCAGAGTGCAGAGAACAGCCCGAACAAAGAAATAGGTCAGTATATATAAACAAGCAGCTTTCAGAAACATTGTTTTGTAGCTTGTCCTGTACCTGCGGATGCCTCTTGTGAATTCTGCTGTCGCCCTTGCTGGGAATGAGGCTGTGCTCATATTTAGCTCAGGACTATGGTACAAGTCACGGAGGTACAGCAGTGAGTGAGCACTTGCCTCCGGCAAGCCTAAATAGTGAATGCAGGTTTATTCATTTTGTTTATGTCTTTAATGCCTTCACAAAGTTTATCTGACAGTCGTGTCCAGCCTCCTATAGGGTGCAGATTCAAGAATCCAGATCCTCTGCAACACCCTCTGGATTCCTTGCTCCACATGGGACTCTTGAGTTAAAGTGACTAGTTTTAAGGATTCTTGGTTACTTGCTTCTGAGAGGAGACCAGGTTTTGAAGGCAGAGAATTGAGCATAGATGTTTGAACACAGGAAAGAGGAGCAGCTGGCTCCCTGGGACTTGTTCCAGGAAGAGGGACAGCAGAGAAAACAGCAGAAGGAATGCAGGAAGCATCGAGGCTGGCATTGCTGGAGGAGTGAAGAGAGACAGGATCTGCAATTTAAGCCATTGTACAATTGCGTGGGCCTTAATGCAAAGACAAGATTTAAACAGAGAGGAGAGAGTTAAAACATATGAAGATTAGCAAAGATATCAGTGGCATCACAGAGGATGACAAGAGAGTCACACACCAGAGAAATGTTCTTTAGGTTAGTTTAGAACTGGTTTATGGCAACCTAAAAGCCTGTGTCTGTAAACTGGCATGTTTGTAAGTGAAACAACTCTCCCTTGATGAAAAGGTACCTCAGCAGCAGCTGAAAGTTGACTTTCCTCCCTGGGGGATAGCCCTTGATACGCTGGTCTCAGATTCTGCTTTTATATCGTGACCTAACCTCTCTTTTCCAGGAATGAAACCACTTTCAAATCAGTTTAAACAAGGTCCAGATAATACTGAACATTAAGGCACTGACAAAGAGCAAAGCAATGAAAACACTTTATCTCCAAGTGTAAGAGGAGCCCAGTTCAAGAGAGTTGTTCTCTGCAGGGTTTGGGAATAAATAAACCCCAGCTGTTTCACTGACCTTCCTGGACACTGATGCTTCCCTCCTCCGAATGCCACAAAGCTGTCCAAGAAAGCATTCTTCTCTAAATTTGCCTCTTTCCAACGATCCTGTGGGAAGAAACTTTTTTTTTCCAAATCAGCCTTATATAAATAAAGCTTAACTTTATTTCTCCAGGCTAAAAATGACCTTGGACAGCTAATCCTCAATACAGAGTTGCATTAACGCAGTTTTTTGCATTCAACCTGTTAGTGTTGGGAGTCTGGATTCAAAAGTCAGCACCAACTCAGGGAAAGAAATGAGGGTCCCATCTCCAACATACTTAGTGCTGGAGAGGTTTTCAAAATCACCCCTAAAGCATTCTTCCTATACCTCCCCATTTTTCTAAATCCTGCGTCTCGAGCATGCCTACAAAAATGCGACCTTCTCCTTTTAAATATATGCACATTCAAAGCAAATGTTCAACCCATACCTTCCCTCAGCCACAAAATCGTATGACGGCACACAAACGACTCGTGCATGTCTGGCACACAAACCGTTTCTAAGACGCTGTGCACAGATAAATGCCAGGTGTCTGAGCCGTCACACAAGAGAAAGGCCAGGATTGCACCGTCCCATTCTCAGGTGCAAGCCAGTGTGTGAGAAAATGAACTCTTCTCAACAAAAACGACCTGTCTGTACCCAGAGGGCTCCTTGCTCCATCAAGTTGCTTTAAGAGCAAAGGAACAACACGAGAAGCAAAGCAGTATTGGCTAAAGTTTGGGTGGGCGACACTGACAGAAGTAAATCTCTTGAATGCTGGGCGACAAACTATACCAGCCTCCAGAAACTCCGTGCAACTCTACCAAGGCCTTCAGGTAACACCCCGCCAAGTTTATGGTGGCTAACTCCTCTGAGGAACCTGTCTTAGAGAAGATGCAATCTTCTGTTTGTTTATTTTGGATTTTTTTTCAGCTTGGGCTGTTTAGAGCTTTCTGAAGAGGAAACCTGTTAGCATCGAAATCCAATGAAAGCAAGACAAAAAAATCTCAGTGGTGACGAAGCAAGGCGATACCATTTGGGACGGCAATGTCCAAGGGGTACTCCCCTGTTCCTCATGGAAAAAGGGTGAGTTTCTAAAAAACAAGCTACCTTGCCTTTTAGGAATAAAGTTACTAAAGAAATAAGCTGCCGCATCAAGGTTTCTGCTTAGGGTTTCAGACAAGCAGGGATTGTTACGAGGGATTTCAAATTGCTGAAGAGTTTGCTAAAAGGCAAGTTTTGTTTAAATTACTCCTTGATGTATTTCTATAAAAAAGACAAACCGTTTTTCAGCGGATGGTGCTAAAAAGAGCAGTAACAAGCCTGCCCACGCGGCCACCTGGAGTGGAATAATAATCAAGAAACTCTAGATGAGCTACTGAATTAGCAGAGCTAATATCTACCCGAAATCATCTGACTGGAAAGACCAATGAGCCTGGGTAAATACGTGGAGATGAGCTACACAGACAGATGCCAGGGGGAGGAGAGCACTTGGAGCTGGGTTCAACAGTGAAATCAGTG
Source organism: Nipponia nippon (assembly GCF_047370975.1). Classification (NCBI taxonomy): domain Eukaryota; kingdom Metazoa; phylum Chordata; class Aves; order Pelecaniformes; family Threskiornithidae; genus Nipponia; species Nipponia nippon. The sequence goes on along the minus strand of NW_028262358.1, from coordinate 120,269,228 downwards.
GGGTCTTTCCACGGTGGGCTTTGAATCAAGACCAAAGTGATATACAGTAGCACCATATTATTTGGAATATAGAACTGAACTTTAAAGTCTTGCTTATTCCTACAGGCTCCTCCTTTTTGTGCACATCTTCTCTGTACACGAGGCCATCCTCCAGACGATGGGGAATGCCCCACTTTAAGCCAATTTGTCCATGTGCTTTAGTTGTGAAATAAAGAGGAGAAAAGACAGCAAAATACCCATGCTAGGAGTGACAACTTACAGGTTTGAACATTTCTGGGTCAGGAAAATATTTTGGATTCCTGTGCAACCAATACGGCGACAACATCAGCATGTCCCCTGCAGGGACGGTGAAATTCTGGAAAGGAGAAAAAACTCTTAAGAAAAGAGAAAATCACGGGTTCAGCTCACAAAACAGTCCCTCCTTAGTACTTCTCTTCCATCAGCAGAAGGTCCTAACAGAGGACAAGTAAAGGTGGTAAAGCCACGGTGGGCATATTACACGTTTGAAGCTTCTTCTTGCTGTTGCCCTTTTTTCCATAAGAAAGACCTAAACAGTAGAGAATGTGGAAAGACTATTTTTGTTCTTATTTGGTTTTTCAGGTATAGAAATAATAGAAACATTATTTCTGGCTTTCCCACTTCTTGACGTACCATGTGAACTGGTATTTTTTTCTAAATCTTTTGTTAAGCACTTCCTTCAAAGCACAAAGAACTTCACAGAAAGACTTATATGACAATAGACCTTTACGGGACTTTAGTAATTTCTTAAATGGGCATGAGTGCCGATTCCTTAAGAGAGAGTGTTTTTCTCCCAAATATTTATTTGTTAGACTCCTGAACGCTGGCACTTCCCCTCTAAATGGCACTGAAGAGAACAAACAGAAAAGAAGGAGCTTCATCAGTTAATAAATCATGGTGCCTTTTACTGTATTTATTGTGTCCGATTACTATTTCATAGAGCATCAGCACAGTATCTCCAGCTCAGTTCAATTTAATTTAAATTCAGTTCAAAACTGAAGGTAAAACTATGAGCAAAAAAAGCAAAACCACTCTTAAATTAATGACAATTAAAATAACGAGGATGAGTAAATCTGTTAAACTAAACAGAAGTTATATGTGAGATTGTGGAATATCTCTACTATTTTAATTTTATCTAGATCTATTGGGAAGCCACTTTCCAGACAAAACATACAGCCTCCTTTTGGGAAAAAAAAAGAAAAAAAAGAAAAAAAAGAAAAGAAAAGAAACTCACCTGAATTCTTATTGGGTTTACTACTTTCTTGGTGATTGCACCTGGAGACCTCAGCCGTATGGCTTCCAAAGTGCACCATTTAATAAAAGGGAGCTTCTTAAGGTCCTCTTCAGAGACTTCTATTTTATCTTTACCTGTTGTGGCATGAGAAAGAAGAGACTGTGTAAAAATTAGATTTCATACTTGTTTTGATACATGCTGACATGCCTTGCTTTAGACCTTCTGACAGAATACCTCAAGACTTTAAGACTTTGTTTACACCCAGAAATTTTCTTTATATTTCAAAGTAAATAAATGGACCAAAATCAGTACAATTTAAGAAAAGCCACTGAAGATAACTTAATAACTCTAAGGTAGCTGTAGATACAGCATTTGCCAGAAGAGGCCAAACAAAGTTCATCTTGGAAGTTAGGAGTCCCTGGACTTTTTCAGTACTTTGGTAGGACACGGCGTGGGAATCTCAGGGACTGTAGGCACCAAGACAAGTAGTCAAGGCTGAGCCCTTGGGCTATGTTAACATTAGCAAATAAAGCAGGGCCAGGAGAAAGGCTTAAGCACTGGTTCACGATTATCCTTATTGGTTAATTATTGGCATGTTCCTTGATGTGGTTTTGACTCATGTCAACCAAGAGTCGTCCATGAAAGTCTAAGCCTCGTTCAGGGGACTGCATGTGTGAATAACTGCTCCCAGTAGGTGACTGTTTTTTGAGGGAAAGAGATTAGTCATGTGGGGGTGAATCCTGCTGGACAAACTGGCCTCAGATGAGAGAAAAGACACCAGTTTCTGGCCTGTTTTTGCACAGAGCAGCTGTAACTCTGGGGAACATCACACCATGAAAAGCAGCTGAATTGAAAGACCTCATCTGACCCTACCATAGATGCATGAAAAAAGCACAAGACTCATTAATACAAATCTAGTTTTAAATGATAGGTGAGGAACAAAGAGACAAATACACACGGTTCTTTTTCTACCTTCTTTTGCTAACTTCAAAGGTGTTTTTGCTTAAAAATATGTCTTGAGCATACGCTGAGTAAAGAACTCTGAGCTGGACCCTATGTTATCAGTAGTACCCTCAGCAGCAACACTTGTTATTCCCAGCCATTGCCCATTGGCCGTGTGCTGGGCCAACACAGAATAAATCATTTCTAGGTTCCAGAAGGACGTGATCAGATTTATTACCTGCTTTGCCAAAAACAGAAGCCAGGTCTTCCATGATTTTCTTGTAAATGGAAGGATAAGACAGTATGAAAACAAGGGTCCAGAATGCAATCTAAACAGAGATGAAAGTACTTTAACTCAGGAATATGGCACAGAATTACAGTATCTTTGTAGCACATCACAGAGGCAGGTGAAAACACTGGCACTTTTTTTGGATGTGCCTGTTGTAGCTGGGATGCCCGGGGAGCTGTGCTTCCAGGGTAAATCCACATCTAAGGGCTCAGATCCCGGGAGATTAGGTCTAGTCATCTGCTGTGTACTTATCTTCAGTGAACATTACATAGCTTTGGCTTTGAGCTTTGAGACACAGAATCCTTTCTTTAATTTCCAATAACTAGGTGTTAAAATGAATTACTAAATCATTGTGTGTGACTACATTTAGCAGCATGAATGGAGGAAAAATTGAATAGTAAATTCCTACTAATATTAGCAGAAATGAGGTGATATAATTTGCAGGGCATCGACACAGTGAGTCGCACTAAGATGGGCAGGAAAAGTTTTCATTAACAGCAAAACAAGCAGTGGTATATCCCCTTTAGAAATAATTTGCTAACTGATTATGCAATGAAGTTGAAAATCAAGAAATTTAGGAAAGGAGAAAATCCTCTTAAGTCGGATGAAACCAGAAGGACTCGCAGCACTGCCAGGACTCCCTCCCCTCTTGCTGAGCTAGCAGGAGATGCAGCCTGCACGCAGATCTGGTCGTGGGCCATCTGTGCTGGTGAGGGATGAGAACTCTTCCTGTTATTTCCCAAATAGCCCCACATGGATGCAGCCCTCCTTCTGCAAAACAAATCTGGTCGCTTAGTTTTCTTGTGCAGCACTTGGACGCCGTGGCTTCGCTCCATGGGCTGAGGAGGGATAACGGAATTGTTTCAGATAAAAGGGTTTAACGCGCTTGTAAAAATTCCCCTTGGAAGGTGAAAGGCCTTTTTTCATCATTCCAGTCCCTGGAACAGTGGTTGTGACTATTCTGAGAAACAACGAAATATCTGTTTGTCTATTTACAGCTGAATATTACAGAAGTAAGTAATGACAGTGTTGTGGAAGGAATGTCAGTTATCCTGATAACAGACGGCAGGCTATGACTCTCACTTATACCAACATGTGAATCCACAGAAACCTCACTGAAATGGATGAAATCCCTTTAGGGTAAATTGTAGCAATATCCAGTCTACAAAAAACATAGATATATCCACTAGGAGTACATATAAAAATAACTCACTGTCGTTTTTTTCTAAATCACATCTGTAACGGACGTAACTGTGCTGGAAAGAGCTTAGTAGTCATGGTCAATAAAGGATGTTTTTGCTGCTATGGATTCTTCATCTAAGAAATACCTATAAACGTCTTTGTCCAGCCTAAGCTGTGTTAGATATATCGGGCTTGTTAGCATGCATACATCTGTATCATTAATCTGTCAAATCCGTTTCTAACACAGACAAAACTTAAGTGGCAGTAGAATCAAACTATTGCTTTTCTTCCCCTGAAGCAACACTGGCATTTGTATAGCAGATCCCCCAAAGCGAAAGAGCCAAATTCACTCAAGGATTTACACACAGATGAAGTTACTCTATATTATGCTTTTGATATTCTTTGCAATTGATAACACCAGGCTATTTAAAATAGAGTCTCTACTATAATACAGCTACAGTGCTTCAAAATAAAGTTAAATGCTCTTCGCAGCTTAAGACTGGGATCTGAATAGCTATGAGACATATGTTCCCGAAATCTTATGATAGAGGACATAATAATTTAGGAAAAAAACAAGAAGAGCTTTTCTTGTCATCGCTTCTGTGACATTGCAGCCTGGGTATATTTGTAGTGATGCATGTGGGAGTGATAATCCTTTCTTTGGAATACACGCAGTGTGTGTGACCTCTGGTTCAAAGTCTTTGCTTTCCAAATAACAGGCTTCTGAACAGGATCGAGAGAAGGTGTTTCTGTAGCCGATGTACTTACAGGGACAGCATTTGCTTGGGAAGCCCACAGCATCAGGAGACCATAGTTGGGAGCTAGATGTTTTCCTTGCAAGTGATCCAGGAGATGGTGCAGTAGGGTCTGTTATAAATAAAAGATAATAATGTGTATTTCCAAAAACATACTAAAATCTAGTTTAGGGTAGGGCTTACCAGAATTCAAGGATATAATGTACGACTAGTTTATCAAAGAGAAGTAATGTTAGTTATGGTTTTTTTTGCAGTCACAAAGCAGAGCTGACAGCTGTTAGGAGAAAGTGAGACTCACTCCTAGGCAGAGGGCCAGAAGAAGTCAATGCACCACGTGAATCCCTACTGAATACTTGCATTGCCCTCCATTTTCTTAAAGTTTTTAGGGGATTTGGTTCCCTCACTCCCCATTGTTGCCTGTATGTGGAAGAAAGAAAAAAGAAATCTATTCTTTTTTAATTCCTGCTCTACTTCTCTACTTTAAAGAACCTGAAAATGGGACTGAACAAGTTGAATGAATGGAAATGAAGAAAATGTTCTCTCTGTTCCTGCCAAAAAGGTGCTTGTTATGAAGAGATGGTCTGATACATCAGCGAGCTCCCTAGCTCCAGGTGCTTTGGTGGTGACCTAACCAGTGACTTCAATGCCTTGATATTCTTTGAAACTATAGCAACTGTGTAATGTTCTAGGATCAGCTTTTGTTTATAGTATTTCCTTAAATACAGGGCAACCATGCATTCAAGGCAAAGCTACCTGTCTGCTTTTCAGAGGGGAAAAGGCTGACCTTGAATAAAAAATGACCGCTCTTCTTTCCACGTTCCCACCCAATCTAAGACACTGAGTTTGTGCCTCCTACTTCCTGCACCTTCTTACCTCCCACCACCCCCTCTCCAGCCCTCTCTGTCCTTCCATTATTCTGGTTTATTTTATGAAAGAAACTGTGGTATGTAAAGCTTTTAAAGTCTAAATAAAACCTGGTTTGTTTAATGATCTGTTCTATAATCATTTGGTAGATCAAAATTCCCAGGCCAGTCTGCCCTCGCGTTTGTCAGCCGTACAGACAGAATTCTTGCCATAGCTAAGGAGAATAACCAGGGGGACAACTTATCACAGCTTTGACACAATCAATATTTAGGGTACTTGGCTTCCAATCCAGTAATCTGCTATTTTCTACTCGTCTGGCTGCTGGAGGATCTACTCACTCTACACCAGGGTTTAAAAATAGTACATCGAAGGTTTTGAAATTTCACAGCGTGGTGCCCTCAGAGAAATAACTGAAGAGGTCTTTCTCTCACCTCTTTCAGCTGCTCACTGCAACTGCGATACCAGAGGCTGGCGATGGGTCATAGCTCTGAACCCTTGGCTTAAAATTCCCCAGCGGAAGATGTCAATTCTCAGAATTGTAGGAAATAAACTAAACTGAGGAGTAGGACTCAAAATTATGGGTCTGTCCTACTGTAGGTGACAGCAATACCAGACAACTAAGGTACAGCTATCAAAGCTGACATATTTGGCTTATTTCTTCCAGTACTGAAATAATTCCTGCCCTCCATTCCTTCAGCAAAGGAATACATACAATATATAGAACGAAGTCATCTTATTTCGTAGCCTCGGATGTTTACCTTGGATGCGGTCTCTGCAGGGTTGGTCCTTTCAGCATCTGACACTACTTTCTCAAATAATTTTAGAAGCCATTTTTTGGATTTAGACCAGTTCCTGTAAAGAAAAGCAACAAACCAGAAGCAGTTAAGTGAGGCAGCACAAACCGACATTTCCTTTTCCGTGAGGACTCTGTGGTTTCTTTCCAAAAGCCCCTGGGCAGCAGTCAGTTGATGAATAGTCCGACAGTAGTGTCGACTTCACCTTGGCCAGACCTCATCTTGCAGCCAGCACCTGTGACTGTAAGACTCCCAGATTTTCATGTCTATTCCACTACAGGTTTTCACTGTGGCTTTGCACAATCGCGTAGGTCAATCTTTTCAAGAATGACCTCCCCTGAGAAAATGAAGGCCACATTTTTAGAGCATCCTTAGTTCTTTCTGAAGGCTATTTTGAGGTGCTCAAAGTGCTGTCATGGCCCCGAGAGCACTGACAGGCTCCCTTCCTTGGAGTCTGGTTGCCTCTACCCAAGGTCAGCTCTGCGACAGTGCAGCCATGCAACCTGGGATCAGTCTAGGAAAACATTTAAAGTGTGGGAAAGAGCAGAGAGATGCCTCACGGGGGACCCCCGCAGCTTGGGACTCACATTTAGGCTCAGACCTTTGCCATTTGCCCAGTTCTGCTGCTCCCTGACAGCTCCAAGCCGGACCCTGCCCACCTAAGCAAGGTTGTTTCTGCTTTATGCCAGGAAAATGCAGGAGACAAGGTCAGAACTTTTTTGAAGCACCTAGCTGAAAGCCTGCCTGACCCAAGGGTGCACTGTCGATAAAGACAGTTCATCATCCTCCAGGGGAAATGTCTCTCACGGTTGATATCCCAGCAAGCAAAAAGCCTGTAATGGGTACACCACGTGCATCATCCCCGCTCCGTTACCTCAGGAAGCACTCGGGCATCTGAGAAGCGTATTCGAAGTCTTCGTCATACTTCTGAAAATGTTCTTCAAACTCCTTGATTTCACTCTGACTTGTCGGGCAGATGCCTTTCCCAAACAAAGTGTTCACCACTGCTGGATACATGACATGCCTGCAAGGACAAGATCCCCATGACTTACAGGCCCCAGGGAAGCTGGTGCAGCAGTTTTAGGTCAGGACGCGGCACGCTGAATTGCCAACACTACGAGTGCAGGACTCGAGCGTCACGCGAGTATGGAAGGGCTGGCACAAGGCTCCTACCTCACTCACACGCTTACGGGAGATTTTAAGCAGAGGCGGGGAGATACACGGACCTCAGGCTAGTCCTCTGCCTGTGGCTGAACTTCATCAGTTAGCGTTTGGTCACTCAAGCAGTGGCAGAAAAGCTCTGGGTGATGACATCCCCTTCTCCCCATCAACCACCCCTCTTATTTCAGCTTAGCCCAGGTGGACCTTCTGGGCATTGCGCAACCCCTTCTGCAGCCAGACACCCTGAGAAATCCTTCCTCTGGCTGCAGCTTTGCTGGACTGAACAATGCTTCTTTTGTTTTCTTTTTATCTCGCTCCTTCCTATTTTCTCCTCTGTTATCCTGCAGACTCTGAGCTCATTCCCCAGGCCGCTTCACCTGTACTCCTGAGCTCTGAGAAACCCTTATGCAGTCTTTGCTGGGTTCCAGCCACTGCTAAACACCTATTTCAGGCAAGGGCTCTTTCACTTTCTTGCTTTTCTACAGATCATAAGGAAGATGGAGCCACCTGCTGGCTCTATGGATTTAATTTTGAGGCAGCTAAACAACAATTATGCAGGGCATTGCATTCCAATTCTTCTATCCTGTGTTGTCTGGCAAAATCATAAGAACAGATGACAGCAGATTTACTGTGGATGACTCTTATGGTCACAGCCTCCTTCAGGCATCCCCCTGCTCCGGCGTGGGGTCCTCCATGGGCTGCAGGTGGATCTCTGCTCCACCGTTAACCTCCATGGGCTGCAGGGGGACAGCCTGCCTCACCGTGGTCTTCCCCAGGGGCTGCAGGGGAATCTCTGCTCTGGCACCTGGAGCACCTCCTCCCCCTCCTTCTTCACTGACCTTGGTGTCTGCAGAGTTGTGCCTCTCACATATTCTCACTCCTCTCTCCGGCTCCAGTTGCCCAGGGTTTCTTTCCCCTCCTTCTGAACCATGTTATCCCAGAGGCGCTACCACCATCACTGATGGGCTCGGCCTTGGCCAGCGGTGGGTCTGTCTTGGAGCCGGCTGGCATTGGCTCTGTCAGACACAGGGGAAGCTTCCAGCAGCTTCTCACAGAAGCCATCCTGTAGCCCCTCTGCTACCAAAACCTTGCCATGCAAGCAATACAGCAAGATACAGGTGTTGCCCGAGATCATGAAACTCTCAGTAAAGGGATTTTTTTACGTGAAGGATGACGTTCTGGCAGCAAAGTCAGTTGCAGAAGTCTTATTTAAGCTTTGGGCTAGGCTTGGCTCAAAACAGGCAGGGAAATTTTTCATCCTGCTGCAGATCAAGCATTTTGTCTGTCCATAAGTTCTTCATAAACATGTGAAACTTTCATCCCATCTTTTGGGAAAGAGGGTTTGTTGGAAGATGCTGTGGTTTCTTTTTTCTTCCAAATAAGTAATTCAGATGTTTCTCCTAACTGGGTGAAACACCTTTAGATGAAAACCTGTCCGCTCTGTGAGCCACCCGAAACTGTGAAGCAGTGATGAGCACCCTGACACAGCTTTTCTAAGACTTGTGAGCCTGAGCTTTATGGTAACATCTCTGCTCCCACACAGGTTACCCATGCCTTAGAGATGTGCCGCAAAACTCCCTTACCTTACCAGGTCGTTGAGGTCGCCTGCGCCCTCCGTGCCCAGGTGTGCCATGTGCTCATGTAGTTCCGTACACAAAGCGCCTGTGAACGTGTGCAGATTAGAAGGACCCATTTTTGCCTTCATCATGCTGTAGAGGTTACCGTGGTTCTGATAAAATGCTTCTGCAGGGACAGAAACTAAATACAAAGAGAAGCAGAAACGTTTTGGGAAGTAGATGAAGTAGATTTTCACTGAAAGATAGAGTGAAAATTTTTACACATAACTTGTGACTCTAATTTAAATGCCTTAGCCCTCATTTTCCTAGAGTGACATTCCCAGACATCTTCCTTCTAACCCTGTAAAGATTTTGGTGAGCCCTCTGCTTCTACCAGTCTGTGTAACATCTTCCTGCCTCACGAAGCTTCAGTGCCAGAATCAACAATCCAGAGATTTCCCCCCAGCTTCCATGTGGATGTAGAGAGATGTGCACGCACTCCACAAAACCAACTGACATGAAAAAGAAATTAACCCAAAAAACCCAGTTTGGGTCTTCATGCTGTAGTACATTGTCTCAGTCATACCAGGAGAGGCTGAGAGAGCTGGGACTGTGAAGCCTGGAGGAGAGAAGACTCAGGGGGATCTTATCAGTGTGGATAAATATCTGGTGGTGGGAGTAAAGAAGATGAGGCCAGGCTCTTCTCCGGGCAAGAGGCAATGGGCACAAATGGGAATACAGGAGATTCCACTGAGACATAGGAAAGTTTTTACTGTGAGGATGGTCAGACACAGGAAGAGGTTGCTCAGAGAGGCTGAGGAGTCTCCATCCTTGAAGATACTCAAAACCCAACTGGACACAGCCCTCAGCAACCTGCTGTCGCTGACGCTGCTCCGAGCAGGGGCGTGGACTAGGCAACCTCCTGCAGTGCCTTCCAGACACGGGGGTTCTGTGATTCTGTGACTCAGTCTCTCTGCCAACTTGCTTCTCTCTCATTTCACAGTCCAAAACTGGCAAACTGCTCAAAGAATTCAAAGCACGTGAGCTGGTGGAGCATGCCACTGCGGATGGGATGTATACCTCATCCCTTTCTAATCACTGTTGTACCAGAGGGTAACAACTAATTATTGCTACAAGCTGATTTTCAAATTAAATGATAGGACAACATATTATTGCTCCAAACCACGGACGGTGGAGTGTCGAGCCGCAGAAAAGGACCTGATCTCAAACTGAGGTTGCTTGATGATAAAAGCGATAACAGCCTCTGGTTCAGAAACCTTTGATCCCTTGAGACTGAATCCAAATCACTTAGCAGGCTTACAGTGCTGGATCTACATATAGGAATTTCATTTCACCTTCATTTCGTAGCATAGTCCTGGGTTAAGATAAGCACTTAAAGCATGATCAAAAAGCCAATGGGCTTTGGATTGGGCTTTAATGTTCCTGGGTAACTAGATTTGATTTCCATTAAAAGAGCTAGGTCTCATTTACCTGCATTCTTGACAGCTTGTTGTACTGCCTGTTCAAAATTTAAGTCTTTAGATTTAAAAAATGCTTCAGCTCCTTCTTCCTCAGTCACAAAAGTAAACCGTTTTCCCAGAGCGAATATTGTGAATACAGGCCCATGCTGGAACAAACAAAGATTTCAGGTTACTGTACTGTTAACGCATTTGACGGGAGCCCCAACAGGACTTCAGTACTGCCGAGAGGTCAGGAGGGAGGACCTGGTCCTTCCTGCTCTCTGTACACCCTGGCTCAGAAGTGCGCAAAGATGAACATGAATCAGACCGAAATCTGTAGACTGACAGACCAGAAGGGAACATCACAGCGGCCTGCCTGACCTCCTGCAGCGTAGAAGAGGTTCCTTCTCTGAGATGAACATTTTATATTTCAATTACATTGCAGTTCAAACAATACAACCTACCTGGATTCAAAGAACCCAAGTGATGGATTATCTACTGCACCCCTTAGCTGTCATAGCAAAGTACCCACGTTGTAAAAATCCAGAATCCTAGCTATTTCAGTCTACATTTTTTAACAGAAACTCCCCACTCCTGCATCGTTTTAATGTCTTTTTTTTTCCTTTTCTTTTCTAGTTTAATAGTTCTGCTAATACCAACAATTCTTTCTTGTACAGGTGTTTAAAGATTAATATCAAAATAGCTAACAAGCTTCGAGCAGAATAGATGGAGTTTGTTGAGACTTACATTCAGGGCAGGTTTTTGATGCCATAAATCATTCTTTCATTTTCCCTTAATCTAATACCCTAGAGCCCTCTCAAAACTTTCAGCAATACGTATTCACTTCTGGATTCCAACGTTATGAAAAAGATCACCGATACTTGTAGATACTCTAAACCAGCGAACAAATGTGCCGTATCTACTGGCTGTCAGATGTAGGCATAAAAAAAAAAAATCAGAATTAGGAAATGAAGCATCTTTAGCATCTTTTTCTTAGTCAAGGCAATTTCTGCTCATAGGCAAAAGCCTTGGAAATCAAACGCCCAGCATTTACATTTATATGCACACCACCTTCTTTTGGCAAAGTTATTAAATATACGGAAAGGTTTAGGGCTTTCGTGAAGTCTCTAGACACATCAAGAAACTTGATTTTCTTTTCCAGGTTACATTGCTGACAAGGGTGAGAAGAAGTTTTCTGTTGGAGTACTGAAAAGCCTTGAATCCACTTTGCTCACATGGTTTACGCCATTGACTTCAACCATTTCTTTTGTTGTCTGTGTCTGTATTGTAAAGCCGGCTTCATCAAAAGCTCTTTGAAGCCAAAGAAAAGATTCCTCTTGACATCAGTTGGATTTTGATTGTGTCCTTCAACTGTAAATTATTAAAGAAAGAATGACTGTTTAAACTCTCTGGGTGACAATAAATAAAATATTGTTTTAATAATAGCTAAATTGCTAAAGTTGCTTTTTTATGGATAACAGCATGTCCTCATCATCCGGCTGGATAAAAATCAGTGAATTTGTACTGTGTTTGTTTTTAAATCAGATTTTTTAAACTTTAAATTCACATTAAACTTAATGTACTTAGTACTTAAACTAATTTTAAAATAAAATTAAATTTGAACTAATAGTAACCTGCAATAACACTTAATTATTCAATTAAGGTCACACTCAATTAAAGATTGGAACACTTTATTTGAGATGATTATGTGTGAGCAAGTTGCCTAAGCTCCCATTATAGACAACAGAGATCGAGTCTATGCAGTCAGGGGGGCCTAAAACCCGATTCATCTGCCCACCTCTGTTTCTGAAGGGGAGCTGAACCGTCCTCAGACTCCGCTGACAGGACTGACTACGTGTCCACCAACCATCAGTAAAGCTTGGACGTCTTGCTTACCTGTAAACACCTACACAAACAATCTGGTTTTGAATCTCATCCAATTTCCTGCAATCTATTTAGAATAATTAAAATGAAACCAATATTAAACAAAATTGAAATAAAAAAGCTCCATGAAGGACCTCCAGAGCAAGTCAGCTTCACTGAACAGCACACTGACGGTGGATATTTGAAGACATATCTTACAGAAAGCAGGATTTTTTTCTCCAAACAGGAAATTACAAATATATATGATATCTGATAAATTAAAGGTAAAATTAAAATACTAAAAAAAGGTTTGAGGATCAAACTACTAATGGCAATCCCCATCCCCAGTAATAAAGACTTTTCCAAGCACGCCAGACGCAGGAAGTCTCCCAGTGTGTTGCTGAGCCTGACAAACGCTCAAAGTGTAAAGGAACCAAGTGGGGAAGCAACCTGAGTTTGCGATCACATCAGTTTAAGACAAGTCCCACCCTGGAGCCTTTCACTGGGAGTGACGGACCGAGACCTTGTTTCAAAGGAAGTATTAAGTCGAATAGACTTAAACAAGTGCTAGGTAAATCAGTGATAAAGACTTCAATTCAAAACTCTAGAGGGATTAAAATATGAACTTGCAGCACTACCCACTGTGATCTGTTAACTCACCCTCAGCAACAGGAGGATGGGACGGGCAAACGCGGTGCCTTTCTAGAGAGCTCCTGACGGAGGACCTGGGAAGCCTCAAAGAGTCATTCCAGTACTCAGCAAATTTTCACAAGCGTTATTAAAGACCAAGATTAGTAGTGGATATATAGGATGTACTGAAGAAGAGCCCAATACAGCTTTTAGGAAGACATAAGGATGTGTGGCCTTAAACATATTCCTCATTCATTCCTTAGAAAGAATTAAAAGTTTACTCATGATCTGGAGTCATTTGGCAGTCTAAACTATGAGGAGACCTAGAAACATCACAGAAGGCGGCGGCCTGGAAGAATCACATTCTGAAATGACACCAAGATCTATTATACAAGTACTAGTAATTAATTTAGAGCTCTCACCTTGCTGAGAAAGGACAGCAAACAACTAAAAGCATCCTGTGCCCACATCTTCAATTTAATGTGTATCTTTGCCCATTCCATCTCAGCAGGACAGACTGAGCTAGAAAAGGCAAAGGGCTGCACAGCACGCATGAATGGAAGTTTCAATAAAAGGAGACTAAATGAGACTTAGATCCCAGGAAAGGTGAAAAAAGAATAATTGTTCATAATTAATGTAAAAGCTACTGGGCACCTCTTAGAAGCTAGCTGGTTGAAAACCAGAGAGAATACTTTCTTCATATGGTTCACGGTTAAATTATGGATTCATTGCTGTGAAGCCAAAGTTATCCACAGGGTAACAAAAGAGATTAGGTTATCACAGTCAGATCACCTGGATGCAAATTCCAGCCTAGGAAGTCCCTAAACTGTCAATGACCAGAAGCTGGGAAGGAAAAGCAGAAGGCGGCTCCTTACACCCGTTACTGAGCACCTACTAATAGCTGCTGTTTGAGACAGACATCTGAATAAACAGATTTTTCATCTGTCCCCATATAATGATGCTGATGTTCTAATGTAATACAATCAGCTGCTGGAACAAGCTGTCAAACAGTTCTGCATTTACCATCGTTGTGTTATGGGCGGGTACCAACGAAGTGTGGGCACTGCCTGCCAACACTGCACCCCAGTTTACTGCTCTGTCTGAAACAGTGTTTAAGGACGCCTGATGACATTCAGAGATACAGAAAGCAAAATAAAAACCCTCTTAGGATTTAGGGCCTATGAAGCTGCTTTCATTCATGAAAGTTCTGGTTTTTCCCCCAAGACTGTGAAACACTGCACAAAACAGCAGTGCCATGATCACAGGCAGATCTGAGCCTACATGAAAGTAACACTCCAGAGAAAGAAAAACTTCAGAAAGGTGTTCCCCAAAATCCCAAAGGACAGAAACCAGGGAAACTGCCATTTTTCCCAGGGGCGCTGCCAGGCAGGGAGCAACCGCTCTCAGCTGAGACAGCTGCAGTGGTGTCAAGACTCACGTTGGGAGCTGGGTGCACTGGGCTGGTTTTCTCTCCCTTGGCACGCACACACGCACAAGTTCAATGCCACGTCCTCTCTCTATCTCAGGGACTTTGGCATTTTGGTCTTCTGTGCATGGGACCAGGGTCACAGACCATTAGCGACTCAGCTGTGGACACTGTCTTCAGAAATGCTCTACCAGAAGCCTTGTCCTCTTCTCCAGCCTGTTTCCCCTCCATCAAACCTCATGCAGGATGCATGTCCCTTGCCACGTAAGCCAGCGAGCCACCCCTCATGCAGCCGCTTACGGAGAATAAGGCTGAGAGGCATCTTGCCAAGTTCCAAGACATGGCACCACGTCCCAAATGCAATCAACACGCTGAGGGTGATGCATGGATCCACAGGTCCAACAGTGCCCAACAATCTCCTGGGTTTAACTGAGCTTTTCTTGCTAGCTTAATTAGCAAACTGATGAGAAGCATCTGAACTTCCTTATTAACTCTTGTCACATTTGCCAGGCAAAGTGGGGACCACATCCTTTGAGCCCCTCATTAAGCAGCTCTACCTCTATTTTATGTTGCATGGTGGCTCTGGTTGCCCACCCTGCCCATCCCAGACCGCCTGCAAAACTGCTTTAACTAGCCAGGCAGCTTTAGGAGGAAGAGGTGGTATCTTTTATTAGACCAGAGATTAAATATTTTATTAGAGCAGGGGATCTTTCTTTTCTTAGACCCACTGATGACACAAGGGGAAAACCAGACAATTCTTCCAGCCCACGTCTTCTTCTGTAGGAGGAAAACAGAAGCAGCCAACTTCAAGCAAAGCGCAGGCTGGAAACAGCGGAATTCTGGTGTTATTCCAGGGCTTGAGAGAAAAAACAGTGAGGGATATACACAAAAGGGACAATAATAAGAAAGCTAACTCTTTAAGAAAGAAAAACAAATGAGTGTCACTTTGACAGACTGAAGGATTAATCCAGGGAAGGAATTTTCTAATTGCGAAAGCCTCCCCTGAAGGTAATGACCCTACGGAGCTGAAGAGGTTTCACACTGCCTAGAGCCTGTTTCTGCACTAACTTTTACAAGGGCAGCTTGCTCGTACTAGGGACACTTAACCCTGTTCTGGCAATATTAAGGAGCTGAGAATTATTGCAGATGTATTTTGCAGCACCTGTTTTATTTGGCTGTACCATGCTACAGTGCCTACTCCATTAAAAGGGAGCAGGCAGGAAAAGGCTTATCTTGCCTGGCCTCAGCACATGGAGCTGGTGTGGGAGGTGGGAAGGGAGGGGACGTGCCTGGGGTGTTTGAGGAGAGGAAGGGGAGAGCAGGGGCAGGGAAACTGCCGGATGGTGGGATGCTGGTGCTGCAGGCAGCCAGCCTGGGGGTGATGGACAGAAAGGTCCCTCTTGGCCCCTGGGGACTGCAGGGAGAGGTCACAAGGAAGCTGAGTTGCTGGACTCAGAAAAAAGTCACAGGAAAGGTCCTATCTGCAAACACACCATAAAGGCGAGATATGTAAGAAAGCCTTCCCTTTCTGCTTTGCCTTATTTTGAGTTTTCTCCCATTGAAAATGCATCGTTCTAGTTTCTGTCCCAACAAAACCTGGGGTTTATAAAGTCCTCCAGGTGCTTCTGGTGTGTTCAGATGTGTCAGCAGCTGCCATAGCACCAACAGCGGCCTAAAGGGTCTCCAGGCAAATGAACATCAAAATCAATGGACCCAGAGCCACTAAGTTTGAATTTGTACTTCAATACATTCTTTAGTACGCAAAAAGTTTTGCTCATTCAATCTGTGAATGAAACCCCAAAAAGGACTCTTCTGTCAGGGTTGTTTTAGAATTTCGCCTAAGAGATTTTGCTGAAAGCTTCCTGGGAAAAAAGGCAACTAAAGCAAGCTTAAGTCATGGTGAGACATCTGTCCCCAAAAGGGACTGCACTGGAAAGGACAGTTTGGCAGGCTGCTTTAATTGGGTTGCCCCCAGGATATGTTTTCAATAGAACAAGGAACTTCTCTAACAGCCTTGTATCAGAGGAGTCAAAGAAATATTATGATTGGTTTTTTTTAAGGGAGGCTTGATCAGTTTATTTAAAGGATTATATGGCATGTTTTCCAAAATAGTAGGAGAACGGACTGGAATGAGTTTCCTTCTTTCTGCCCTAAGATGAATGAACAAATGACCCATCATGGTATGCACAGATGAAAGATAAAGGAAAGACAGAGTAATATAAGGTTAAAACCCACCTGTTAAGCTCAAAGAAGCCAAAGAACTCCAGATCATACACATGAGCTTACTCCATGGTGCACCCCATGTGGTTTAATGCAAGACCGACAGCTCTCGATGTTCCTGCACCTCACACTTCAGCTGATTATACTTGAACCTCTGCTTTCATTTAACACCACGAGTTTATAACCACCATGGCTGCGAAGAAGTACTTACAAATATGAAATCTAATAGTTCAAAATGAGAAAATAAATCTTAAACATCCAGTATTTATTAATATTTTTTTTTCAAATTTCAGGATGTTACAGTGGTTTCATTTTTAGCTAGTTTTTGCAAGTAGTGGGCTGTGCGATCCTTCAGTATCGAACACTTGGGGCTGACTATATGGCAGTAGCAGGTGCTATCATCACTGAATGAAAACAGGAAACTGGGTTTTATGTCAGTTACTATTAGCTGCCTAGAAATTAAGCATCTAATCTAAATTAATCATTTCGAGTCTCTCTATCAGACAGAAAGAAAGGCATGTCCACGGGGTAAATCTTCACACCCGTCTTTGGTAAGTTTTTTAGGACGGAAAAAGTTGCCTGCCGAGCATGCCTGCGTCTCTCTTGAATGCTGAGGGACACCAGCTGGTACTCAGAAATCCAACCTAACTTTAGGCATGCAAATAATTAGTCTCCTAGTCCCAGCGCCTGGCACAGGGCTTTCCACATTATCTGAAACCAAGATTAACACGTAGCCAGACTGCAAAAGCAAAACAGCAGAGGTGCTGGGTCCAAACAGGATGATCACAGCACGGAGATCATGCTTGGATCGGCTCCACAACTTAGATTGTGTTACTGGTAGAAAGCCGGTCCTTCACGAGCTAAATGCCCCTGATGTTATAAAACGTGACAGGAAAGGGGCAAACTTAATGCAGAAGTTTCTCCTTGCCTTTCCCCTTGCAGGCAGCCACCCTGAGCACGCACCCACGAGCAGGCACACTGCCACAGCCGTTACCTTGCTCCTAGCTTGCTCTATAAACTCCAGAGGAGCTTTCCCAAACTGAAACGCAGCTCCAAACCAAGGGATCCAGCTCCTGATGCAAGGAGGGGAGCTCGGGTTTCTCAGCTGAAACAAAACAGCCTTGACAATAAGAAGTCCCAGGATTGCTGCCAAGAGGACAGCAAGAGCCATTTTGCCTCTTCGCTGCCTGCCGCAGCAGCTGCTCCGCCTGCTGCAGCACCCTGCGTGGCCGCGCTGGCCGGGATTACCCGAGTCAATGAATAGGGCCTCTTTTCCCAGCCTTGCCAGCTGATCACTGCCATGGAGACAAGATGTCAAAGCACCAAGCAGCCCAGGGGACAAGCCCTTGTTTTGGAAAAGGCAGAGCCAATTCTCCTCTGCTCTGGGACGAGGACCAACTCCACCGCTTGCAAAACTTAGATGTTACTGTGACAAATCCTTGAACTTTGCACCAGCTGCTGGAAGGCTACCCAAGCAGCCAGGGACACAGCCAGGGACACTGTGGCAAAGCAGTGCGTCGCTTTCTTCAGATAAAAAAATTATTTTTTGGCAATATGAAGATTACAAAGCAGAGAGGCTGTGATTTGCAGGCACTGAGCTTTCAGCAAGGCAGATGGCAAGAAACTTCTGCAGGCATCACCTGAAATAGTAAGCCTTATGAAAGGTATCTCTCACCTGTCTGAGATCATCTCATTAAAGGCCAGTGTCTGAGGAGAAGAGAAAGGCTTCGGAGGTTGAACTGACAATTCAAAACCTGCTGGTGGCCCCTATAGTATCACTACAATGTCAGAAAACAAGATTTCTTGGCAAAAAAGTGACTTCATGAAGTTCAGCAAAGGGAAATGCCAAGTCCTGCCCCTGGGTAGGAACAACCCCATGTACCAGTACAGGCTGTGGGTCACCTGAGTGGAAAGCAGCTGTGAATGCCATGTTGAACACGAGTCAGAAATGCGCATTTGCACTCGATAGCACCCTGGGCTGCATTAGCAAGAGCGTTGCCAGCAGGAAAAGGGAGGTGATCCTCCCCCTCTGCTCAGTGCTGGAGAGATCCATTCGGAGCGCTGGGTCCGGTTCTAGGCTTCCCACTGCAAGAGAGACATGGACAGACTGGAGTGAGCCCAGTGAAGTGCCAGAAAGTTCACAAATGGGCTGGAGCATTTGTCATTTGAGGAGAGGCTGAAAGAGCTGGGACAGTTCAGCCTGGAGAAGAGAAGGCTCAGGGGGATCTTATCAGTGTGTATGTACACCTGAAGGGAGGGTGCAAAGAGGATGGAGCCAGGGTCTTTTCAGTGGTGCACAGTGAAAGGGCAAGAGGTAGTGGGCACAAACAAATACAGAAAATTCCACTTAAACTTTTTTTTTTTTTTTATCATGATGGTGGTCAGACACTGGAACAGGTTGCCCAGAGAGGCTGGGGAGTCCTGGGAGACATTCAAAACCCAGCTGGACACAGTCCTGAGAGCCTGCTCTAGGCAACCCTGGCTTTGAGCAGGGTGTTGGACTAGCCAGTCTCCAGCTCCCCTCCAACCTTAACTGGTTTTTTTTTTGTGATTTTGTCTTCTTTTGCTCTGGCTCTTTGTCCAAATCTCTTCTTCTGCTCAGTCCCAGGACCTGATCCTCAGGCCCAAACTCCTTGGTTGAACAAGCCCTGCTCAGCCTTTCTAGCTCTTCATCTGTTTGTTCCATAGACAAGCATCCAGCTCTACATCACATCTTACACTTCTCCCTTTTCTCAGATACTACCTTCACACATGCATCTCCTCTTTAATCAGTCTCAGCCTTTCTGGCTCTGCCCCCAAAACCGTTTCCCCATGTCCTTCCTCCTGAGCCCTACTTAGTTCTGTCCCATTCTCTTTGTATCTGTGCTCCCAAATCTCACCAGCATAAAACCACGCTGGTGCCTGAGTAAGAGACAGACCTGGACTGTGCTCGAACTTGTCCTCATGTATATTTTTATGATATTTCAATAGTTACTAACCCAGATGCCTTATCCACTTCCCAGCCTTATGTATTTTACTAGGAGAAGAATATAGTTCATTGCTACTATATTTTGTAACGCCGTACCATGGGAACACCACCCTGTTTGTATGGGGTACAATTTGTGCACCGTTTTGCATGAACATGATTATTCCATTGAAAGTGCATTGTACAAATACAGTTTAACTCCCTTCCTTTACGGAAGTAGGTGTACAGACAGGAACCTTTGTACCTGTGCAGGCAGTACAGTAAAAGTAGCACAGCAGAAATACACCTGATAGTAGGAGGTTAAAAGTTGTGAAAAACAGATCTACGGCCTTCATTAAACAGTCATGCTGAAATACATTGGGGTGTTACCTACGTCAGTCATAGGTGCAGAAGAACAAGCCCAAACGTGTCAACTGTGACAAGCAGGATGTGGATCTTCATTTCGCAAACTGTCTGGAAGAAACAGATAAATCACTTTTAACTCTGATATTACTACACTTCTATGTTTTGCTATCACAGCTCTTTGTATGTTTATTTCCTGGTTTTATTTTATGCATTAAATTCTTTCTTTTCCTACAAAGGGGTAAAGTGATAAGAGAGCGAAAGGCCTTGTAACGTTGGAGTATATTTTCATTATACGCACAGCCTGAGTAGCCCGTTTAAGGTGATCTGTGTATACAGGTAAGACAAGCCCTCAACCCTCTGTGAAGACATTCATTACAGGCTTTTGTGTTTGTTTTGGACTTTTGTTTTTGTTTAGCTGTTGCTTCTGGGGCACGATTTGGTGAGGGACACGAGACTGAAAGGCACTATTGTGAGGAGGACACAACCAGTACGATGGTGTGATAGTCACTAACAAGCTTTCCTCAGACTAGGTCCTAGTCCGGGGCAGATAATAGTTAATGGCCTTTCCAATGTAAACTAACGCAGTCAGCACTGATGGAAGCAGGTGAGAGGAGCGGGGCAGCCTGGCTGCCTTTCTGCAGCAGCATACTGCCCTCCCAGACCCTGCTGCTGTGTCTCCATCGCATCTGAAGTCCATGTTCCCCCCCTGCCTATGCAGCGTTTGATCAAACTGTCATTGGCTTTGGACACAAACCAGAAAATGCTGTCTCACTGAGAACTGAAATAAATAAATAGGAAGGGTCCTCTCTGCTGGAGCTGTCTCCCTCAGGATTTGGGGATATATAAACTCCAGCTGTGACCTCCATGAGCACTGGCCCTTCTCTGCTCCACAAATCACAGAGTTGTCCACGCAAGCGTCTGCCTCCAGGTCAGGCTCACTTCAAAGATCCTGTGGGAAGAGAAAATTCTTCCTCACCGCCAACCCCAAATCAGTCTGGTTTAAAAAAGAACTTAGTTCGTCAGACTAAAAATGACCATGGGGAGCTGCTCTCTCCATAGGATGCCCCAATGTTATGGGATTTATTTTAAAGAGGGATCTAGTTGTTGGTTTCTGCCCCTTAAAGCATGGTTATAGAGAAGACAGAATGAGACTGTCCCCAGAGGTGTACATCTAAGGGATGAGAGGCACCGGGCATAAGATGCAACGTGGGAAATTCTGACTGAATATAAGGAAAAAATGTTCACAAAGTGGTTAAGCACCAGAGCAGGCTGTGGTTGTGAAAACCCCATCCGCAGAAGTGACCCAAACAAGACCCTGGGCAACCTGATGTAAGTCTGAAGCTATCCCTGCTCTGAGCAGAGGATTCTACCAGATGACCTCTAGGGGTCCTCTCCAACCTAAATTACGAAACGATGATATACAGGCTGATACATAATGGCACAAGCTGACCCAAGCCCAGAGAATAGCTACAGAGGGAGGCACAAAAATGCCAACAGCAGATTGCATAAACTGCCTAGAGCAGGGCTCTGAACCACTCACACCCTCAGTGCAGCTACGCACGTTTACATTAAGTTGCATTATGCCTTCTTCCCATTTTTGTCAGGGTTTTGTCAGCAGTTTGTTTTATCACTGCATGAATTCTAATGAATTCTAACCCAAAGAAGGATCCAATTTAATACCGATTACTGGTGACCGACGAGATAAATTCATCTGCCTTCAGCTGAATATTTCACCTGCAATGCTCCCTTCATTTGTCTGAATCGTTGTGACCAGGACTGCACACCAAAATGTTAGGCAGTCAGACAGGGGTGTGGGGAGGTGTTCTGGGATAAGTTTTTGTGACCTAAAAAATTCTCAGATCCTCAGCATGAGGATTAGTGATTAATGGCTAATGATTAACTTAGCGATTCAGCTGAGCCTTAATGATAAATGAAAAGCTTCTTTTGAACAGCGTATGCCTTACTCTTTTCTTCATGATGAGAACCTAAATATGCCTACATTAATTTAAGAGAAATTAGGACTGGCACACAATTAACACAGCTTCAGCATTCAGCCAGCAAAAGCTTTAAACTTTTCACATACGGGGCTTTGGGCAGAGATCGGCTTCTGTCTTCCCAGGTTTGCGTGCCCCTTGCTCGAACTGCAGTGCTCTGTGCCTAATCCCCAGCAGACGTGAATTGCTACAAGCACTCCAGCACTCCAGCTCAGCATGTGGCTGTTGCTAACGCAGCTTTCGTTAAACCAGGATCTGGACCGATTCATCCATCCCGGATGCCTGTGCAGCTGTTTGACACGGGGACGCAGTCTGGGGTTCCCGAGGCACTGCCGTCAATGGCAGCACCCCATAAAGCAAACAGACCCCACATACGTTCTCATAATCTTGAGGTCTCATTAATAATATATTTTTTTAATGTAGATAATGGGCAAAATTGTGCGTGTGACTGTACCTGCACCACCGGTTTCCTGGCAGAGGGTAGCGTTGGTGACAGACTACATTTCCCAGGAGCCTGTTGCACAGGAGCCTCTTGTGTCACTGCATAAGGACCTCGCAGCGCTGCAGGAGGCACTTGGGCTGCTGCAGTTCCTGGTGCTGGCGCTCGAGAAACATGACCTTCAGCAATTTGGCTCCTCAGCAACCCAGAACAGAGCTGAGATAGGGTCTGCTTTTGCTCCAGACCCTCGCAGGGCAGCTGGTTAGCCTTGTTTCATGTTAGACGCTAGATGTCACCTGCGGAAGAAGAGAAGAGCTTACCTCTTCCAGAGAGATGGCCCCGAGCCAGCAAATTCGCTCTGTCAGCCTGTGCAGCGGCTGTGGCAGAACTAGGTACAACTCACTGTGATTTTCTGAGAGGCGAGGGGGTCAAAATTTACTTATGGAGGGCAGGGGGAACTTCAGTCCCCGGACACCTCGTTCCTCGGTGTTCGCTCCGGCTTTTCTGCTCCTGCAAATCTGTTCGTTCCACTCTGCTCGTCGTGACTTTTCAATAATTTAAGCCTTGCAAGTGTTTTATGCCACTTGAATGTGGCTGGAGGGAGGGGTTTTTCAGGTTGAAATCTTTGCCTCTGAGACCGAAGGGCTGCAGTCATTAACACAGAGCAGTTCTGCCTAATTTAAGCTTTGCGCTTGCTGGGTTTCTGGAAGAAGACTAAAGAGGCAAGACGATCTGCTGCCTAAGTTAGTAGCAAGGGGCTGACTTCTACAGGAATTTGCTTTCCATAGTTAATACAGGTTAATTAAAAAAAAAATCGAATCTTACGTCTCTGGTTACAGTGGAGATGACTGTAAAAATGGAGTATAGTAAACTGCTTGCTGAAATGCGAGAAAGCAGCACCCTGGCATCTGCGTAGCACTACTTTGTGATCAGTAACTTATTTGGAATATTTCTTAGGATATTCTATATAATTTCTATAAGCTCTTACAGGCAAATCTGTTGCATTGCTCTAATGATTTGTAACTTCACAATCTTTGCTAATCTTTAAATGTGAATACCAAACTTAATGCACAAATAGACTGTAAATCTGACATCGAGTTGGACCGCTTTCCCTGGCCACCAGTTATTCAGTGAGAGAAATAACAGGCTAAACATGTTTTGTGCCTGCATCAGAAAAGCAGCATGTTTTAGGGTGGTTCGTAGGATAGGTGCTCACCTGCGTGTGTGTCTGCAAGACGATGGTCACTGTGGGGTTCTTCCTGACTGTAACGTGTGCTGCCACTATGCTGGGCAGAACTGGAGAGGCCACATGTTCAATAAGAGATTTGACTCTTCTTTATTCAGGGGGAGTAACTGGAACAGGATTTTTAATCCAGAGTCTCTCGGAAAGTACTCGTATTGCATAACAAATCTGCAAAAAGAAATAAGGGAGAAAGACTTGGTGTTTGACGGGAATGTATTTTGGTTACTCATGCCCAGAGCCACTTTTAACAGATCTGGACATGAATCTCCTCTTCTCCACGAATCGCCTGCACCCTGCCTGGGTACGGTCCCTGCTGCCTGCTGGTGCTTGCACAGCCCCCTTGGCCGCCTGGCAGCGGGGATTGTGGTGCAGGTGTTACCAGCGCGGTAGGTCTCCCCGCAGCTGCACCCGTAGTCACGTTTGTTCCCTGCTCTTTCTCTTCAGTGACATTTCCCCTGGATCTCACAAAAACTCGACTGCAGGTCCAAGGTGAAGCTGCTGTTCATCGCAATGGAGCTGCCGCCAGCCAGGCGGTCCCTTACCGTGGCATGCTGCGCACCGCGGCTGGCATCGTGCAAGAGGAGGGCTTACTAAAGCTGTGGCAAGGAGCCACGCCAGCCGTCTACCGCCACATAGGTGATTATCTGCTCATGATCTGACAAGTTTTGTTCCTGCTTTCTGTGGCCAACAGCCTTTTGGAGTGAGCTTGCCATATCTTGTTGTACTTTAAATATATCTGTGAGGACTTCTTCAGCTTACCCCGCAATCCCACTTTGAAATATACGGGATTCTGGTTCAACCCCTTCTCTTCCCTCTCTTGTCCATTCCTTCACAGCCTTATTCTGTCTTCTGGGAAAACAAAATATAATCTCCCTGGGGTCTTTGCAGGAAGGTCTTCAGTGCAAGCAAGCACTCAGAGTCCTCAGAACAATAAGTATCTTTTATTTGAGGGAAGTGGGGATGGCGTGGGAAAAAAAGATAAGGTTGCAAGCACTAGGATGAAGAAATGCATTAGTGGTTTGGCCACAGGTAACAGCCTTCTGTGTTTTATTTGGAAATATGGTGACAGCGACAAACCTCAAAAGCACTTGTGGGAGGTTTTGTGCTTGGCACCAGCTGAGAGGGAAGCAATGCGGTCGCGTCTCCTTAGCGTGTGGGCATAAGTCGTGCTGCCTCCTGGCAGACATATCGCTCAGCCAGAGAGATTCTCTGGTGCTAAGAAGTTCTGGCTCTGACATTCCTACCAGGCAGCCCCCTTGCTTTCCCCGTTTCCCAGCAGTGACCAGCTGACCCAGGCAAGCTCCGGAGTGTTTTACAACCAATCTCTTGACCTCTCTATCACAGTGTGACCTTCAGAAATGGCAGACCCAAGAATCGTCTCCTGCTTTTGTTTTCCACAGTGTACTCTGGCGTTCGGATGGTTGCGTACGAACATATCCGTGAGTCCGTGCTTGGCAGGTCTGAGGATAAAAGCTTTCCTTTCTGGTAATGTTGCATATTTATGCTTTTCCCTGTTTCGGGTTTGTCCTTACTGTAGGAGTCCTGCAGCCCTAAAAGCTGTCTTTTCCTCGCAGCTTGCCGACCCTAAAAAGGGTAAATATAAAGTAAGGGTGTAAGCACTGATACGGACTTTCTGATTTTAGTTTCGGGGCAGTATCTTTTCATTCAGCTGGGAACAGGACTAAGAAATATTGAAATAAGTTTCTCAGAGGCTTAACTAGGACCATGATTACTCTAATAAGGATACTCTCCTAAAGAGATGGAGAAACATGATAAAACCCATCGATAGGAGCAGCTGTCCTGGGCTGGCAGGAATCAGCCTGGATGAGAGTGGAGGCAGGGCAGCTTTACCATGACTCAACGTCTGCGATGTGGTGGCAGCTCTTTTATTTCTGCATGGGCCGGGGGGGATGTTCGGAAGTGCAGGTGAGTCGTGGTTGACTGTACAGCTGTGTGTGACGGCTGTTGGAGAAGCTGTGAGCTATTGCACAAACCCAACACCCGCGTCAGTAACCGTGACTAATCCTACATCTGCCTGGGTAATGCAAACCAGAGGTTCAGTGGAGCCAAGCTGGACTTGCAGCTCGTGCCCCACTTGGCTCCGAGGTCACCCAAGAGCTCGATTAGCTCCACACGGGGTGAGGACACGTTTCCAAAGGTATGATGGACATCTCAAATGTCCTCTGGAGCTCTGCAGAAAAGAAGTGAGGGGTGGTACATCTCAGATTTCCAGCTGCTGGAGGGATGGGTCCCGTTACGTGTTATGCAGCAGCAGTACTGTCTGGGTAAGAAATTATTATGGCATTGGATTATTAACAGGGAGCGTAAGAACAGGCAGGTGTGCCGATTCTGGTGGTGTATTTTAGCCCAAGAGATGGAACTTTCCTGGCTACTGAAGAGGCAGATTGTGAAGGAAAAGACACTATTTTGTCCCTGTGTGTACGGCAGATGTCAACCTAAGCTAAATCTGTGCATCCTTCCCGAGGAGGTAAATGATCCCTATGAACAGCAAAGCCAAGGTCTTTGTTTTGCAAGTTCAGTTCAGCAGCAGTTAAATCTCACTCAATCCCTTTTTTGACAATGCAAGCAGTATATAGCCATAGAAGTGACTCTTTGCCCGTGGGGAATGAAGCAGATTTTTCTGTACGTTTTGCAAAATTTGGTAATTTCTAACTGTCAAATCCTTATTGTTAAAATGTCAGTCATGTACTCCTATAATCATATACAGTATCATATCCAATCAAGTATTTTACTCCAAAATCAAATCTTTGGTCCAAAATGTAACTGTTTTTAGGATGGGATTTATAAAATCTACTACAAAATACTTGTCATGCCTGATGCCATAGGAAGGGGGAACTAGGGATAATACCGAAATTTCTCGTTCCTCTAAAATAAGTAGAACCAGAAAATTAACGCAACTCCTCTAGTAGAAATGGGAGATAAAGTTTTATATATCAGCAAGTGGTTCAGAGTTTCAGATTGGCATTCAGTTATTATAATATACGGAGCACCATCCCTTACTTGTGTACCTTGCCATCCTGCCTTTAAACCCTAAGTGAGGAGCATAATGTAACCTGCAGAGGAAGCAGAGCATCTTGGTGATGTATAACAACTTGATTTTTTTCCCCCAGATAATTTTTAAACCTTTCTTAAAATTGACAGAAGTATTATTGACTACCTTAACTACCTGCAGTCACCACAATTACTACCTTAACTTTGGCTGTTAATATAAGGAATAACCATTTACACTTGTTTCACCGGCTGCTCAACTCCTCAGCTCGAGCACTGTCATTTGTGAAGATTTTCAGTGTAGTCTGGAGCACGGTTTTTTTCCCTGTTCGGCAGGAAAGCTGTAGTTGGAGGCATGTCTGCGGGTGCCATCGGACAGTTTTTTGCCAGCCCAACTGATCTGGTGAAGGTGCAGATGCAGATGGAAGGAAAAAGGAAGTTGGAAGGAAAGCCGTTACGGTCGGTTCCTCTTGAAGCTGGCGGTTTTTTTCCTGTTGATGATTACTGTCTGGCTGAGGGTGTGGTTAGCTCTGTTTTCTGCTACCCCCTCTCCCCAGCTGCTTGGAGCCCCTTCGGGGGAAGAGCAGTGCCCGGGGAGGCACACCATGGCTCTGGGCAGTGGAGAGGGTGGGGGCAATATAAATTATTTCATTTATACCCACCTTCCTTATGCTGATGTATGGGTCCCAGAGCCCAGAAACACTCGCCCATCCTACATGTGCAGCATGTCCATGCCAGTGCTCTGCAGTAGGGAGGGAAGGATGCTTTCTGAAGAAGGGAATCTGGAAGAAAGGATGGGGGAAATGGCTTGTGCAGGATGCACAGGTGCAGGGAAGGGCTGGGTCGCCTGCAGACAGCAGGGCTCGAGACCCTCCTGCAAATACCAGGACACACTGCTCTTTGCATCCGAAACCACTGGCATCCTTTGGTGTCTCGTACATTTAGTATTGCAACCCAGCTGTGGGACCAAAGGGTCGTCTGTCATTAGTGACCAGACTGCTGCTTACCAGGGCAACCGGTATGTTTGGTAAAATATTGCAGCATGAAAGTCAAAGATGGATCCAAAAATGGATCAAAAAATGGATCCGGAGGGCCAGATCCTCGCAGGCATAAACTGCCTTTCCTATGTGAGGACCTGGCACAGCAAAGTGCTGGAATATGCAAAGATTTCTCCATAGCTGGGCTCTCTACTTACTAGTTGCATATTGATTTCAGATTTCGAGGAGTGCACCACGCATTTATGAAGATCCTGTCTGAAGGAGGAATACGGGGGCTTTGGGCTGGATGGGTGCCAAACGTCCAGAGAGCTGCTCTGGTGAACATGGGAGGTAAATTTCCTAACTTGGTCTGCAGCGCTTACGGCCGCATCCTAACTTTAAGGAGAGTTCAGTTCCTCCCCGGGTCTTCGTCTCTTGGTTATCTACACTGGGGACCCGTTTGAAGTGCACTGCAGGTGACTTCTGCCTTGAGCATTTTGTTCCTGTGGAAATCAAATTCCTTAAAAATAACAGTTGATGCCTCAGCCTGAGGGATGGTGAGCCGGGAGCTGGGGGGAGTCTCACAGCCAGCAGACCAAGGACCTTGCTAGCCATGACCCAGCTCCCGGCTGCCCAAGCAAGGTGAGCAGGGCAGAGCCAGAGAAGGCAGCCGGGTTCCACCAAGATCCAGATCCTCAGGAAAGCGTGTGGTGGTGAGGCAGGTCCGAGGCCAAGCCAGGAAGCTGAGCCAGCATCAGGTCTGGTGAGGGTCACCAGGGTCAGACACGGTTCAGCAATCACCAGCAGGCCCGTGGTGATAAGAAAGATCCAAGGTCAAGCTACAGAGACGGTCCATGGGTCAGTGTCCAGATCAACGAGGTCCACAGCCCAGGCATGGTGTGATGGAGCTGCAGACAGGTACCCCTACAGTGTAGTTCAGTCAGGGACTGAGGGTTGTAAGGTGAAGTGGCTGCCTGAGTGCTCGGCTGATCCAAGAAGCGCTCAGTCCTTCCACATAAAGACAGAGCTTTCCTGAGCCTCTCCAAAACTGCAAGGATACGTTGGATAGTCTTTGCTCTCCTTCCCAAGGTTGTGTTTATAAAGTAAGGAGGGAGATGTCTTTGGGACTGAAAGACACCGCCTGTGGGTGCCCACCATAAACACTTGCTCTTGCACAATATTATAGCATTGCCTTGACAATTTTTTATTTCACATGCTTAAATTTCTTTGGCATGACAGCTACTAATTTCTATGTCATTCAGCACAGGGATATGTTAGCAGCATGACCAAAAAACATTTTTGAAGATAGAAAATCAGAGGTGGTGTAAGCTTACACCTTGCTAGGCAGCGGTAAAGGAATGACTGGATGGATAACGTTTGCAGCAAGAGCTGTTAAATGAGGGCTATAGAATGACTATTAACTAACTATTGACTATTATCTCCATACACAAGATTAACGTGCAGTGTCAGCATGTAAACGTAAACAAGCAAACTCTTTTACAAGTGGGAAAAGATCTCCACTGGGTACGTTTGGGCTGTAAAGCACTACAAAGTGCTGGAAGGGTCATCCTGGTTAGCAGGCTGGGCTCTTAAGTTTTAAGGTCAGGACATTGGAAATGTCTGCTGTTAACTTTCGTATCACTGTCTTCAATTTACATGCCCAGACGCTATAACTCATGTCTGCTTTCAGCAGAACATGATATAACTTCCATTACGTCATCTACTTTTTTGTCTAATGTTTCTAGCATTTTTATAATGCTTGCACAGAGGTGGGAGAGGTAGAACTGTCCTTATTGTGATGTTTCTGCATTTGGTTAATGAGTTAATTTTGCAGAATTTTCCATTTGGGATCCATTTTATCATTTGTAGGGTAAATCAGAGAAGACGGTAGTGGAAGGGAGCATGTGCGCCCATGTCTAATGACGGGACCTAGGTGCCACAACTGTCATCAGAAACTGGGGGCAGTGCCAGCTGTGCCGATGGGAGGAGCTGCACTGGAAATTTAGGTCTTGCCAAGCCTCCATCCTATGTCAGTAATGAACAGCGCAGGCGCCATTTACTTCTGACAAGGCTGTTTTTTCTCATTATCCTCTTTACAGATCTGACCACTTACGACTCGGTGAAACACTTTTTGCTTCTGAACACACCGCTTGTGGACAACAGTTTGACTCACAGTGTTGCCAGGTGCTGTATTCCCCAGTTAGTTACCCCTTTTCCGCTGTGGAGCATTTCCAGCCTCGCTGTCTTGATCTGCCTCTCTGGGCCAGCAGAAGCCCCTATTCTTTGGTCATGATACTGCTGATAAAATGCACCTTTATAACTACTTTTTTTTTTTTTTTTTTGCCTGAGAGGACATCTTTGTACAAAAGACACAAGACAAAGGATGCAACCGTTGTACAAAACTGCCCTCACTAGAAGTGCCTTGCTGATGCATTTAAACACTTCACACATCTGTGAGAGCACAGGAATTTTCACTTTTCTAGAACTGCTACTATTTTATCTAACTTAGTTTTAATTTTAGCAAACCATAAGAATAAGCAATATAAACTTTGCAGAACAATCTCTTTTACTCCCTTAAATTATGAAGAAATCTGCTTTATACAAACAATAATAAAATGCCTATTGTGGGTCCTTTATCCCTGCCTCACAGAGAGTGAGGGACCCTGCACACAGAGGTGAGGGAAGCTGGCGCTGGGAGGACATCTGAGCAACAGCAATACTAGCAAGCCTCCTCCCAAATCAAGTTTATGTTAAGTTATGAGGTATTACTCATGATTTTATGGTAACTGTTTTAATATATTATATTATATATTATTAGAACTGGAATCATGATGCTTAAATTGTCATGATAAATCTTAGTTTCTTCTTTAAGTATCTGCTGCTGTTGACAGTTGCTGTTCTGGCCTGGTAGCTGCTGTTCTGGGAACTCCTGCTGATGTGGTCAAAACCAGGATAATGAACCAGCCAAGAGATAAGCAGGGAAGGTACAGACACTTCAGAGACTGACTTTTCAGCAGAAAATTGAAACCCTGAGTCTCACTGATTTCACTAGGAGTGAAGTGCTAAGTCCCTAATTTGCTCTTCATCTTTCTGATGATCATTTTATTGTTTTAGTTTTGCACGTCCAGGGGCGGGTTATTGTGATGGCCACCTAAGCATACCCAGTTACTTAGTGGATTTCAGTTCTGATGAGACTCCAGTGAACTTACAAAAGAGCTCTTGCTTGTACAAATTTATCAGATACAGATTATTTTTTTTGGGGGGGGGGGGGGGGATTTTTTTAAATTGCATATTTCTGATCCTAACAGTATTTGTTCTCCTTGCACATTGCCAGAGGTCTGCTGTATAAGTCTTCCATGGACTGCTTGATTCAAACTGTACAGGGTGAAGGGTTTATGTCTCTATACAAAGGCTTTATACCAACATGGATGCGAATGGTAAGTGCCTTTTAACTCTCTTTACAAGACAGTTGGACAATGTGGCATTAAAATGTAAGGAGTTCTTTCTGTGTCAACACTTTTCCAAAACTATTTGGGTCTCTTGCTTTATTTAATTGCAGTTAGCATAGTTGAACGTACTGGATGACACAACTGCATGCAGTGTCACTTTCCCCACGTTGCCTCTTGCATCTCTTTAATTTGGAAAATGCTGTCCTGCCTAATTGCTAGTGATTTTCCTTGGTTTTTTTTACAATTTCAGGCTCCCTCCTTTCTCCCTTCCTTAACTCTCTTTTGTTCCCTTCTTGCTCCCAGCCCTGAACTCCCTTTGCATCCCTCTTACTTTCATTCCTCCTCTCCTGAACCCAGAAGTGCTTTATTACTCTTCCATCCCAGATCTCACTTTTGCCCCTCTTGTATTTAGGCTGGTGGCTTCCTCCTGCATACTGCTGGGCCGTTAAAGCTACATCTTGTACAATTAAGCCAAGCAGCAGCTGGAGCCTGGGAACTGGAACTTGGCTGTCTATACCGTTATTTTGGGCAAGGGACAATTCCCAATAGAATATTTAGATGTGACCACCTTTTTTTTTTTTTTGAAGTCTGTAAGAATTTAACAGTATGGCTACGTCTAGACTCTGCCAGCTGGCTACAAGGTCTTGACACTGTTTAACTTACCAGATTGAGCACTAAGATCAAAGGCAAAAGCCTCCCTTCTCTAATTTAACTGAGCACCACAGCCTCTGGTAAGAGCAATCATAGGAAGGTTCTGCTCAGTTGCTCAGTGCCCGTGTCCCTCAGCCGGAGCACATTCAGTATTGATGGGGTCTTTGCGACTTTACTACTAAGCTAAAAATTTCCATGGAGCATAGACCAACTTAGATTTCCCAAAGGCTTGTAATTTTGGGAATGTTTAGCAGATATTTCAGAGGAGCAGGAAAAGGTGTTTCCTAGGCACAAGGCAGCCTTTTGGAAAACACCAATCTATTGCCAAAAAAAAAAAAAGTAGAGCATCTCAACTCAATGGGTGCAGGATATAAATTTTATGCAAGGAGAACTGTGTAATTTTCTGATTAAGGTTTTAGAACAAGTAAACCCTTTAAAAATTTTTTTAAAAATCATTCAGACTGAAGTAGTCCCCAAGCATGAAACATTTCAGGTCAAACATTTATGAGTTGGCAAGCTGAAAAAAAAAGTTTTAGGGGTCTTGTGAAGGACTGGGTAGCCCTAACCATATGCAACACTACAATTTTTGTATGAAAGACATAATATGAGATTGACCTTAAGAATATGATTTTTAAGAGGAGATAGTTTAATCTAATGGGTTTATTTATTGGGTCACTTTTGTTTTAAGCCTCTAACTTCAGTGTTTGCTTCCACAGGCTCCCTGGTCACTGGTATTCTGGCTTACGTATGAACAAATCAGAAGGATCTGTGGAGTTAGTTCTTTTTAAAATCGTGAAACCACTTCAATATTCACAAAACCAAGAAGAATCAGAAAGCTGAATTCTCATTCCACAAGGCATCCTGACCCCACAGGGAACTAATTCACTTAGGAGACTGGCAGTAGGATCACATGTATAGGTTGCTGCCCCAAATCCAGTCCTTATTGGTTAGAAGTAGCCATGACTTAAGAATACTATTTGCTTGTCAGACTGCTGTATGAAATTTAAGTTATCCACAGGATAAAACTGCAACAATAATACTTCAACTGGCAGCCAGCATCAGCTTTCTGAAACAGTAAACAGAGGTAAAAAAAAAATCTACCAAGCAAGTAGAATATAATACTGTTTGCTTGTTTGATAATAGAGATGGTTCCTGTTGTTAAGGTCAAGAGCAGGTTGAACAACACAGCACTGAACATCTTCTGTGGCTAAGCCATCCATAAAATCATTTGGGAATTTTCGTTATTATTACATTTGCACACACATGAAGAACTACCTCTTGTTAGTTTGATGCCTCAGCAAACCAAGCCTGTAGTGCTAGGAACTGAAAAAGATTAAAGCAGTTTACCTGATTTCAGAGTTGCTTTGCACAAAAGGTGGAAGGGGTTGAGTTCCTCTTACTTCCCAGAGATTGCCTGACCTCTTCACTCAATCGTTTGACGAGTATCCATGCGTGAAATGCAGTCCTGTATCCCAGAAATGAAAAGCTTAGTTTGCTCTGCCCCTCTTGAAGGGCTCATAAGACACATGCTGTCCATAGGACTGAGTTGAACTACTTGTCCTTTGAGAGTCCCAGTGCTGATGTGGCAGACTGGGTCATTACAGTTCCACTTGTCTATGGAAATAGGCACTCTACCCATTTTAAATCTAGGTGAAAATATAATGTTATATTCAAACATTTTGTGTTTTTGAAGAGATTTATTTTTTTTTAAACCTAAAGCTTTCCATATTTCATAGGAAAGGGGACTGCTGCTCTTTGTCACTAGGTTTACCTTTGGCAATCAGGAGACAAAAATGCAGTATAAAAGCCATCATAATGTAGATAGAACAAAGCTGGCTTTGATTTAGCAATACCTAGTAATGAAACGACCGTACAAGACTTAGTTCTCTGAGTAAATACTCAGGATTTCTTCCAGACTAGTCTTTGCAACTAGTAGCTTCAATGTGCCAATTCCTGATGACAGTTTGGGCCCCTTCTTGGCTTGCACTTGTACTTTTTGATTGTATTGTAGATCTGTTGTGGCTGCATGCATTTGGGTATGTGATTCCAGCCTGGAAAAAATTCGTCTCACCATTATTAGGAGGCCAGAAGTTTTTGTTCAGAAATACTGTTATTTTTCTAGTTGTCAGCTTGAGAAACTAATCTGAGCTCTTTCCTTCTTCCACACCATCACCAGCAATTATAAACCAGCAGCCAAAGCTGCTTCTTCAGTTACATCCCGAGTGGTCCTGCCTGCACTCCTGGCACTCAGATAACCCCGATAACGGGTATGCAGGAGTACCTGATCTATCGAGTTAAAAAAAAGTAATTTTAGAAGTCTTGTAGTGAAAAACTGTTTTAATTCTTAATACAGTTCTCTGTTTTTAGCGTGAAACACTAAAGAGATTTGTAACAGTGCTGATTCCTAGTATTTTGTATTTAAAATGAATACATAATTTGAATAGGAAAACCTGCCACTTTCTGCATTACTTCTGAGTGTTTTCTACTTCCAAATTTTTCAAGCAGAAGTTTCTGCCCTGTGAAACACATGGCCATATTTATTTTCTCACCAGCTTCAGTTTCCGAAGCCAAGCACTAGCCCAAGGATGGCACTAAGGCTCCTTGGCTGGACTCTCCTGTGGCCTCAGAAAAGCTCGCGGAACTCCTGGGCCTTTTTTTTTCCCTCACACCTCCACTCCTGACCATTGTCCCTAAAGGCTACAAGGCAGCTAAAGGTCTGCCTGGAAAAAAGGGGGCGAAACCAGGGAGAAATCACACGCTTACAGAGCCCGCGCCTCAGGCGCCCCTGCCCCGCTGGGAGGCCGTCGGGCGGGGGCTGCCACGGCTCCGCGCCCGACCCCGGCTACCGGCGGCGGGGAGCCTCGCACCCCGCCCGGCGCCTCAGGGCCCGGCCCCTCAGGGCCCGCCGCCGCCCCGCCCTCACACTGCCGCCCCACGCTGGCCAATAGCCGCCAAGCTTTGCACGCATGCCCCGCCCCGGGCGCCCGCTCTGACCAATGGAGGCTAAGCGGGCTCTCCCCCCTCAACCCTCCTCCCGGCCGTGCCGCTACCACACAGCCGGCGTGGTGCGCTCCGCTCCGGGCGAGGGCAGCTCCAGCGGGCTCTGGGCTCAGCCCTGCGGCTCCAGCGTGCCCCGGCGGTAGCCCTCCTCTTTGCGACACCTCCGAGCGGTCTCCGTTTAGCAGGAGCGGCCCGATGTGTTAGCCCGGTCCGCCTCTCCTGTTCCCCCCACCCCCCCCGGGGGGATCAAAATGGACTCGACCACTCGGACAGCCGCGTAACGGTTCCCCGCCGGTCACGTGGGCGGCGCGTGCCCTATGAGGCCGGGGCGGGGGCCGCCGTTTGGCCTGGTGTGGGCGGCGAAGGCAGAGGCGGGGGAGGATGAGCTCCGGGCAGGGGATGCTCAGCCCCGGCGCCACCGTGACCTTGCGGGTCTGCGCGGTGGGCCTGCGCCCCGAGGTGCCCGTTGTGCGGCTGTGGGGGCTGCTGGGTGAGCGCAGCGCTGACTACGTCTGCCTCCGTCGTGAGATCCAGGCAACGGTGGGGCCGCGCTTGGCGGCCGCCCCGGGTCCCGGCGGGCTGGTGGCCGGTGGGGCTGAGCTGTGCACTGGAGATCTGGGTCTGGTGGAGGTGGTCGGGCTCTGGTATCGCTGCTGTGTGGTGAGTCGCCGCGGCCAGGACTACCGTGTTTTCCTGCTTGATGAGGGCTTCACGGTGGTCACGTCTGCCTGTTACCTGGCGCGGGGCTGCAAGGAGCTTTTCCGCCTGCCCCCGGAGGTGCTGGGCTGTATTGTGGCTGACGTCATGCCCTCCGGAGGCCCCAGGGTGGCAGCCTGTGGGGATGCACCAGTCTCCACCTGGACAGTGGAGGCTATGGAGTTCCTCAGCTACCTGCATGGCAAGGAGGTGTCTGGCCTGGTGCAGGAGGTGATGACGCCGCAGCTCATAGTGCTGGAGCTGCCCCAGCTCGCAGCCCAGATGCATCACCTGGGCCTGGCCAGGCAGGTCGCTCCCAGTTGGTTCCACCAGGTCCTCAGGCGCTGCCTAGCTTATGGCCACTTAAGGAACCAGGTCAAGCTGCAGCCTCCAGCATGTTCCCTTGTGACTTCTGCAGTGCCGCAGCTTCTCCGTGTTTTGCTCTCATATCAGCCTGTGTCACCTCCCTTGGATTACTTCTACCCACAGCTTCAGTTGGGCGTGACAGAGCCTGTCCTAGTGACCCATGTCTCTGACCCACACCACATCTACTGCCAGCTGCAGAGCCTGTCCCAGGAGATCCGTTGCCTTTCTGATACCATGCGCCACACTTATGACCGGTGGGAGCAGGATTTATTACCCAAAGTGGGCTCACCCTGTGCTGCCCGTGGCATAGATGGCCAGTGGTATCGTGCACTCCTGCTGGAGGTTATTGCTGGGGAGCAGGACCAGCAAGTGGCTCTGGTGATCTTTGTGGACTATGGCAGGAAGGAGACTGTGACCAGAGCTAACCTGCGCTATTTGCCTGTTGAGTGTTTTCGCATGCCTGTGGTGACTTATCCATGTGCTCTTCAGGGTATCTCGGATGGGGGTCGCGGCTGGTCCTCGTCACAGATTGATGAGCTGAAAGCATTGGTGCTAGGCAAGGGAGTGAGTGCTCGCATCAAAGCTTTTAACTCCTTTGAGCATCTCTATTATGTGCACCTGTACGGGGAAAATGGCGTCAACTTGAACCATCTTTTTGGGGTGCAGGCTTGCTGCCTGGTGAGCAGCCATGCGCAGGTCAGCCAACCTGAGGCTCAGGAGCAGCTGGAAGTAGAAGAATCCATAGCTGAAGAACTGGAACTGCCACCAGGAGCACCTCCTGTTGCTTTAACGCACAGAGATTTGGCCTCTGCTCCTGTAGTTGCTGTGCGTCTGAAGTTGGGCGTGTTCCACGATGCGCACGTCTCCCATCTCCACGACCCATCTGAGTTCTGGCTGCAGCTCCATGAGCATCGCCAGCTCTTCAGGCAGCTGAGGCAGAGCATGTGGAATTTTTACTCCCATGCCACAAAGCTGGATGGTGCTGGGTGGGACTTACAGCCTGGATCCCTTTGTTGTGCTGGTGGGAAAGACGGTGCCTTTTATCGAGCGGTGATCACCAGGGTACTGGACAGTGAGGTAGAAATACACCTGGTGGACAGAGGCAGTACGGAAACTGTAGATCGGTGTGCAGTAAAGGAGCTGCTCCCTCGGTTCAGGGAACTACCTGCTTTAGCTCTGAAGTGTTGTTTGGCAGGTATTTCTGCTCTGAGTGGGAGTTGGAGTGAAGCATCTCTGTCTGCCTTCAGAGAGATTGTACTGAACAAGGGACTAAAAGTTCATTTTTTGAGTGTGCAGGGCGAGAAATACATGGTTGAAATTTTTGACCAGTCCCAATTAGGAGAGAAAAGTGTAAGTAAACTCATGGCCCAGGGAGGGCATGCTGAATACCAGAGGTGTGAAATACCCGAGACTCTCCAGAAATTGCCTGATAAGGCTGTGAGCCAGGCCTCTTCCCCAGCATGTGCTGGGGAGGAAAAGCAAGTAAATGCAGAGAAGAGGCTCAGAGAAGAGTCTGATCTAAAGAGAGGTGATAGAGCACTTAATCCTTACGCAGCTGTGGTGGTCAGAGAAAGCCCTGTTGCAGCCATTCACAGTTCTAAAAGCAGTGAATCTCTTCCTGCTCAGAAGTGTGAGGGCAAGGAAAACCTGCCAATCTCTTTGAGACAGAATTATGTGGAAATGAAGCCAGGCTCCTCTTACAGAGGTCAACTAGAAGTGGGAAGTACAGTTAATGTCATTGTGTCCTGTGTTGAAAATCCTAGTTATTTTTGGTGTCAGTTAAGTAGAAATTGCCATGACCTTAAGGCATTAATGGCTGAAATTCAGGAGTACTGTAAAAATTCATCCCACCCACATGCTTGGCCAAATTCTGTATGCTTAGCCCAGTACTCAGAGGATGAAAAATGGTACAGGGCTTTAATTGTTAGTGAAGCTCCTTCTGCAGAAAAAGTGGAAGTCGTATATGTTGACTATGGCAACAGAGAGCTGGTATCTCTAACAAACCTCCGCTCAACTAATGAACGCTTTCTTAGGTTAGAGGCTCAGGCTTTCAGGTGCAGCCTTTACAACTTAATCCAACCAAATGGTCAGGATCCTTTTGCTTGGGATGAAGAAGCGATTCAGGCTTTTCAGGAGTTTGTTGATACTTCGTCCTCTCACTTTGAACTGAAGTGTACAATATTTGCCTTGGCTTCGATAAACAATAAGGAGCTATTTAACATTGTAGATTTAATGACGCCTTTTCAGAGTGCTTGCCAGTTTCTGACTGAGAGGAGTGTGGCCAGGCCTTTATCTCCTCAAAAGCCTCTGGTATCCTCAGTTCAGCTTCATTCTTACTATTACTCTATGCACGGTATCAAAATTGGGAGTGAGGAAGATGTTTATATTACGCACGTTGAGGATCCGTGGACATTTTACTGCCAACTTGAAAGATGTGCAGATGTCTTAGCACAGCTTACCGATAACATCAGTCGCCTAAGTGAAACAATAACCAGCTTAGAAACCTTGCAAAAGTCTGGGAGCTTGTGTCTAGCAAAGTATACTGACAATCACTGGTACAGGGGAGTAATTATGAAAACAAAACCTAATACGGAAGTCTTCTTTGTGGATTTTGGGAACACAGAGACAATAGAGAAAGATCATCTGCTTCCTTTACCCAGTGATGCTTGTGATATCTTGCTTTTGCCAATGCAGGCCATAAAGTGTTCCTTATCTGATATATCTAGCGTTCCCAAAGAAGCTACAGCGTGGTTTAAGCAAGCCGTCCTAGAAAGGCAATTAAAAGCGATAGTAGTAGCAAAAGAATCTGATGGTAAACTGTTGATTGAGTTGTTTGATGGTAATACTCAAATTAATGCCAAACTGAAGGAGTTAAGCTTAATAAACAATACAGGACTGTGTAGGCGTGTAGAAAATGAAACTTCGTGCTCTAGAAATACAGATGTGACTGAGAGGAATGAGACTGCAGAGTCCCCTTTAAACGCAGGTAGGCCGATTGAAAGAGAAAAATGCAGATGTGAAGCCCAGGGAGGATGGGGGAGTAGCAAAAGGCACTTCAAAGAAGATGTAAACCTTTTCCAGCCTGCTACAAAGGGAGATCTGGCAGCTGGATTAGTAGAATCTGATGAAATGCTTCGTAGTAAGAAGGATACTTTTTTATTAAATAAAGTTGGGGAGGAGTCTCTGCTCTCCGTCCAGATGGATAAACAGTCAGATATTAAATCTGATGCTGAAGGCGGGTGTATAATGCTTACAAGTGTATCTGATGTACTGCAACAAAAGATAGTGCCGGCTCTTAAAGTGTTAGTGTATGTGTCTCATGTAAATGATCCATCGGATTTTTATGTTCAACTAGAAAGTGATGAGGCTCAGCTTAACAGCATTTCAGAAAGCTTAAACAGTAGGACACAAGCAAAGAACCCCTGTGGACAGCTCTTCCAAGCAGGAGACTTAATCAGTGCTGTTTATGCAGGAGACAGCCTGTGGTATCGAGCTGTAGTAAAAGAAAAGACTTCTGACAATTTGATAAGTATACAATATATTGATTATGGTAATACTTCAGTAATTAATGTTGATCAGGCACACAGACTCCCTGAAGACTTGTCATCTATTCCAGCAATAAGCATTCACTGCTTTCTAGGTGGACTTAAACGCAAGAAAAATATAGACTGGGCAGAGAAAGCAGTGCTTTACTTCACCAAGAGAACAAGTGAAGTTCTGCTAATGTGTGAATTTGTAGAGAAGGCTGAGGATAAATGGGAAGTTATTCTCAGTGACCATCAAGGTGTAATAACAGTGGATTCAGCTGATGAAAATCTTGCAAGTAGGGAAAGAACTTGTTCAACAGAAATACTTGATAGAGAGAATGACATGGTAACTGTGTGTGAGCCTTTGCCTGCTCAGGCACAAAATGAAATTTCCAGTGTAAGCAATTGTGAATCATTTATCTGGAAGTTTCCAGAGGCAGGGCAGACTGTAAAAATTTATGTCACAGTGGTAAACGGTCCAGAATATTTTTGGAGTCGCAGTGCTGATACGGAAGACATGAACTACATAGAGGAAAAAATAGAGGAAGCTGAAAACCTTGGACTGAACTCTTTGAACGATTGCAGAGCTTGTATTAAAAGCGGTGATATTTGTCTGGCAAAATATAGTCAAGATGGAAAGTTCTACAGAGCTAAAGTCAACAGCATAAAAGGTGACAACGTAGTTGTTAGACATGTGGATTATGGAAGTGAGGAAGCTGTTAGTGTGGAGATGGTCAGGCAAATTCCATGTGAATTGCTCAGAATACCTAATCAAGCATTTGCTTGCTGTCTGTCAGGTTTCAATTGCTCAGAGGGCTCATGGCTTAGTGAAGCAAAAGAGAAGTTTTATGATATGACTGAAGACCTCTTATTAGCAGCTGAAGTAATAGAAACTCGGAAAGATAAGGATTCTGAAGTCCCTCTGTCTGTTGTCAAGTTGGGAGTTTCTGGCAAGAGTATTAATGAAGAGATGAAGTCTTTTTGGAAGGCTAATAAAGGAACTGGTGATGCTTTCTCAAACCTTGAGAACCCCTTAAAGGAAAACAGATGTTCAAACAATGATATTGGTCTTTGTCTCAAAAGAGAAACTACTGCTGTTTGTGGATTAGCTCAAGAAGAAAGTGAAAGTGCTTTACTTTGTTTTGAACCTTTCCTGGGTGTAACTTCTGGGTGTTCAAATACTGTGGAAGCAAATGTGTCAGTGGGAGCTGTTGAGTATATGTCTGGGAAGGCTGATGATGGATGTGAAACAGCTAAACATCAAAACAGCTTTGATAAAGAGATACCTCTATCTGAAGGAGAGAGTGATAACAATGTATTACTAGGCCCAACAAGAAGCCGCAGTCTTCATATTTTGAGGAGTGAAATGAAAGCTGCAGAACAAGAGTTATCTGAAGTACTGTTTCGAGAAGATGCTGAGCCGAAAGCAGAACTGACAGGCAGTGCTTCAGCAGCCAGTCTTTTCCTAGGAAACAAACAAAAAGAGCCGCAAAGACTGCCAGTGCTCCAGGTACAGTCGTCTTCGAGTGATGAAACAGGGACATTAGTAGAACTGGATCAATTACAAATGCACTCTTCATATGATGATCTAAAAGAGCTCATACTGGAGCTAGATGCGCTTTCAGTGCAGTCCTCCTTTGGTGAAGAAACAAAGGAAGCTCTGGTAACAGAGTCACTTGAAATGCAGGCAGCTCCAGGCAGTGAAGCAAGAGAGAACGTGTTGGAACGGGAATCGTTTGAGCTGCCAGTTGTGAGTGAGGAGACGGGGGAGTTGGCAGCTCTGAAATTTCTTGAAATCTTAACATCACTTAATGAGAGAGAGAACCTGGTGCCTTCCGTTAGCGATGGACAGAAGACAGTAGAGCTGATTCCATCTGATGGTCAGCTTGCTTTGGGAGAGAAGGCAAAGAAACTGGAATTGAATTTGTCTGGAGTTCATAAAGCAGAAGCTATACAAGAAGATTGGATGGAAGTAGAGCCTCCTCCCCTAAGGCTGTCTTCAACTGGTGGTAGGCCTGAGAAACAACTGGACCTGAAGACCCATGACATGCTGTCAATGCTGGGTGCCGAAATTGAGCAGCTTCTGGAACTGGTGCTGCCTGATGTGCAGCCATCTCAGGAAGATGGGGAGGAGGACTTACTAGGGTTGGAACATGCTGCACTGCGAAGTTCTGCAAACAGTGGAAGTCAATTTTCATTTCTTACAAAAGACTTAATGAATCAGAGGCCTGTTTGCACTGTAAAATCATGTGACTGCAAAGTTGAGAAGCGTAAGGAGTGGCAGAAGAAGACAGATGACTGTTATGTGGAAGAATGGATGAAACAAGATCTGACTGACTCATTTGAAGAATGTGGAAATGGACGTGTGCAGTCTTCAGAGTGTAAGCCTGGGGAAGAAGTAGTAGAAAAAAAGCAAAATGAGAACTCGGCTGACTGCAGTGCAGGTGAAGTATCTGATTTTAAGGAATTAAATAATCAAAATGCTGTGCACATTCAAACATGAGAATGGCTTTCTTGTAAAAACCTAATTTTTATTCCCTAATAAGTTACTATATTAATGTTAATGTCAGTATGCTTTGATGGGTTGTGGACATCAGACTAAGTGTAGTATCTCATGGATAATGTGACAGTCTAACAGCAACTAATCTTACTTTGAGAGGTTAATGATTTTATGATTGGAAATCTATTTCTGACCATGAAATGCATTTGCAAGACAGTTCATGATGACAGATTTTTAACTTTCAAATACTTATTGTACTTTGGAAGGGGGGCAGGGGAGTATGGGAAGAGGGCTGTGAGGCATTTGAGTTTTTTGGAGGGGTTGGTTTTGTGGTTTTGTTTTTTTCTTTTCTTCCTCCTCATTGATACGTCATCATTTTTGTAGAACACAATGAGTATACCTGTAACCTGAAGGGCTTTGCTGTTGGTTCCAAATGTGTGGTGTGGACCTCTCTAAAATGGTGCGAGGCTCGCATTTTGGAGGTATCTGAAAAAGGTACCAGGGTAAGTATGGTTTGGATATGCTTTCTGCATTCTTAAGATCCAGTCCTTCTTTGGTCTTCCTCCAAAGTTCGAATATTTTACAGAAGTCTATTACAGAATTTAAGACTTAGTATTGCAAAGGCTGATTCTGGACATATAGACTACATAGAAACAGCAGTGTCTCAAACCGAGTGGATGGTATATGTCAAGACTTGATATTCCCTTCATATCTTATTCCCCTGCATTGACTGCGAAGTCTGAAGGATCTGGCTCCAGTTTGAGATACATACTCATGTGTGTGGTTCTGCCTGGCCTGCAAGTTAATGTTATGCTATGGAGCTGGGTTACCATTAAATGCTCATGAAACTTGGCATCCTTTTACTGATGTCTTGAGGAATTAGTGTTAGAACAGTAGAAACCTGGGAAGAAACTTAAATTATCCCATAATTAATAATGAATACACAACTATTCCTGCTTCAGTGAAATGTGTATTGAATTAGTGGTTGGTGGGAGTTAACAGTAGATCATAATCTAATGGGCTGCCGTGTTCTACTGCTGTTTAAGCTACGGGATAAATGAGAAGTCTTCCTCCAGTTCAGGGGGAGCATGTGTGTATGTACACATATGGACAGACGTTATACTTGCATAAAAA
This sequence comes from Nipponia nippon, assembly GCF_047370975.1. NCBI lineage: Eukaryota > Metazoa > Chordata > Aves > Pelecaniformes > Threskiornithidae > Nipponia > Nipponia nippon. Next base: position 120,226,539 of record NW_028262358.1, on the reverse strand, counting down.
GGCCTTTAAGTTGTAATTTAAGGTTGCAAATCCAAAACATAATTTTGTAAATGTAACTTTTTGGAAAATTGAATGCCTGAGATCATGGAAGCCAGCTCTTTTGCTAGTAGATTCCTTAGGTGTCTAAAGCTAACCTCAGCTGTATTCAGATGAGTGTCAGTGTCAGGTATGTAGTGACATCCCTATTCTTCAGTTTCCTACTGGTTCTGATCTAGTAGGTGTTTTCCAGCCTTGCTCTTTCACCATACTTGGATTAGAAGCCCAGGAGAGCCTTGAGCAGATTCAGTAGTGACATTCAGCTTTATTAGAGGTTAACTTGCTCTTCCTTGCCAGATCCAGACTGAAAGCCTTCTCAAAGGCAGGGAGTCCTCAGTTGTGTTTTCCTACTACTAGCTCTCATTTCCTGAGTGTATTCTTAGGATCCACTGATGTGCTAGATATGATTTGGCTCTGTCTGTACAGGTCTTGAATCTCTCCAATGGCAATGAGGAGATCGTAGATCCTGAAAATGTCTGGAACCGTATTCCTGACTGGGCTTGCAGATCATCTGAGGTATGGCTGTGTGATAATGGACTGGGCAGGACAGTACTGATTTTTAGAAAGGGCACTCTGAGTTTGGTTGTGATTCTTCCTGTTTCACCATGAGAACAGAAAGGCAAAGTAGCATTAATCTAAATCTGTGCATTCATGCCAACCACTAGAGGCACAATATTTTTCTTTAAGGCATCATATTGTCCTTCCTTCTGTAATAGATCTCTATGGAGACTGTAGATATTTGTATAAATCTCTTGTATAACTGATTTTATATAATTAGTTTACATAAATTGATTTATATAAACTGTCAGCTGTTTGGCCTGAGGACTGTGAATTCAGTCTGGGAATAGATTAATGAAAACAGCTTGAAGGAAGAAGCGTTACTGGAAGACTACTATTAATCAAGACTGTAGAACAATGCTGATGATATGTGGCTTTTGACAGATCATGCTAGTAGAGCATGTAACTAACCAGTAAATCATGAAAAATACTTTTATTACAAAGTAATTAGGAAATTATAGTAAGGTTAAGTAAGGTTTAGTAAGGTTAAGTACCAATTAATGAAAAACTCATGTCTGGAACCCAAAACTCAGGTTGTCAGCCATGCTGCTGACGACGATGACCGAATGAATTTCCGGTTCATTCTTCACATGCAGTTTTTGCATCAAAGCAAAAAGTGGGGAGAAGACTTCTGTAGTGAGTTATAAGGGGGGAAAGCAGTGGTAAATAAGAGTCCAGCAGTGCTGATGTAAAAAGTTAGTCTAGTATTAAAGGAAGCACCTCAATGGAAAACTATTTTGGTGATAGTGCCAGCTTCCTAACAGAATCCCCTTTTGTTTAGGCAATAACCCCTGCAACGGAAAACTTGCAGTCCTTACCGGAGGAGTCCGTACTTCAAGGTAAGACTGCCTTAAACCTCCCAAAGAGGTTGTGTACTTGGTGTTTGGATGCTTTCTAATTTTCTAGAAAATGCTTTATTTTAGAAAATACAGTTGAAACACTTTTTGAGCTTATGTATTTAGTCAAATTTTGTGATTTTCTTAGTAGCATTAGTTTACGTACTCTGTCAGTTTAATGGTGAATACATGCAATGAAAGCTGCTACTCTGTCTTGATTAGAAATCAATTTAGTATTTATTTATTTAACTTAGTGGACTGAGCCTCTTGGACAAGCTCGGGCGGTACACCTAAGTGTTAGATTTTGGTAGGGTTTTGAGCATCAGCCAGCGGCATGCTCCTCTTGCTCACATTTCTGAGGCAAGGTGAGCAACTGCTAGACAGACTCAACTAAGCGTTGTAGTTTGGGATTTGAATGCCCCAATCCCTTAATAGGTCTTGGTCTATGAATCTAAACCCATGATAATACCATCATCTCAGTTGTTGTAAGGATAGTTTATGAATAGTGCATGTACACCTTTATTGTTACTTAAAAATTCTGAAGTGTTACAGGCAAACAGCTATTCTGTGTACCAAAGAAAATACTAGAGGTTCTTTCTGATAATTACTGTTTCTATAATCTATGGAATCATAGAGCAGTTCTGGTTGAAAGGGACCTTTGGAGGTGCTCAAAGCAGGGTCAACTAGATCAGATTGCTTAGGACCTTCCTTGCAGGTCGGGAATCTATCCAAGGATGGAGACTCCAGAACCTCTCTGGGCAACTTGTTTCTGTGTTTGACCAGTGGTTGCCTGATGGAGACTGAACTAGGCTTAAGCAGAGATAGCGTTTGTGTTTTCAGTGATTGAAGTGGTAATTGTATTTCAGTACAACTGTACTGAAAGCTGACTGGTTTCCGGGTAACAAATAATGATGCCTGCAACAGAGATCTAGTTACCTGTTGGGCAAAAAAGTGGTTAAAAGAACTTGATTAAAATGTTAAACTGGTGAATCTACAAATCCTCCCTCAATTGCATCGCTCAAATTCAGGATTATTCTTGATCTTGCTGTTTCTGGTTTTGATAACACTTCTAGTTTTTGCCACTTCATTTTAGTTTGGTTTTTTTTTTCCCCTCTGTTTGCTAATTATTATTGTCCAAACATGCCCACTGTCTGTGTTCTTGAATACTTTGCACGGTATTAGTGCATGCACCCTCTCAACAACCGTGCAGAAAATGTGAGCTAAGGTCATGCAACCATATGGCACAGAACTGGATCTTGCTGCACACGTGGGCCGCACCCTGGAAAGGCAGTTTGAGTAGAAGGTGCCTGATCCACACGATGCAAAAACTCCTGCAGTGGCTTATGCTAAGCCCATTGAGGGGTGGAGTGAATTCATAACTGAAATCTGGGAGCGCTGCTTGCTTCATGTTCTTGGGCAGTTCTGTTGTTTATCCTTATATGACAGCTTTACATAAGTGTAGTCTTTTAATACGGTCCAATATATTGATGACGTTTAGTCTGAAGCCTTGTAGAGCTATGACTTCAGATATTAATGCATTTATACATGTTTATGGAAACATCTTGATGGGTCTAATCTGTTTTTATTCCCTGTAGAAAAGCAAACTGGCTGCAGTTCAGATTTCGCCGAAGATCCTCATGTCCTCCAACATTCCTGAAACCAAGTGACATGTTCACCGCATGAAGCTGAGCAAGTACTTGTCTACACAAACATTCCCATGAAAATGTTTTTTTTTTTATGGGAACAAGAATACAGGCAAAGCATTGTGTGTTTCTTTTACCTAACTGAGCAAATGCCTGTCACCGCCATACTTCCCTGTCAAGGAATACTGCTTGTTCGTAGACTGTTATTGTCAACTTGGCTTCTTACAGCTGTACTTTCTTTACTTAAATAAGAATTTGCCTCTTGACTGGCATTCCCTACTGAATGTGTGTGTGCACTAACTTGTATCTAGCTGTTGGTGGGTGGTTCTTGAACAAAGATTTCTTGCGAGTTGCTGTACAGGCTACTGTGTTGCACAATACTGCTTTCTGATGTTTGCTTTCTGAAAAGTTGCATTGTTAAGTGTGGGGGTTTTTTTCTCTCTAAGAAAAGTTGAGGGTATCTTCTTTTTTTGTGGTGGGAGGAGTGTTTTCGCTGTAGGGGAACACAGTTGTTTTGGGTTGAAGTCTTGCATTTGGTGCTGTTATGAAGCAATGGAAGAAGCTGGAATAAAGCTTTGGCTGGCATATACTGATTAGTGTTTTGTTAATGACCTGTGTTCTTTCCCTATGCATCAGCCCAAACGCTGTGTGCATACCGAGTAGCTTTCTTCAACTGCACTACTGCAGCGAGATGTAGCTGTGCACATTCTGCCGTTACTGGCTCTGTTTTGACCCTAAGCAGCTCTATAGAGCACTGAGAGCTGTGGTGAATGCTTTGAAACATCACGCTGTCACGTACGAAATAAACTTGTATTGATGAGATGGCCTTAATTGCACTAATGAAAGGAAGCTTTTCCTATAAATATAAAGCAGACCTGGTAGAATGGGTTTGCTGCTGCATGTGTACCGTGTGGTAAGGACTTCTCCTTAGAAGAGCTGCAGCTTATCTCGCCTTTTATTCTCCACCTCATATGTTGAAAAGGGGTTTTTATTTTCCAATCCTGTTCCATCCTCCTGTGTAGCATAGGTTCTTCCTCCTCTTCAGAGGCTGTGGATTTTTCACCCTGCCATAATGTTTTAGGGACCCAAGATTTCTGACAATGTAATAGTCTGGCTGAGTATCACAGCAGATCTCAACTGTTAGTGCTCACTTAGTAAGAGAAACAGTTTCATGTTGATTCCATCAATAGAGACAATACACGATGCTAGGCTGGAGACAGTTTAATTAAATTCTGAAAACCAAGTCTTGGATATTGTTGCAATCTCATGTTAAGATCACAGCCTATATAAATATTTAATTACACTGTTAATTGCTTTGCTTGTTCCACTTGCTTCAGTTGTTTTGTTTGTAACCTGATTTTGAAACAAATAGGCTACAGATAGAAGTAGTCCCCCTTTTGCAAGGCCTGTTCGTTTAAGTCACCCTTCCATGTGGCAGCTTCAAAGAGTTTTGTTCTAAAAATCGGAGCCTTCTTTTTAGCCAACCACATAGTCAACTGCTTCTGCTGACAGATACAGACAGCAATGCTAGTTAGTACCTGGACAAAGACAAGGGGCCGGAGAGTATTACAACCATGAGAGACATCAAGATGATCAAGCAATGCTTACATACTCCTTTTTAAAGGGAGTGGTAGAAGTGACACATCTCTTCTGTAATTTCACCTACAATAGTATGACTAAGTGACAGTGGTAACGTTAACAAGAGAGGCACTCTTTGGAGCTTTGCCTAAGTGGAATCACAGTTGCTACAACAAGAGTGACCATTTCAGCAGCTTTTGGAATGGAAACATCCTCTGAGTATGGCAGTAAACACAGATCTTAAGTTTAAGTGGATTAAGTTCATATGAGGAGTCCTGTGTCTGAACAAACACCTTTCTCTCCTGTTCTCTTAAACTATTTCCTGTAGCTTTTACTATGACTCTTAATAAAATAAGACAGTTTTGAAGACCTTCTTCCACTGGCACCTCTCTGACTAGAAGGTGCAAAAACCTGCTCCAACTCTCAACTGTTGTCAGAGCACAGCTGAAATACTAAGTAGTTTAATAACAAATTAAGATTATTTTTTTTCCTTACACAAGTGGTTTTCCCCCAGCTGCCTATAAAGCAGAAGTTACCCTGTTGCAGTATTTCAGAGAATCCCACTAACTCATTTGAACTAAAACTTCCTTACATTTTTATGGTAATGTAACCTAATGCCTTATCTTTTTTTTGTTCCACACCCCAAAAGCTGTGTAGGTGGCCAATGCTATTACATCTCTGAGCAATGTCTGGCCAATATTAGTGTCCTGATGTCTGTGGCATTTTCAGTACTTCTTTGTATTCCTTATTCAGGTTCAGCTGGAGATAAGTCAATATTGGTACCAGGAATAACATTGGGTCCTATGCCATCCACAAGAGAATCCCACTTATCGAAATCTTTCTTGAGACCTATAAAATAGGGGAAAGAAAACCCAAGTGGTAATGAATTAAGTAGTCAGTTTTTTGTAAAGCTACACTGAAAAAACAAGTTCTAGGACAGATGAATCAACTTGGCAAAGTAGGGGAGGCACGATGTTTTAAGGAGGGGAAAACGACACTCCAGGTTTTTATGTATTATAACAGAACTGCAATGTTTCTCCTCCGAATTGCTGAGATTACAAAAGTAACTAACAAACCTCTGGGAAAGAGTTTGACTTGTTTTTTTCTACTTAAATTTTTCTGACACACTTACTTTTCGTAGAATCATAGAATCGTTAAGGTTGGAAAAGACCCTTAAGATCATCGAGTCCAACCGTTAACCCAGCACTGCCAAGCCCACCACTAAACCATGTCCTCAAGTACCACATCTCCCTGTCTTTTAAATACCTCCAGGGATGGGGACTCAACCACTTCCCTGGGCAGCCTGTGCCAGTGCCTGACTACCCTTTCGGTGAAGAATTTTTTCCTAATATCCAACCTAAACTTCCCCTGGCGCAGCTTGAGGCCGTTTCCTCTCGTCCTATCACTCGTTACTAGGGAGAAGAGACCGACCCCCACCTCACTACAACCTCCTTTCAGGTAGTTGTAGAGAGCAATAAGGTCTCCCCTCAGCCTCCTCTTCTCCAGACTAAACAACCCCAGCTCCCTCAGCCGTTCCTCATAAGACATGTGCTCTAGACCCTTCACCAGCTTCGTTGCCCTTCTCTGGACAAGCTCCAGCACCTCCATGTCCTTCTTGTAGTGAGGGGCCCAAAACTGAACACAGTACTCGAGGTGTGGCCTCACCAGTGCCCAGTACAGGGGCACTATCACCTCCCTGCTCCTGCTGGCCACACTATTCCTGATATAGGCTAGGATGCCCTTGTTGTTCTAAACAGAATGGTTCTATAAAAAGCTTCATAGGAATTCAGATTAAAATCTAAACAGATACTTACTCAAATGTTTCTGCAGGAAGGCTAATGAAGCATGATTGCTTATATCAATAGCTTCATTTGGATCTATTTCTCCTTTTAATTTGAAAAATCTTCCAATGATTTCTCCGCTCACAAAGGTAAAGTCAGGAAAGCTCTGATGTACTGACCCCCTACAAACAGAAAAATGATCAACAGGTTTATAAGAATGCAGTTGTCTGATTAAAAGATGCCATGGGTTGCACAGACTTCTTCAAAGACAGTCACACATGCAAGATTAGCAGTAAATTCTGTCCTAACCACAGAAGGGAGGAAGTTTTGTACGTACTGTAAGTCACTATCGTTGCAACGGCAATAAAGGATAGGCTTGGCAAAACTTGAAGATCAAGTTGTCTCTCTGTTCTAAGGCGGATTGTAGAGCCATCTGCTCCCCTGCACGCAGTCCTTTCACTAGGTGAGTGCGTAACTGCACCCAGAAGGCTATTCAAAGTGTTCAAACACAGATGACCCATGAGGCCTGGAGCAAAACTTGTGCCCCAAGGCATGAACGCACACCTTGGAGTATCTTGAACTTAGGGTTACTGGCTTCTTTGAGAGAGGTCTCTGTCTCCACTGTGGGGGACATGCTGCTGTCTAATTTAAACATGCAGTAAAAACCCAGGCCGTGAGGAAGTAGTGACTGCCTGTCTTTCTGCAGTTACATGTAACTGAACGGCTCCAACAAAAGAGTAAAGATTCATCTTCAACCACAGAAAGGATGGTTCCTGGACACTTACTTGATAGTGATCATTTTCTTGTTTGTGTCATTGGAGCTGAGCCTCTTCATCTTTAAGATATTTTCAGCCCACTGGAATTTTTCAGAGTTGATAAAAAGCAGCGGTTGCTGGACACTGTTTTGGTAAATGTCATCACCTATTGGAAGCATCCATGCATCGAGGGCAATGCCACACCTGTCAAAAACAACTGGATACAGTCACAAAAGCAGAAAGCTTTGTATGGAAGTTCTCAGCGTGCTTTGATTTGCAGGACACATGGGAAAGAGAAACTCTCTATGATACCGAACAGGTAAACGGGTTAATGAGTCATTTTGTTTCAAAATGATTTCTACTCTGGGGGAAGAGAATTAATCCATTATTGCATTTGTTGGTCTCCATTGCCAGGTGCAGCTGGGCACAGGAGCTTCTGCAGGGTCCCACAGTATCGTGATATAAATTGGTACAGCTATTATGTTCCACCACATCCCCGCAGTTGAAAGAAGCATGACTTGAAAAAACAAGACATGCCAAACAAAACTTTTCTTCAAGAGCGAATTAGTAGTTGGGGGATCTTAGGGAAGGTCCCCTGCTCCAGACCTCTCAAGTGCCAAATGTCTCTTGCCTTGTTTTGCATACTTACCTGAATCTTATTTCTTTGCTGAGACTCTCAATAACTGTAGCACCACCAAAAGAGTGTCCCATCACAGCTATCCTGCTAGTATCAACAGAATCCTGTCAAAAAAATCCAGGTGCTGTAAGAGACTTTCTTTCCCAACCTTTTTTTTTTTTTTTTAATAAGGGACTAATTTTTTAGGCAATAGATCCTATTGAAGTAGGAAGAGCATCATTTCAGCTCCATTACTATCTATCCAGCTTGGGATGACCTGAGGATATGTTCATAGATCTACGGTGTGATCTTCAAAATACTTTACAGGAACCAGTTTAGAAATGGAAGAGGGAAACCAGAAGCATTATTAGGCCTTTAACAAAATGCAGTCACTGCCCTTCACTCACCTTCAGGCTATTCCAGTCAAAGTTTGAATTCAGCACATTCCTTACTTCCTCTCCTGAATTGATTTTAAGAATGAGGTTGAGAGCTTTGATACACTCCTGCGCTCTTTGCTGCACCTGGGGAGAAAGAGAAGTTGGGGCAGAGCAGTGGAAGGATATGGCAACGACTATTCTGAAATGCAGAATGTATCTGTAAAACAGAACTCTGATGAGGTCTGACCAACAACAAAACTGACTTTTGGAGGTCCAGAGAGTTGAAGATCTTGCGTAGATCCTCTGCACGTGGAGAAATTTATCCCCATAACATGCGCCTTCAACTTCAACCTACACCTTCAACTTCAACTTAACATGCATCTTCAACTTCAACCTTCAACTCCTTCGTCCTGTCACTACTCAGAGAAGGGGTTGTTGGGGTGTGCAAAGGCTTACGTTACACAACTACAAGGAAGGCTGACTCGCTGCTCCTCCTCATGCACGCTTTGATGAGCAAATGGCATTACATCACTTGCCCCATCTGCACAATAGCTTTCAAACTGTCTTTACACTGGATAAACCCAAAATAAGAAACAGCCAAGAAGCCCATCTTGTTTTATATATATAAACATTCCTGAAAACTGTAGCAAAGCTGTTGCAAATAAAGGTTTTCATTGTTCAGTGTAAGAAGTGTTTTTGACTTTGCTATGTCAGCAAAAGAAAAACTTCAAAAAAGAACCAAAGAACAGTAGCATCCTTGGGAACCGCAGTGTGTAGGCAGCTAGCAAGATGTCTGTGCATCACTGAATTTCAAATAAATCTCTATCTCCTGACTTCTCTACTAGTGAAATTTGCAGGCAACGGCTTCTGGAGGTTATTTGCAAGCTCAGACATTACGTATTTAGACTCGTAAGTAGAATGTTGTATGCAGACAGGAAATGACAGTTGTACTGCTGTCTGTATGGCTCTGGGAGATAAACACCTCCCTGGCTGAGCCTGCATTAGCTGGAAGAAAACACTCCCATATTTTAAAGGTCAAGTCTATGCTTGCAGGAGCTCGTCAGTCTGGCCACATCATATCTAGCACGAATGCTGCTTCTAATCAGGAAGTCTGCATTGTTTACTTTGCTATAAACCACATTAAATTGTGTTGAAGATGATGAAGCAAACACTCCCCTTAGAGCAGCCATGATTCATCTTGCTATCCAACAGCAGACAAAACCTGAAGCAAGCCTAAGGCCACACAAACATTTGTATTCAACTCTGTGTCACTTAAAGACTGGGTGGGGCAGCAAAAGTGTGAAGACACAGAGAAGAAACAGAAAGTAGAGTGGAACCACAGGAGAAACAGCTGAGCTAACAGTGCAGCTTCATGAGAAAGCTTTGTTAAGGAAGTAGTTTATGCTCTGAAGAAAGCTGTTGTCGGCTTTCCCATCTTCAGGAACATCGGACTTGATGCATTTTTATATATCCCCCGGGTCATGGCTCAAGACTGCAGACATGGCCAAAGGGAAAGAGCCTGCTAGTGAGTCCCAAACACACCACTCCTGCCTCACTTCCTAGAGCAGACCTAGGACGAGTACCTGCTTATGGCGCAAACAGCGCTCTTCCTCTCCGGTTTTCAGTTTCCTGTAGTAGATCCACTCCTTCTCCGTGTTTGATGTAGACTCTTCCTGGGGTTCAGAAACGGACTTTTTTTTACAATAATACGTTGCTGAAGCAGATTCATCTCTGTAATATCAACAAAAGGTTATTTCTGGGGATGTATTCTGTTTGGTTTGAGATGAAGTCAGCAGAAGTTTTAGATTTCACTTATCTCAAGAGATCCAGCTACCAACCACTGCTGCTGCAATCACAACTGAGCGTAGACAGACTCTCTAAATAATGCAAAAACCCCACCAAAACTCCCACCTCCTTTATATTCTCCAGGTCCTAACAGTAAGAGAGAGAAAAATAGCATGCCTGAAGAATAATGAATGATATCTACCCTGGGACTTTTCATTCAAGGGCTTATCTAAGCAAATTCCCTTTGCTTAGATAAAAGTTGAGCTAGAGAAACAGGCGGTGTGGGCAGGGCTGAAGAAGATATGGTAGTCTTTCTTTTTAAAAAAATTGCAAGTTCCTCTTTACAATAAATAACATTCTATTCAATGTGAGAAAGTTTCTTCCATCAGAACTCAAAAACATGCAGTATACGCACCTGTGCTCCACAGCAGCCACTATAAAGCCCTGGGAAGCCATCTCTATGCAAATAGCAGAATAGATTGTCCTGCAATCAAAACCACACTCTGGTGAGACACGTGCATACATAATTATTTCAATTACCCTGCTCTTTACAGGTTGACCACACTACGTATGCGCTAGCCCCCACTCAGTATTTCTTCTGTTTGAATTTGCTAGCCAGTAGAGCAGGATTTTGCATGCCAGACACCAAAGCCTGTTCACAAAACCTTGTTACTGTTATACTATCTATTCAGAAGGAAAGATGCCAATGATTTTTAAAAATGTATGACACTTTGCATCTTCAAAGAGCTGTCCAAAAATCAATTAGCTAATCTTCACAACATGCTTATGGATTGGTAAATACCTTCACCCCTAAAATACAAAGGGAAAACACAAACCAACCCTGCTTTTATTTACTGCTATTGATTTTAGGGGAGGCATACTGATACACAGCAGCCTGTTCTTCAAATCTGTTTCAACGCCACAGCAATCTCACCCCCCTACTGAAAAACTGTTCAGAACCATTCTTAGAGACTGCTGTCTCCATAGACGACAAAAATAGTTCGTCAACAAACTGCAGAATTACCGAAAAGCTCCGAGTCCATGGGAAAAAACGAGGAGTGGGTATTTTTCTCCCAGCTTAAAAGCAGCATTTGACTTTGCAGGACAGGTCACTGAACCTAGATAAAAATCGAAGCATATGTCATTACTACTGAAATCAGAGAAAGCATTTGTGCCTGTGGGAGAGATCCCAAGAGCTTGGTGACCACTGATTTCAGAGCAGTCATCTGAAGATAAGGTACCAAACCTCATCCTTAAAATGCAGAAGACAAATAAGGATCTGATTCTGAAAATAATATTTTCTACTTGGCAGAAGATACTTTCCTTCTCCTCTTCCCCTCCACAGCCTAGCACAAGGCCTCTTAAACCCTACAAGAACAGATTTTCAAGAACAGTCACGCATCCAAGTCTTGCTGGTATTCAGACCTCAGTATCTATCTGACCTTTGTATATTTGCACGTTTCCTTGTGGGATTTAAATCCCGACACATAGGTGCAGCTTGCTACAGCAAATGGCCCAGACACTCCTATTCATAGCAGCCAGGGACCGCAGATCTGCCTGAGAACTGGGTCTCATTCAGCATTGAGCATCGCTACACAAACCCTTCCCAAATACACACACTTCCTCTAGAGAAACTATTTTTGAGTCCTGCAGCAACAACACACTGCTCACGGAGCAGCGAGGCAATGACCTGCATATAGAGCTCATGCCCTTCCACTAGTCAAGGAATAAAACCAAAACCAGTCTTACCAACATAGTACTGGAAAAGCCTTTCTCCTACAACTCGGTACATATTAAGGAAGTCAGAGAGTCCCTGGTAGTACTCTTTATCTGGAATCCACGGTGCCTCTTCGTTATCTGTGGCATCGCATGATGGATAATACAGGCGCAAGAAGCTTCCCTGGGATTAGCAGAAAAAAAAAGAGGGAAGACTGATATTTATTTATATATGGCAGAGAATAAGGAAGATAAAAACATTTATGTCAAGGGTTTCAGATGCGAGAGTGACAGCTCAAGAGAATTAAGAGAATCTCATGAAAAAATTAGGATCCTATACAGGCTTTGATGCCAATCCTATGCCACTATCTTTTTGTCCCTGCAATGAATTTAAAGTAGCATGCCAGTTGGCATCCAGGTAGAGACACCCATCACCTTCTCTAGGTTAGCCTATGGCTAATTCAAAATGCTCCATTTAATTAAGTTAATCATTACGAACACTCACTACCTATTTGCTCTATTTATTTCTGCACCCTGCTGGATCTTTTCTTCTGTCTTCCTCACTAGGCCTCCCTTTGGGGAATGGTACAATGATACAGTTTGATCAGTTTAACAGGGGTGACTGTGTCCCCTACGCCCTTCCAGCTGGGAGCTGCCATTGCTTTCTTTGCACCAGTGAGTCTCATGGATCTGTTACTGACCCAATTCAGCTTGCTAAACTGGGGGGAAAACAGGACCCTCCTAGAAGTATATTTTTCCATTGGGTTAGCAAGAAAAATTTTACCCTGAGACTTGTTTCTGGAAGTGTGGTCCAGTAGAGGAGGTGCGGGTGGAGCATGGGGCACGGTCTCAACGTGGCTATAAGTGTTCCTGGCTAACCTGAGCAAAAGGCTGTCAGTAAAGCTCTTGGGCAGCTGCACAGCAAAGGAGTACAATATGTTGTTCTCCCTCCTCATCAAGGTGTTTACAAGTCTGTAGTGGTCCATCTTTCTAAACGCAATTTTGTTAACCTGTGTTTTATCTGCCTCCATTTCTAACCGCCGGTTTGAATCTTCTCTTACTCTCTGCACTCCAGGCCTTCCAGGCAACCCCCCAAGCTTTCCACATTCACGTGGAGCCTCCGGGCCCCCCTTGCCAGTATTTTTCTACGCAGACAGCAGCAATGTACCAATGGCACACCTTAAAGCAGGTGCCCCTGCGGATGAACTGTGCGTAATTTGCCTTCTTACTTCCTGGTTTGCAAGGGAATTTGCGACACGCTACTCAAATGCACTGTCCTGCTCCAACTGTACTTTTGTTTTAACAACTTAAGTCTAGGGCCAAAAAGAACACGAGCTTTGGAATAAAGGCCGGTTTCTTCAACACTAATTTATCAGTTTCATACACAGTGTGTACCAAAAGCTTGTTTAATGAAGCTTGTTTCTATTTACTGATCAAACTTAAATCAACCTTTGACACAAAGGCCATTAAGGAAGAAACGATCAAACCTTCATCTATACTGGCAATGATATTAATTTGACCCCAGAATAGTCTCAGTGAACTTCCCCAGGTAACTAACAGCTTACCAGAAGGGGAAAGAGGTTCATTATTTGTGCCTGAGAGAACTGTAATTATACAGATTGCTTATCTAAGAAAAAAACACAGGCTGATTGCAAAGAGAAGCTAATCGCTTCTTTATGCTAATACAAAGTAAGCTCAGTAAAGGAAAACATAGGAATAACCACTGCAGACTGATCACAAGTTCCACTATACCTGGCTAGTCTGAGCAGTAAAACCACAGTGTAAATGCAGGCGTATTCTCATAGCAAAGTTAAAAAGCAAGAGGATTTGAAAGGGAAACCCATAAGTGAGCTCATTAGCTGGCTATTTACTGTCCCCATCTTCTTATCGTGGCTTCTCTCTGTACTAACCACTTGCAGAACTGACATCCTGTTTTTTTCAGATAGATAAAATACCGAGGAGACATCTCATGCTTTACCCTGCAGCTGAAACATTACATACCCTCATCACCCGACCCCACCAAATCCCGTTGGGATCTTTGTGATGAGAACAGCTACAGTCACGGAGACTGCGTGCGGAGTCTCCCCAGGAGCCCAGGGCAGAAGGGAGCGGTGGGGTGGGCAGGAGGAACCCCGTGGCTCCCAGGAGGACACAGCCGCTCTGCAGTACCTTGCGTAGGGGAATCAGGAAGGTAAGGATATTAAGAGGAAGGAGGAGGGGAAGACTTGCAGGTTACATCCATCTGGCAAACTGAACCAATTCCTGGAGGCACCTGATATTTCCTGAACTGTGCCCAGTACACATGCTACATTGGGATGGACAGGACAGAAAGCTCAGCTGCGAGCGTCAGCCACGGAGCATCCCTGCACACAGGCAAGGCCTTCTGTTTGATTCATCTGTGAAACTATACCGAGTTGTTTCACTAACATTGTGGCTTAAATCCAAAGGAGGAAGAACCAAGAACTTTACCTCAACTGCATTTTCTGTCATCAGGTCTGTACATCCAACCGAGTGCGGTCCCTTCCCTTTGGGGATCCTATAGAACTTCTCAGTGCTGCTGCTCCCCATTTCCATTGGTGCCTTCACTGACAAACCTGGGGAAAAACACAAAGCAGATCAAGAGACCGCCATGGCCTGTGTGACCAGATCACCTACCCTGAAAACAATTCAGCGCGTTGAAGGTCCAGGAGTAAGAAATTCAAGGTTGAGCAGATACAAGAATCTGCTTGTGAGACTGAGAGATCTGAAATCCTGAGTCCAACCTGACCTGCTCTATCAGGGCATTTCCTTGGAGCAGCGTCCCAAATCCCAAGGACCAGACAACAGAAAGGCAGGGGGGAAGGTTTGGCTGGGGAGGCCGCGGTGCCCTCGGGAGGTCTGGCGCAGCGCAGCAGCAGTCTCGCTCCTTGGGCGCAAACAGGGAAGCGCAAGCCCAAGGGCGGCGAGCGGCGGCCGTGGAGGCAGTTCCCAGGCTACGACCTTGAGCTGCTCCTCCTCGTAGGAACGGCAGAGAGAGGAGTTTTTGCAGCTCCTCAGGGAACAAAACCGGCCCACGCATCTGAGCGAGAAGGACGTCGCGGAGAAAACCAGCGCTGCACCCATTTTTCCAAGAGGAATGACGAAGCCTGGATGCGACCCCTGGAGAGAAAAGGAAGGGCTGGCCGCGCAGGAGAGGCTGTTGGGAAGGTCTGACCGTCCCCGGCCCGTACCTGGGGTGACAGCTCGGCGCCAGGCTCCGCCTGGGGACCAGCCGCATCCCAGACTAGGCGGCAGGCCCGAGCGGCGTCCCCTGCCCCTCGCTCCGCCAGCCGGGCTGGGTCTTATCCGCCACGTTGTCCCCCCGCGGCAGCAGCCCCGGCGCAGGGTGGAAGAGACCCGGGGCCATCCTAGCACCGCCAGAGAAGCTCGGCGGCTCCGCTCCTGCCCCGGCCGCCCAGCCGGGCCCGGCAGCCGCGCCGGGGCGGGCCTCCCTGGCCGCGGAAGCGGCGGGGCGGAGGGCGGCGGCTCCTCCCCGGAACGGGCCGGCCTTGGCGGCGGCGGGGAACCGGGGGCGGCGGCAAGATGGTGCGGAAGCTGAAGTACCACGAGCAGAAGCTGCTGCGGCGGCTGGAGCTGGTGAGCTGGGAGGCGGCGGGGGGGAGCCTGGCCGAGGTGAAGGCGCTGCGGCGTTACCGGCTGGGTCGGCGGGAGGACTACGTGCAGTACAAGGCGCTGGCCCGCACCGTCCGCGCCTTGGCCCGCCGCCTCCGCGACCTGGGGCCGGCCAGCGCCGCCTTCCGCGCCCGCTGCGCCGCCGCGCTGCTGGAGAAGCTCTACGGGCTGGGGCTGGTGAGCTGCCGGCGGTCGCTGGCCGTCTGCGAGAGCCTCTCGGCCGCCGCCTTCTGCCGCCGGCGCCTGCCCTGCCTGCTGGTGAAGCTGCGGATGGCCCAGAGCCTGCGCCACGCCGTCACCTTCGTGGAGCAGGGGCACGTCCGTGTGGGGCCCGAGGTGGTGACCGACCCCGCTCTCCTCATCCCCCGGGCCGTGGAGGACTTCATCACCTGGGTGGACGCCTCTCGCATCAGGCAGAAGGTGCTGGACTACAACGAGGAGCGCGACGACTTCGACCTGGCCGCTTAGGGATGCGCCGCCATCCCTGCCTCTGCCGCCCGCGCTCTCCTGCTCTGCCCCTTCGACACGCGTGGGAATAAACACCCACCGGTAAAACCTCGGCGGTGCCACCATCGGATATGTACACCCCCCCAAACGCACCTGAAAGGGGAGCGAGAAGGAAACGGACTCACTTCTAGCAACGTATCGCTCTGCTCCGAGCTCCCCTGCACAGCTAACGGCCGCCTTCATCCGCGCGGAGAAACTTCCCTGCCACGTCCATCGCTCCGAGGAAACGTCCGATAGCCCAGCTCCACCGTACCTACATCCCGTAAAGCCAGAGTGCTTCGAAAGGTCTCTGCCTGGTCGCAAGAGAGGATGCGATCGGGTTTAAGTGCTAATAATAGCTGCTGGAAGGGGTTTTGCGCCTGGACGAGCGGCTGTTTTAGGACTGAGTTTGGCAGCTTCGCTGCCGCTTTTCTGAGAGGTTGCCCTGCCGATTCCTCCTTCAGCTGATGGGCGCGCAGTAACCGGAGGAGCTGCTTCGGGCAGGGTTTTCTCTTGATACCAAGGAACGCATATATGGGGGAAATGCAGGGGTTGATCAGGGTCAGCACTAAACGAGGAAGCCAAGTACTGCATTTCTGGAACTGTAAAAATTTTAGCCAGAAACGGAATTAAAAAAAAAAAAAAAAAAGAATGACTTTATTTTCATGTGAAGTCGTAAAGGGAAGTTTGATACTCTGAGTTCGGTACCTTTGCTGTGTGGGGCTCCAGCTGGCAATTAGGCATCATTTACGGAGCAGGCGTTGGAGCAAAAGCTGTCCTAACCATAACTGCAGATCTCGGGGGAACTTTGGCATTTAGCACATAAGCCGAAGAAAAATCGGCACCTGAGGGGAGACTCAGGCCTTCTGGAGCTGTTGGGAACTTTATTCCCCTTTGAAATAAAGAGCAGAAAAGCAAAAATAAAACAGTTGTTTTAAGTTACTGAAGAGGTGTGTGTCCTATTTTATGATGTAGTTTCTCTGAGAGTTTCTTCTGATTTTTAAATACTCCAGGCAGCCCTGTTTGTCATCTTGCAGGACTTCTTTTACGTAACTTTTTTTATATAACCTTTTTTTTTTTGGTAGCTACAAGGCTGTTACTGAGTTTTAAAGTGGTTTTTGCTAGGAATGCTTCCTTCCCTTTATCCAGAGCTACGAAAGGATTTGGCAGCGGGTTTAAGAGCAGAGCTGTGACTGCTCATCCCAAGCCCAAAGGGCTGGAGTTCAGCCGCAGCCGCCGCTCTGGGTCTGGATGTTTTAGTGCGGCTTTTCTGAACAGGAAAGGTGTTTAGGTGAGGTGTGTTCTGAGGTTATCGAATCAGGACCAGAAACTGTCATCAAATATTATGGCTGTTTTTTAAAATGCAAACTAAATATTAAAATTCCTACCAGTCTCATAAGCTAAATGGGTTAAGCAGAGCATTAACTTTTAAAGCAATAATAGATATTAAGAAAAGGACACAGAAGAGGTGGGGAAACCCCTTTGCTTATCCTATGAACTACTCCTGTTTATACTTGAATTTCTTTCAGTAAAACATCACCTGTAACACCTTAAAAACCTTTTTCTTGGGGCATGCACTTTGCTTATGGTAAGAAATACAAATTGAAAAGACATTTTACACCTGAAACGTGACATTTTTTAAACACCTTTCCAGCTTTCATCTAGAACTATGTCATTAATTCTTGGGAAATTCAGAAGATGCCTGATTCAGGCACAGGTAAAAATGCTGCATTTGCTCTGCTTTGCTCTTTTGGGGGAATTTAAATAACAGCACAGTGATATGCCCTGTGCAGGGCATTTTACTGCTCTGATGCTAAACTGCTGCTCTGCCCAGTTTGTCCAGCCCTTGAAGGAACAGCAGAAAAGGAAATTTTGAATCTCCAGCCTGTTAGTCTCTGTAGTTTACATCATCAACCTGTTCTTTTTGTCCTAAACCAACTTTTCATCGTTCATCTCTGCACCTCCAGCATCTGTAGCAGAAGAAACCCAAAACCCTGTAGGCTGTTAAATTAAGCAGTGGGAATTGATTTCCCTACAGATACTGTGGGAGAACAGCATCCATCACCCCTGCTCTCCTGCGGTATTGGAAATCAAATTCTTACATTCTTTTTAAGAAATGCATATGTCTGTGTGTGTCTTTGAGTCTGGAATTCTGCAGCCCTGCTGGTTGTACAGTAGCTGAGACCTGAGATGAGTCTCCTGCTCCTAAATGCGTGGAGTCCACGCACGCCTGGGCCAAGAGCTGGGTCCGCTTCAAGTGCGATAAACAGGGTGTCATCTCAGTCTGAAAATGGAAGTTACATCTGACAGCAGCACGCCCACGTTCTTGCTCGCGAATGGCTTCCTCGTGTTTAAGGGTGTTTTTGCCTTTAGTTCGTGGGTTTGAGTTTGTTTGCCAGAGCTGACGTGCTGCGGCCGGGCAGTTCCCGGCTGGAGCTGGGGATTGAAAGGGCGCAGGAAGCGGCTCCGACAGCCTTTCCCGGCACTTGGATAAACACGGAGGCTTTTTTTAAATCCCAAGGCTGCATCCAACATCAGTATAAATCAGTGCTGGCTTCCATGGGTCTGTGCGAGCTGGCACAAGGAGGTAATCCGGCATTGGGCTTTTTTGGGCCGGATCCTGCAAACTCTCCCCTCCAGCGCTCCAGGGGCTTGCAGCAGGAGAGTTATGCACATGAGTGTGGCAGGACAGGGTCGCGAGTGTCACTGTGCTTCTTCCTAACACCTTCTGAAGTGGGTTTGCTGTTCCTCAGGCTGCTCAGCATCTCCCGTGAAGCTTGTGGGAAGTTAGGGGTGGAGGAGGACAAAGGATGGTGGTGCTGGTGTCGGGATGAGCTGTCCCCACGCTTGACAAAACCTCATCTCTGCCACCTCCACGCGTGTCCATCCCAGCAACGGGGCGCTTCTCCAGCAAGGGAGGAAGGGGCTGCAGGGGGCTCTGGGCAGGGCAAGAGCCGTCAGAGCAAACACCAAGCAGTTCCCATACAGGAGCTCTCACTTGGATAGCGGCCAGCGGTAAGGGAGGTTTTACCAGCGCCTGTGGTTTTAGGCTTTTTTTCTTTCCTTGCAATTTTTTTTTCTCTTTTTTTCCCCCTGACCTTGGCTTGTCCTGTATTCGAAGGCTGCCAAAGCGGGGGAGCTGAGCTTGGGGAATGTGAGGGAGCTGAAGGAGAGAGTCCTTCACACTGACGCCTTTTGTGTTGCAGGGAGCAAATGGCTGAGGCCGTCACCAAAATGCAAACGTGTATTTTTCCACTGATCTGAGCCGCTTTTTTCTTTCCAGTAAACAAGCATACTGCACGTTTTAAAGGCTGCTTCCATCTGACATCTTGGTGTGGCTTAGTGCAGAAGTGATGCTGATCTCAGTAATTCGGTGATAGCACATCCCCATGAGCACAGGCAGCACGCGAGGCTGGGGAAGGCCAGTACATCCCCCTTCTCAAGGTGGAGCTGGGTGATCCCAGCCTTTCGGGTGATGCTCCTGCATCCTGGGTTAGGCCAGGGTCTCCCAGCCACGTCTCAGGGCACTTCCACGTGTTCGTCTCAGTAGCACTCCCCAGTGAGATATTCCCCAGCAGATGGAGGTGTCACTGTCCCCTTCTTGAGATCTGAGTAATCTGTTTTAAGTACATCCCCTGCCTGATTTGGCACTGGAGATTGAACCAGAGAGCCATTTCTCATCACCAGGGGATGGGATCACCTTAGTCCCTACCCCAGATATCAAAACATTTCAACATTCACTGGGTCTGGGGAAAAAAGCACTCCTAAGCGTTATGACAGCATTTACCTGAGAGCCCCAGTTCTGGTCCCTGCTCTTAAATACCCCGTTTTAGGCATTGAAGCAACTCTTCTCACCCTTTGGTTGCTGGTTTGGGCCTGAAGCAGGACCTGGGTGGTGGAAAACCTGTCTGCTGTGTGGTTGGGACATGGGGATGTCAGGTGGAAGCAGCAGGCAGCAGCTTTGGAGTCAGCAGGAGGAGGCACTTGGGTTCAGTCATCCCATAAACTGTGGAGCTCCTGGATCCAAGGGCTAAATCAAAATTTACCTCCCCCTGCGGGAACGTCCCTTCTCACTTCTCTGCAAGCATGACTCCACTGCAGAAAGGTCCCTTCCCGCCTAATATTAGCTGATTTTGAAGAGAGAAAGTGTTTCACTTCCAGCAGGCAGAGAAAAAGGAGAGGCCGATCACTAATGACAGCCAGAGATGGAGATTTGAGCATCTCCAGTTTCCTCCTAGAGCTGCCCGTTAGAGGATCCGGCGTGTCCCCAGCAGTAAGTGAGAGCAGCTTCTCGGCTGCTGTAAATCATGTCAGCGGGGTTGGCAAGTGCAAACCCGGATGGCATTGCTGCCCTCGGTTCCTACCCTGAAAAGCCACCATCTCCTGCTCCCGGAGAGGCTCCGATGGCTGTGTCATGGGGTAAAGTACAGGCAGGCTCTCCCGGCAGGTTCATCTGGCTAATGTTACAGTCCACCACCGTGTCACCTATATCTGAGCTCATCGGGCTTCAAACACACCAGGGGAAAACACATCCTAAAACTGTCATCTCTCTCCCCACCGGCTCTAACAGCAGCCAGGGCGCAGGGTCCCGTGCAGGCACCCACCTTGTAGATGCTAGGTTTGGGAGAGAGAAATGCCGTGATGGCAGAGCACCCAAAACCTCCCACTCTGTGTCCCTCTCAGCCACCCAGAAGAATTTAGGTCGGGAAGGACTGCTGGAGGTCACCTAGTCCAAACCCCTGCTCAAAGCAGGGCACGCATGGGACTGCCTCAGTTTTGCATGTCTCAGTGCTGGACGCCTGAAGCAGAGTTTAATCGCCCTTGCTGTGAATTTTTTTTTCCCCTTCCATCTCATCTGAGTTTCCCTTGCTGTAGCCTGGGACTGCAGCTTCCCATCCCCACGCTAGACACGTCCGTGTCAGGAGGTGGGTGACTTTTCCCTGTGGGAAAACTCCATTCACCTTTTCCCTGAACGCTGGCCGTACACGCAGCAAGGAAGGGGCATGTCCACCGTATCCCCCCCTGCAGCTTACCCGGAGCAAATCCCACCCCTCCGCAGGGACACGCAGGGATTTGGGGCCAGATAAGGGGCTGGAAGGGAGGAAGTGGAGGAGCACGAACCCTCGAGGGTTGGGAACAGGCTTTGGGAAGAGCAGACTGA
The DNA here is from genome assembly GCF_047370975.1 of Nipponia nippon. Taxonomy (NCBI): domain Eukaryota; kingdom Metazoa; phylum Chordata; class Aves; order Pelecaniformes; family Threskiornithidae; genus Nipponia; species Nipponia nippon. Next base: position 120,205,560 of record NW_028262358.1, on the reverse strand, counting down.
AGCCAGGGAGCAGGAGCACTGGCTTAAAATCCCCCTCGCGCCACCGTCGCTCCTCCCCGTGCTCTCCCCAGACCCTTTTACCCCCTTGAGCAGCACTCGGTGCTCCGTGTACCTGGTGTGCGGTGTCCCGGCTGCCCTCCGCTCCCGTCCCGCTGGCCGGAGGAGCAGGATGGACCCTTCGGCCGCCCACGGCCCTCCGCAGCCAGGCGAGAGGCGGCTGCTCCTGCAGGAAGACGTCTTTCTCGCGGGCAGACCGACTGCCGGGCTCTCCCCGAAGGGGAGGGACCAAACTTTGCCTTAGTTTTCAGATGAGACAATCTTTCTGGGAGATATCTTCCCGGGGCCTGGAAAACAAGTTTCTGGCATGGAGCCATCCCCAATGAACACTGCACAGCCCAGAGGACCCCGCGGCTGCTTAAATGCTGGGCTGTGCCTTTGTATGGCAGGGACAGGTTTATATACGGGCTTGTTTGCGTGTGGCTGTGAATTTCTGGCTTTTTCGCAGTGCTGCCAAGCGTGGTGGCATAGGGCTGGGTCAAGCACCAGGATCCCTGTGAGAAAATCCCTCCGTCCCACTTGCAACGTCCCACAAAGGAGCTGCAATGCTTATGGCTGGGTGAGGAGGGAAGACCTTTGGCTCAAGTTCCCTCCATAAAAGTGCAAATCTTTTCTTCTGGCCTTATGAGAAGGGGATAAAAACACCCTAAAGAAGCTGATCCCACTTTTGGGTGCAACTTCTGGAGCAGTTTAAGGTGGATCAAGCACAGATCCCTACTGATGGGGCAGATCTGTGCGCACCCACCCTTTGCGCAGCCCCAGAGTTTGCCCTCTTAGTAACACTGAGTTTAGGGAATTAACCCTAAAACCAGCACCAATAATAAAAGATTAGTTTTCTGAGAGATCAATAGGCTGATCCAGCTGATGAAGCAGATAGCTTCAAGGCTAGCAAAGGGAGGTAGCAAGGGAGGGAGGAAACAGAAAATTTGGCTACATTTCTTACGAAGCTGCACCCATGGACTGTCTCCTTGGAGAGGTGGTGAGCTCCTGGGGTGGGATCATTGGCTTCTCTTCCTCTCCCTTTGCATGTAATGTATGTGTGTGGGTATGATCTGAAGCTAGCAGAGCACAAAGGTGCTTGAAATTTAAGTTATATTTTTGAACTTTGAATTTTGTTGGCATTTCCTTGGAAAAGAATAAGAAAGTTGTATAAAAAGGGCCAAGATTTTTTTTTTTTTTCTGTACTTTTGTCCAGCACTCATTTCAGTGACAGGCTGGATGCATTAAAGTATAACATTTTCAGGATAAATTTAATGCTGATGAAAAGTCTTGGAGGACAACTCTGAAGACCTCTGTTTAATCTGAAGGAACAGGTTCTTCCAGGTTAGTGAGAGGCAATGAGGAGGAGGAGGTGGTGCACGAGTGGTGAAAGTACCAGAGACACGCCAAAGCCATTGATAATTTTGTAGCCCGCTGAGGAGCTCCAAAATTTATTATATTTTTTAATATATTCAGATATTCCCAGATGTGCAGGAGTCAAACTCAGTAGAAGTCATGTATGGGCCTTTCTCTTGGATCTGGTCTACACAATCCAACCACCTAAGTCAGGGGACTTACTGAAGCAGGCTGTGGTTCCCGTTGACATTTGTATCTCATCTTTTTCTTACAAGAAACCAGGGTAGAGATGGTGGTGTGTCCTTCCAGCCTGGATCTGGGATGTGGTTGGGATGTTTATGGAAGTTGGGAGCATGGAAATGGCCCCATCCACCTCTGGCTCCCAAGACGTAACCCCTAGGATTGCAAACCTTCCCTCACATCAGCCTCTGCAAGCTCCAATGTTGGTCCTTTCTGACATGCTGAACGTGGAAATCACACTCTCTTCAATCTGTGAAAATTACTCCATGAAGTAAACGCAATGCCAAAGCTGGAGCAAATCCTAAAACTCTTCTGGTTTATGAAGGGGACTGGACTAATTAGCTCAAGACAAGCTGTCGATATGGGAATATAAAAGTTTTCTCCCCATTGATTTGGCCAGACTGGAGAAAATATTGCAGTGTTTTCATCCTCAGGATGATGGGGTAGCATAGTGATCCTTGCAAGCTGCTTAAATTCCCTGCCAGCAAAGCAGCCAGGAAATATCCCCTAGCCCAGGTATAATTATTGAAATCCACAGCCTTGCAGGGGCCGAAGATCTGCTTGCATTTCTTGATGGGGGTCTGTTGTATGGGGACAGAAAGCGCAAAGCACGGCTATGGTGACAAGATTTTTAAGCAGCATGTCATAGCTTGATTATTTGCACCAAAGAACATCAGAAAATACTCGCACAGGCATTTCTTTCACTGCAATAAAATGCTACCAATAATGGGTCTGCAGCATTGGCAAGGGAGGAGCCAGTTTCCATGGTAAGTGAGTACCAACAGAGCCGTGGCAAATGTTTGGCCTGAGCTGGCTGTTTGTTAGCAACATCCTTGAGAAATGCAAGGTGGTTTTATCCACAAATCCTTTATATTATTCTCTTTGGCTGAACTTTGCTCCAGATTGCCATGACTGCAAACCAAACATCACCATCAGTCTGTGATCACTGGTTTGAAGATAAATTATATTTTTTTTCCCCCTCTCATTCCTTTTTCCTTATTTTTGGATAAATCCTGGTTTCTCACAGTGCATGTCTCAATTTTAATCCAGATGCTGCTTGATCTGTTAAAATTGCTCTTGAGAGGAGCTGATACATCAGTGAACACCCACTAAAAGACCATTGCTCTTTTACCAGGAACCTTTCTGAAGTCTGCAGCATGACAGAGCTCCACGAAGCCGTGGCTTTGGGGGACTACGACCTGGTGGATGAGATTTTGAGGACAGGGCGCTGCGACCCAAATCACAAGGATGTCGACTGGCATGACAGGACCCCGCTGCACTGGGCTGCTGCAAAAGGTAAGGGCAGCCCCTCCTCTGTTACCTCTGCAAACCGGCGTCATAAAAGGTGATGCTGATTGTAATTACATCTTGCTATGATGGCAATTAATGCTGGCGAGAGTCACAGCTTGTATCTGATCATTTTGTCCTTAACAAGCAAAAAAGAGAAAAATACCAATTTAAATGGGAACTTTGCCTCCAAAATAATTTATGGGATTACCATCAAAGTGATTTTTAAGCTTTTTTTTCCACCATGTGAAAATTTTCAATTTACGCGATATGTACCTATAGCATGTCTGCTTGTCCCCCACATTACTTTTTTAAGACCTGACTTCATGCAGTGCAGAGGAGTTATCTCATGTATACCTGCACGAATGAGCAGAAAGTCAAACCCACTGTATTTTATTAGGTATTTATCAAACGCAGCAGAACAAAATAATTACAGTGTGTTTTACATTGCCCTCCCTTTATCCCACCTGTCCAAATAAACAACACAGGACCAGAGATATTTGCAGCTCTCATTTTGTCCTTCATCATCAGAAGTGTCTGGTAAAGTCAAATATCTCTTTGCAGCCCAGAAAAGAGATGACTGCAACAATATATAATGCATAATTTTACACAGTGTAAAATGGGAAACCAGACCTGTACTCCTCCGTGCGGGGGTGTTTGTTACACGTTGGGATCTCACATCATGGCATCTGTCTTTGCTCAGAAATCAAGTGTGTGATTTGCTGTTTTACACTTGATACCATGCTTTACTTTTGCCCAGATGGATTATTACTCATTTGGGCAGCAGCAAAGGGAACTGAGCTATTTAAGAAAATGATGATGAGAGACTGGCATGGCCTAGGTGCCACTGGGAATGATCTAGCTCAGTCAAGGCAGTGTAAAGTGGGGTAGAAATAACTCTTTTGGCTTCTTTAAGCAATTCCACAAGTTAGAAAAATATGAAGGTGAATGAAAACAAGTAATTTCTCTATCTCCTATCAAACAAACCTCTGTTTTAGTAAAGCCGTTCACAGGTTTTCCAGTTTTTTAATGTTTAAATTTTATTTTGCATTGAACTAAAAACCAAAATGAAACAACGAAATAGTCAATAGCCAATTGGTCAATGACTGCTTCAGATATGCTGTTCAGAAATTAGTAGAAAGCTTTTTGATTTTATTGTTGGTTTTGTTGTAAAATGCTTCTGGAAGCAGTCTAGTTTGGAAAAAAAAATCAGTATTTTCTAATGGGTATCATTTATTTGATAAATCAAGTGGCCAGGTCATGGGTAAAATCCATTGTTATGTGACTGAGGGAATTATGATCAATTGTGTGTGGTTGTCTTCTGCATCTTGAAGGTATAAAGTCTAATGCAGGTGCATCTTCTCTCCCTCTTTTGCTGCCCAACACAAGGGCAATCAGAGCTGGTCAAGCTCCTGGTGGATCACGGCGCCCGGCATTGCCTGCGGAGCGATGTGGGCTGGACTCCGGCTCACTTTGCTGCCGAGTCGGGGAGACTGGGGGTGCTTCGCACCCTTCATTCCCTGCACGCTGCCATGGACGCGGCCGACCTCTTCGGCGACACTCCCAAGAGGCTTGCGGAAATCTACGGTCACCAAGACTGCTCCAGGTTCTTAGAAATGTGAGTAGCAATGGCCGGTCCCACTCCGGCAGCTGACGGGGCTCCAGCAATGAAAATTAAATTGACTGCTATATAGAGGACCGGAACGAATATGAGTGTGTTACTTATCTTTCCACCTAAAGCCTACCAAAGTCATCAAGCACGAGTAGTGCTTGATAAGCAAATACGAGTCTTTGTCATGAGGAAGCCATTGGGAAGACATTAATTTATATATGGTTTGCCTTGGCATGTTTACACAATTGTTACCACTGCATGACGTCATTGTTTTTATAAGGATATTACAGAGCAATTATTAAGCAATGGAAATGAAAGCAAGAATACTGAATGCACAGGTTGACTTGTTTAAGAACAGCCCTTCAGCAGTTGATGTTAGTGTATGTATATCATTTGTTTTTTCTCGTAGTAAAGAATGGAGCCACCCTTTTTTTACATAATTATTGAAAATTATACCATTTGATCTGTTAATAGGATGGCCACATATTACTTCAAAATTTTGGAAAACTCCTTATTGTCTTACCTGTTTATGGTTATCACTGTGGCACCATACGCAATGAGGAATGTGCTTTTAAAGGGTTCCCAATTATCATTCCTGTTTTTCAGCCACTGGTTTGGCTCACGGATATTTTCATCCTTGCAAAGGTGTTCCCCTGGATCAGGATGCTGTCCTCCAGAGGTCTGAGCTGTGTCCCATACCTGCATCTCTCTAAAGCAGGGGGACAGATCACAAGAGGCTAACCAGCTTGTTCAGTGCAAACTGTAGTCCCACACGTTACCTGGTGTTTAAATACATTGCTTGTGAAACCTGCATGTCCCGGACCCTGAGATGCTGAGAGCACCCAAAGGCTTTTCCTCCCCTGGGTTTTTCCGTGAATTTACAGTCCCACCATAGTCCTTAACTGGCATCTTTTTTACCGCTGCCACATTCTCGAGACTGCTTTGGCATCATATAAATCATGGATTTTTTTATAGACCCATATCCAACTCAAAGTCTCCAGCTTGCTAGTTCAGCACAAGAGCTGCCAAGTTCAAAATCAGGCATGGTGGCTGGGCAAAGGCCTGAGGTGGCCAGTGCCTACCAAATACCACCTTTCATTAATCCATGTAAACATTTCCGTAGGTACTGTTGTCCTTTTGCTGTACTTCTACAGCTTGTTGGTTCCTGCTGAAATGCTCCATGCCCACCTTTAATCTTGACACAGCATCAGTGTCCTTCCATAGGAAGAGACACCCAAACTGTGCAAAATCACCCTGTACAGAGCCCCAGAATTTTTCTAGGGGAGCCATATGTTCCTGTTTCTAAGCTCTGGCTATTATAGAAGCTGACGTACTGCAAACCCTCACTCTTCACCACCTTCCTTCCACACAGAAGAATCAGCTCTTACTGCCTTTAGACTTTTAGTTTAAAGAAATTTAAACAACAAGCAGCTGATACCTAAGCTTTGCTAATTAATTAGGTTTTTTACTACCTAGACCCTAGCTGGGACAAGCTCAGGTTTGCCAGTTCTTTGGGAATGGGGCGCTTTCTTCCAGAGGAAGGTTTTCCCTTTATACTGCTCTCAGTTCTTGGCTTGCTTAGTTTCTACATCAGACCAGGTAAATATTGTCTATCCTAGAGAGTGAAAGGTCCACAGGCTTGTTGCCCTCGATTAATCATTTATAGCAGTTGCTTACCTATTCAATGCTATCAGTTTTGCACTAATGTCACCATTAAATCCTGCTTATCGAGTCCTGTCAAGTCTGTAGCATTTGCTGTGTGCTTGGCCGTGCACCAGAGCCACGGTGGTGAGGTGCTGGCAAGGGTGGGGGAATTGCCTGGACAATGCCGACGGGTGATGCCTGCGGCAGGCAGAGGTGCCTGTGCTGCTGGAGGTGGCTGGGAAAATGAATGACAAGATGATTGACAGGATGATTGACACCTCATCTAAGCCACCTAGGCAACAGCCTAGGGCAACTCGTGTAGCTGATGGAGGGTTTTCTGAGGTGAATGACTAATTTAAGGTGGAAAACTTGTCTTTCAGAGCCACAGTGCTGGCCTGACTTGCCCTGCGGCTGCGTGGCTCAGCTGGGAGAACTTAATAACTGGGAAGATGCTTGGAATGCCCATGCCTAGGACATTTTATAAGACACATGAAGCCTGTATGATCACCTCACAGCCATAATGCAACCTGTGGGCAGCCAAGAGTTCTATCACCAGGGCTCAGGAACCCTTTTTTTAAGCCACTATAATTTACAACCACAGTGGATGCCTTCACCCTCATGCAACAGTTTGACCTCCTCACGTCGGCAAATTTGGAGGTAACTAGGGGGAATTACTGGCATTTGTAGTATAATCATCATGATTACCTTCTGCTCCTCCCAGTGTGCAGAAGGTCCCAGAGGTGATGTCCATGGTCAGGCAGTGCTCTGTGGCTCCAGCGGGAGCTGGGCAGGACTGATGTGCGCTGCAGGCAGAAAATGAGGTGTGTGTGTCTGCATGCTAATACTGTGCAGCACAGAGTAGGCCTGCCCTCTGCTCACAGTGTCTGTAGTATTGGTATGTAAATGTGAGGGGTATTTTGTTACAGAGCATCACTGTCAGTTTTGGATAATTTGCCTGTCATGCAAAAAGAGAGAAAAGGCAATTTTTAAAATAACAGCCTGTGCCAAATGCAGGGTTGACATGCATATCTAAACAGGGCTATGAACATCCAAATCCTTCCTAAATCCCAATTCAGCCCCCTCTAGCACCACCATGATCCTTGCACACTGTGTGTCTGACCCTAGGTGCTGCTGGCTGCATGAACATGCGCTGGCCTACCTGGGCTGAGCAACTGCTCTGTGCTGGGGACTGTTTGCATCAACATGGAAATAACACGTGTATCGACATATAAATATTATTAACATGTAAATATTAGGAATATTTTGCTACAGAGTATCTGTACCACTCACTGAGGTTTGCATGGACATGCAAAGAACAGCAAACAGCCTTCAAAACACAGCTGCTTCTGAGCAACAAGCATATAATTTGCATGAGATTTTTTTTGCATGAGAAGAGCTTTACCCTGGATGCTGTGAAAGCTTCTGGGAACGGCACCGAGGCAACACGGGGACCCGTGGCTCGTGCCTGCTGCCAGCCTCTCTGCAAAGTGCCAAGCACTGAAACTGCACCAAAGGCTCCTGCTATCTAAGCCCAGGGCATATATATATATACATATGTATATACATATATGTATATTATATACACTCCCACATAAGTATGTTTGCGTGTGTGTGTGTATATATATATATATATATATATATATAGTAAGCCCACACTATGCAGTGCATCTCTGCGTGGAGCCGCTGGCTTTGCTCTGTGCTCTTAGTCAGGACAGCGTTGCACTGATGTGAGAGTGCTGCTGTATTACAGAAAAAAAGGACTTTTCCCAATATTTGGTGGTATTTTTGACAGAGCTCCGTAAACACTGAGTACCTACAAAATCAGACCTCTGCAGTAGGAGAAAAGGGTTTTTGTGCTCTTGAACAAGATGTACAATTGGGATGTCAGTGCCCCGGTGCTGGTGGCAGGGGAGGGTCTCTGTGAGGAGAGGTCAGGGCTGTTCTGTGCCAGACACACTGTAGGACACGGCTAAGCCCGTCACTGATGCTGGTGACGCCTCTGGGAAACATATTGAAGAAAGGAAAAAAACCGCTGCCTGGTAGTGAGGAGTGAGGGAAAAAGTGTGAGAAACATCCCTGCAACACCAGGGTCAAAGGAGCAGGTGCTCCAGGCGTTGGAGCAGAGATTCCCCTGCAGCCTGTGGAGAAGACCATGGTGATGTAGGTTGTACCCCTGCAGCCCGTGGAAGACCCCATATGTCAGCAGGTGGGCATGCCCTGAAGGAGCAGCAAAGAGAGAGCCCATGCTTGGAGCTGGCTTATCCTGAAGGACTGCAGCCCATGGGAAAGACCCACGCTGGAGCAGGGGAAGAGTGTGAGGAGGAAGGAGTAGCAGAGACAGTGTGTTATGGGCTGACCGCAACCCCCATTGTCCATGCCACTGTGCTGCTCGGTGAGAAGAGGTAGAGTAGCTGGGAATGAAGGAGTGAAGTTGAGCCTGGGAAGAAGGGGGGGTGGGAGAAAGGTGTTTTAGTTTTGTCTTTGTTTCTCACCATCCTACCCTATTTTCAATTGGCAATAAATTAAATTGATTTTCCACAAGTCTGTTTTGCCTGTGATGGTAATTGGTGAGTGATCTCTTTGTCCTTATCTTTACCTGTGAGCTTTTCCATCTTTCTCCCCCTCTCCTGTTGAAGAGGGGCAGTGAGAGAGTGGCTGGGTGGGTGTCTGGCAGCTGGCCAAGGTCAACCCATTGCAGTGGATTCTGTTTTTTCAGTACTTTCTTCTGCTTACCACTGATGAGAAAGAAAAGAAGGCCTTATTGTTTTGCTTTTGCTATTTTTTGGAAGAGAACCAATTTATCTTTCAGTGACTTGAAACTTTGTGGTTAGACTAGATGATCTTAAAAGGTGTCTTCCAACCTAAACCATTCCATGATTCTTTGTTGTATGATTTGGACATTGTCTTGGTTTTGGCTTGGATAGAGTTAATTTTCTTCCTAGTAGCTGGAATAGTGCTGTGTTTTGGATTTAGTATGAGAATAATGTTGATAACACACTGATGTTTTAGTTGTTGCTAAGTAGTGCTTACACTGGTCAAGGACTTTTCAGATTCCCATGCTCTGCCAGCAAGGAGGTGCACAAGAAGCCGGGAGGGGGCATAGCCAGGACAGCTGGCCCATACTGGCCAAAGGGCTATTCCATACCATAGGATGTCATGCTTAGTATATAAACTGGGGGGAGTTGGCCGGGGGACAGCAATCACTGCTCGGGGATGGGCTGGGCATCGGTCAGGGTGGTGAGCAACTGCGTTGTGCATCACTTGTTCTGTATATTCTTATTCTTACTCTTACTCTTACTCTTATTCTTTTATTCTTATTCTTATTCTTATTCTTATTCTTATTCTTATTCTTATTCTTATTCTTATTCTTATTCTTATTCTTATTTTTTCTTCCTCTGCTGTCCTATTAAACTGTGTTTATCTGAACCCATGGGTTTTACTTTTTTTTCCCTGGTTCTCTCCCCCATCCCATTGAGTGGCGGGAGGGTGAATGAGCGGCTGGATGGTGCTTAGTCACCGACTGGGGTTAAACCACAACAGAGGTGAAGGATAGACGTACTCATTCTGAAGTTCCTCAGTGCCTACAAAATGCAGGAAGTATCTAGCTATTTTTTAGTTTGGGGTCACTTCTTTCCAAGATAATCAGCTGTGTTGGTGCCAGGCATGTATAAAGATTGTAAAGAGAATGTTAACAACACTTAATAGGAAATATATTTAAGAGCTGTGATTAACAAAACCATAAGTGAGGTGACAAAAAAGAAATTACTGGTCAAAGGAGTGTATTCATTTTGGTCTTGATGAAAGTGTCTTTTAATTTGCTTTGGTTGTTTACAATGGGAATTATATTGAAAACCATTGATATTTCAAGGCTATAAGGAAACCTACAGTGAAATATGTTTATTTTGAGGTTAGCTTGTACAGTGTCCTTCACTGAAGATCTGGGACTGTGTTTGCTTAATAGAAAATATATGAACATCACCAAAAAATGAGGACTTTGATAAATCACGGATGCCAAGAGCAAACTCACTGCTGACTTGGAAATCCCAGGGATGGATGATGGTTCATTGCTGACATCCACAGGTTTCACACACTTGAAATCACGGAGACAACTTGAAAAACACAGCTGAAAACCCCAGCAACCGGAGGAAAGTTGTGAATGATTTGCATATAGAGGTATTGGGCTGGGGAAAATGGTATCTTCTACATAATATTTCCCCATGCAAAATTTGAACCTCCACAGCACAGCCTTATTTCTATGACATTGCTTAGTTCAAGTTATTATTTAAAAAACTGAAATGGGGATGAACTGTCAAGTTTAGTTCTAGATTTGAATGCAAAGTTTAGCAAAATTTCAGGGCTGAATTGGATTAGGATTAGATAATTTCTGATGTTAAAAGGTCATCTATAAAGAATAACTATGTACAAATCCTCCCAAATTCCAGTCATCTTCAGATCTGATATTTTGGCATTAAGAATTTCTAGTACTTATGAATGAGCAGTACAAAAAATAAAAGAAAATGGAAATGTTGTGGTTGCAGTGAGTTAAAATACCATGTACAATTGCATTAAATGTGCTTAAATCTATTTAATAGCACACAAATTCACAAGATCAGTCTTTGAGAGCTTTGCACGGTTAAAATTATGCTTCCAATGGTAAGAGTCTGGTCTCACCGTAGATCCTTACCAAAGGTTCCCCACATTAGCCCAACTCTCAGCGAGTACCTGATCGCGTGGGGTGATGAATGCTGTTGGATTTGGAGCCTCAGTGTTTTCTTATGTATTGCTGGCAACAGTGTTTTGACCATACCAGTACATGATCCCCTGTTCCTGTAGATGGGCTGCTCATGAACGGTGGGGTGGCTGTGCTGGGCTCAGTATCTGAAGATGTGCTCTTACTTTCTCCCCCAGAGCAGAGGTGGAGAGCAGAAACTATCGCAGGACAGCTGCAATGAAAGGAATCCCCTTAGACCAGAGAGATGAAGACTGGGAACTCAAGAAAGAAGAGCTTGAGAGAAACCCACCGTGTTCTTGGGAGAACTACACATCCTCTGCTCAAAAGAAAAATGGAAAAAAAGGGGGGAAGCAGTAGTGTGCCCTGCTTATTTGGTGCCACTGAGAACGTGCAATGCAGAGCAAAGACACTGGCAGACCTCAGGTGCATCTGCAGGGTGAAATATGGATAAACAGGAGAAGCAGATGGACATAAGAATGCATTTTGTGATGTACTGTAAATATTGTCACTAATAGGGAACAGCTAGAAGTGTTTCTGTCTATCTGTGTGTCTATATGTATCAGATAACTGCAGAAGATGTTTAAATATACTAATACTCGAAGTCACTGAAATGTATAAATTTACAGAAATGACAGCAATTACTCATATTGTCTGAGAGGGAAATGGTTTTGCTCCTAACTGATTCATGAAGGCATCTGGGACTGTGGTTCTGCTCACTCTGATGATGTCCGTGGCCTTTGCTTGTTTGTTTCTGGTCCTGAGTCAACCAGGAGGCTCTCTAGGAGCTCATAGCCTCTGGTGGTGCCTCTCTCTTTTCTTTGGGAGTGGAGCGTAGTTGCTTCTTCTAGCTGAAGGGGGGACTCTGATGTTGACCTTTTGCTGGACACATGGGTCTAACAGCCTGTACCTACCATTTCTGGCCCAGCAAAAGGGCTCCCTCGTTCTGCTTTCAGACATCTGTGGCTGCCAAGACAGTTAGAGCACGCTTTATTTTTAGCGGTGCCTCCAGCCATTTTTATGTCTATGCTCGTAGAAATGCTGTGGAACCTGTCCTGAGCTATCCCTCCACTCATCAGCACTTTCCATGGCAAAAGCATTTTTAACTGTTTCACTTCTCGACAATAAAAAATGTTTTGAATTTGATCCAAAGTAGTTTTCCAGACCATGCCAGCACTGGGCAGCCATTCGTATTGACTTCTGACATCTTTTATGTGTCTGCTTCCCCTCCCCTTATGTGTCTGCCTCCCTTCCCCTCTGCTTCCCCTCCACTACCCAAACCTGGTGCTTCTGGAGTGCTTTGGTTACAGGTGTCCTCAACATCCTCCACACAACTGTCATGGATGAGTGGCTAGGTCGCTTAAAGAATCACCGCCAAAGATATTTGCAAATAGTGATTTTAATAGAAATTTATAAAGGTGTGATTTAACAAAGTTTGATGGCAACGTTCACTCTATTATTTATTAAATGAATGGAATATATATATATATAAAGAGAAAGAAAGGGGAAATTGAGTTAGAAGGAAGTACAAGGAGGAAAAGGGGGCCCTCCTGTTGAGTCACGAGGTTCAGAATGGACCCCCTTGCTTTCTAAACTCCTTCTCAGAGAGGAGCCTAGGTATGGCTGGATCCAATCCTAGCCTCAGACTTGGTCAACGGTTTATGTCTAAGGATTATATATGCCTAGCAGCAGTTTAAGGTTTGTTCACAGTTAAGAGAGAATCACAAGAATTTAGCAATAACTAGTCATTGGTTAATTTAGCACCTACAAGGTGATTAAATAGGGTTTACTACAATATTTGTATCGATACATGCACATACACACAATAGGCCTAGCAATTTGTCTTGACTTTAGTGAAATACTCACAATATGCATATATAAAGGTACCTAGTAAAAATTCCCCTTGGGTTCAGTGAAATACTCACATCAAATAATTATCTCAACGGGCGAAGGTTGATTCTTAAGGAGTGAAAGGCGCTGGAGATCAGCCCAGGTCCTGTTATCAGGCCTCTGTATGCAAACTTAAAAATTCACAGCTCTGAGGGGCATCCCACTCAGAGGGAGATGCTGCTGCAGCCCGCTGCAGTCCAGGAAAGCTCAAAGGGTCTCAGTTGGTACCGCTGTTTATAGGATCGTGAAATGATTGACTTTAGGCATCAGTAAATTTCCATCCTATTGTCACAATCCGGGTTGGTGATTACTAAAGTTCTCAAAAATTCCAGTGACTTTAGTACAGATCCTCCTGAGTTACAACCCAGATAAGATATGCCCCAAGGCTGGTGAGGGCGGCTGATTATTCCTGGTACAGTCAAAAAAATGTTCCAAGGTTGTCAGGGGGTGACTGGCTCCCTGGTACAGACAGTGCTACTCCCACCTGAGCCATGTAAGAGTTTCTGATATGGTTGAGGGACGCTTAATTGCCAAACTCGTTACACAAAGGTCAAGTCTTGACGGGAGTTACTGAGATTGTAAAACAGTCCAGGAAGGGGGGTGGGGTGGGGAATGCACCACCACAACACCACTCAGGCATTGCAATCATAACCAACAACTCTGTGATCCATCTCCCTCTTCTAGATCTCCAGAGACTAATTCGGCCATCCACACAGAGGTGTCTAATGCCACTTGAGATGCTGTTGAGTACCCAGGCTGACCCTGTAGGTCTCCAGAAGATCCTGTGCTGTAGCTTCCAACCCCGTGCAGATGTCTCAGATACCCTAGGACATCTCAGATGACTCGAGATGCCTATGTTTGGGCAAACAAGTCAAGCTCCAGCTTTGTCTTTTGCCATTTGCACTTTCCAAGCCATATCAAACATCAACTCCATTCATAGTTGGCCTGGCTGTTGAAGTAGTGACAGTGCAAGCAAAGACATACGTGGGACAGAGTGCCTATTCCCGTGCTGATGATGATAAACTAAACAGGCCTGTTGCTAGCCCTGAGACCAGCTGGTGCTGAGGCCTGTAGTTGAGGAACATTTTCCCCAGAGCTGGGCACACCGTTGCATCTCTCTGGAGAGCAACTTTAGCATACGGTCTGTGCACCATGGCACTGTGGCCATGGTGTTTTACAACCTGTCTCTCCAGTGCCAGCTGGATGGGGGTGGTGCGTGGCAGGGATGATGCTGTGTTGGGCATCACATTCACGGAGGTTTCATGGAGATGGAAGAAAGTGTCTTCAGCGTGGTTTGCTTGGGCTGCATTCTTTTTTGTGAGAACATCTTAGATTAGATATTAGGAAAAATTTCTTCATGGAGAGGGTGGTTAGGCATTGGAACAGACTGCCCAAGGAAGTGGTACAATCACAGTCCCTGGAAGTATTCAAAGAACGTGTGGATGTGGTGCTTAGGGACATGGTTTAGAGGTGGACCAGTCAGTTTAGGTTAACAGGTTGGACTCAATGATCTCAGAGGTCTTTTCCAACCTTAACTTCTATGATTCTATGATTTTATGATCTGCAAGATGTTTTTGCCTGGTGAGTCTTGTGGTATTTGAGCTTCTGAGGGATGATGTTGCATGGAATGTAGGGAGTAAGAAGGATTTTCCATGGTCTTTTTGTGAAAGCAATGGGGACTATCATGCTAAAGGATCAACTGCATTGACCAACAGCAGGGAAAGAAGGGAGGTGTGGTGGTGCCTGTCCTTTAAAGGCCTTTCAGCTGGGGAGATGTGGCCAGAAGAGATGTTTAAGATCTGCCTCCCTCAGGAAATGTGAGTGGTGCAGAGTGGCTCCTACTGTGCCAGAGGAACTCAGTGGAGTTTGGATCTGATCTGAATTGCAGCTAAAGGCAAACAGCTAAAGGCAATGTGCTCCGAGTGTCTCATTTTGACCAGATGACTCAAACCCTTTCTTTTTAGTGGAACAACATGAACGTAATTTTTTGCTTTACTACTGCAGGAAAAGCCAGAACAGAGTGAAAGCTAATGGTTTGAAAACACTTTCTTATACTTTCTTATTAACCTCTTCCCCTTTTATTTTTGTGGGGATGGAGAGGAAGAGGGAAGGGAGTGCTCTTTTGCCTACGGAAAAGGCAACCCTTAAAAGAAAAAGGTTATAAACCAAGCTTTTTTGGTTTCACTTCAGCTTTTCAAATCAGCATCCCAGGGCCACTCATGTTCTTTGAGCAGAAACTCTTGCTCTGTGTTGATTTCTAATAGAGAGTACATAGAAATGTACAAAGAAGATCTGAGAAGCCTTCTGTTAGTAGAAATACATTAAAGGCTGTTCTCAAAAACACAGCAGAGAAGCTCAAGGGCTTCTTATAGAGTGAATCCATGTCCAGCAGGGCTGATGCTACACCTGAGATGACTCCCTAGAGATCATTTTGGGGATATCTGAACTCTGCAGAGCTTCAGGAGGCCTCTGAGGTTTGGGCTGCACACCTGGCAAAAGTACTCCTTCTAGGTGAGTGTTTTAAATCAAAAGCAGAAACAAAACCTGCCAAGATGCATGAAAAATGCACACTTGGCACTTGGCATGAGGTAAGATGTCCCTCTGGGCCTAAGCTGGTGAAAGAAATTAATAATTCAGGTTCTGCTCTCTTCATGCTGGAAATATTTCATGTTTAGGTAATCTGCTGTAGTGGGTTGACCTTGGCCAGCTGCCAGATGCCCACCCAGCCGCTCCACTGTGGATCTCCATTCGCCGCAGGGGGACAACCTACATCACCATGGTCCTCCTCAAGGGCTGCAGGTGAATCCCTGCTCTGACACCCGTAGCAACTCCTTCCCTTCCTTCTCTGACCCTGTTTGTTGTAGGACTGTTTCTCACAATTTTCCTCACTCCTCACTGCCAGGCATTGTTTTTGCCCCTTCTTAAATATTTTCCCAGAGGAGCCACCGATGTCACTGATGGGCTGAGCTGTGTCCTGCAGTGGGTGCATTGGAGCCAGCTGGAACTGGCTTTCCCTGGCACAGGGCAGCCTTGACCTTGCCTCACAGAGACCCCCCTGGACCCCCCAGCTGCCAGCACCTGGCACGAACACCCCGTACATCTGCCCATGGATCACTGTGACGTGAAAGCATGACTTTATTCCACACCGCACTTTGCACAAAACCCACCTTCCTCGGTGTTCTACCGAGCCAGAGTCCATTGGTAAAAGCAGATCTCATAAAAAAGTAAAAGCAGAACAGGAGAGCAGTTGCACAGAGCAGGGGAAATCATATTTTTGCATGAAATGGGGCAGAGAGAGGACACATAAGGCTGCTGTGAGAAATGGGGTCTCCACCCCACTTGTCCACCCTGCGGCCATTTCTGCATTGCTGTTTGTAAGTCAGTCAGTAACCACCTCTGGTGAATAACAGTGATCAATATATTCACACATAAGCTATAAACCAATGCAAGATAGTGATACAACTCATAATATTACAAAGTACACAGCCACAGCAGAAATAAATGTAAAACAAAATAGATATAAACATGTTGTTTAGTTAAGTAGTTTCAATCAGCAAATGTGAAAGCATTTTTAGAAGGTTTGCAGTATTGTTATTCCCCTTTTGCAGCTAGCCCATGAATAAGGTCTAAATTACTTTGTTATTGACAATAATTTAACTCAAAGAATTACCTAAATCAAATTACAATAATAATTTATTTAACTCATAATAATTTAGTTCAAAGAATTTTAATAAAGTTTTCTTAACTTAGTGAAGATAGAATATCTGTATCATCTACACTGGCTGGAGAGTTGCATTAGAAATTAAATTACTTGGTTTTTATAATAAAATATGAACATTTTTAATGGGCTCCAGCTTTTATTACAGTTTCTACCTCATGCAAACCTTGCACTTCAAACAGAGCAGAGTCCTTAGTAGTGTCTTTTCCAGTTTGGGATTGCTGAAAATCAGAATAAGGGAATGAGCAGCTGAAAAAGCATAGTGAAATACGAAAATAAAAAGTGTCACAGGATTTTCCTTCTTCATGGCATAAATCAGTGTCAAGAGCAAACATGTAAAGTTAACGCTGTAAATGAAGAAAAAGGACAGAATAGATTTCATGGCTTTGATGTGGGCATCCATACTGAGGTTCTTCACTGAGTTTGCCTGCATCTTGCGTTTGTGTCTCCAGAGAGAAAAGAGGAGGAGAGAGGCTGAAAAGATTACTGCCGTGAATGCAGTGGCAAGTCCAAAGCCGCTGATAAAATAAATAGTGAAAAAACGTTCATCCATTCTGCTGCTCGGTTTCCAGAAATTTTCTAGGGTGGTGGAATTGAGGTTGTTACAGTACACTTCATCAGTGATCTTGTAGACAAGGATGCAGATGACCAGGGATAAAAGCACTGAACCCAGCAACAGCCATGGCACAATCCTGTCAATTTTTACTTTCAGGTAGATGAAGAAGATGTGCCTGAAATTTGCAATTTTTATACAATAAAAAACACAAAGACATGCAGAAACCCACAAGTTGGAAGAATTTAAAAAGCTTTGAATAGCTACAAATAATTGGGTTATGGGGTGAACATAAAAGGCCCAGGGACAAATTATTGAAAGAAAGGAATATACACATACTAGGCACAAATACCAAAACCTGGAGCATCCCAGGGACAGCAAGATCTTCTCATTAGAGTTAAAGCTTTTCTTTTTGACCCAAGCAATACAAAGCACAGAAACAATGAAAGCATTTATCCACATGCCAGCAAATGCTGGAAGTGTGATGACAACCATAGCCATGACATCGTATGAAGTGACATTAAAATTATTTTGAGAGTAACGAGCTTCCATCCTCCAAGATGAGTAGTGGTGCTGTGTTGGAATAGTAGGTTGTTGCACCAATGCTTATCGCAGGTTAGCAGCTGCTCTTCCCTGAGTGTCCTCTATGGAAACAGGAGCTTTATAGAGCTGGTGGCGGTGGGGATTTTGGTGCTGCTCCTATTCAAAGCAGGGCAGGTGAAGGAAAGTAAATGTGCTGGGTATTTCCTTACCTGGTATCAGTGTCAGTCTTCAATATTTGAATTTCAGTTCAGAAGAGCTGTTTTGGGTGACACAAACAATGTAGATGTTTTTCTGCAGTGGACAATGTTGTGATTTAGTGACTGTCCCATGTTTGATCACTGTCAGGATTCACGTTCTGGGGTTCTTCTGTCCCTTTGTGGCCTATGATGCTCATGAGGACAGGTGTGCTCAGCGAAGCACAGTCAGGGGAGTCACTGTCCTCTTTCATCTGAGAGTCCAGGAGCTGCAAAATTCAACCAAGATGCTGGAAAACAAGATCCTCCATGGGCACTGAAATCCATGTTAGTTTTCCCAATGGTAATGCCTTAATTATAAGTGAAGAGCCATATGGTAGGGAGAAGGCATTGAAGAAAAAGCAGGGCTTTCTTTTAAAGGTTTAAGTTGAAGCATATAGAGAAAAAGGGCAAAAATAAGCATGAGTCCCCATGCCAGGGTTCAAAACTCATCTGCTAGCAATGATGTGAAGAGTTTTAGGGATGGGACCATGCTGGGTTCCTGCCACACTGAAATACCCTCAAGCTTCCAAATGACTTTAAGTCCTGAAAAATGTGGGTTTTTAACAGGCAAGGTGTGTTAAGCTCTGTAGGGCATGGAGCGCCTATAGATCTGGGGTTTGTACAGGACCTTGCACATTGGACCTTGCACATTGGGACCACAGTTACCAACTGGATCTTGGCTGATGCTGTGATGTAATCAGGAAAAATTTAAATCACAGCAAATAGCTATATAGCTACAAGAAATAAACCACCAGCACTTTCTCTCTTTAGAATGATGCACTTGTTTTCTGGGGGATATAAATGCAAGCACTACTCTTTGAATATTATTACCACATGCTCCTATTTGCATTTTTTTGCTAAGGACCTTGCTAGAGCATTAACACATTGAAATGTTTTTACATTTCCTGGAGTTCATCTCAAGAACAAAACATGGTACCTACCACATGTTCCCATGAAATCCATTCAGATAGTCCAATGGCTTTTAATAAAAGTTTAGTGAGATGTTCACCACCCTTTATTTTTCATATTTTCTAGAAAACATCAATGTTATAGCTAGGTTTGGATGCAGTCATTCAAAAATATTATGGATCATTTAAAACCAGTCATGCCTGACTGAGATGACATTAGAGATAGTCACTGCACTTACGGATGTAAAATGTCTATGGATATTGTCTGGAAGCTTGAAAGAGAATTACTTAAGGAAAACAACCCACTTCTCTGAGGCTAAAAATGCGAGAATTAATGTGAAGCCAGATGATCTCCAGGTCCTTTAGACCTGCAAAAAGTCAGGAGTGAAGACGTCAAACTGTGATGGTGATCAGGCTTCTCTTGTGTGTGTGAAGAGCAACCTTATGGTTGCTGGACACAACGCTGCTGGCCTGCAGTGGGTATCAGTAAGAAGCAGCATTTAATGAATCACCCTCTTCTCTGTATCATCTCATTTACCATCGCCTTCATGCCTAAAGAGGGTGGAAGTTTTACAGACTGGGTGGCAAGAAGGCAAATCCGTTCCTTTTTTTTGGTCTATGCCCTTGAGTTCAGGAGTCAGGGCTGGCTTATGCCATCTGGCCATTACTGTATTTTCTTTCCCTGCAAGCTGTGTTTCAGGAGGCTGATTTGGCAAATTTTCTCCCTGTAACCCCCATTCTGCTGCTCCTGTGACAGGTGAGCTGGGAACTGATGGATGCTTTTCGGTGAATTCAGTTTGTTTCCTCTCTTGTGGCCCTGGTTTTATGGGATGGTTTGTGATCATGCCTCTGGGGGAAAGCTGCCGATGAGGCATGTGGATTAACTCCTTCTTTGCACTCGCTGGTACCCCACTCCCCTCTCCGATCCCACTGAACTAAGGGGATTTGCCAGGCAGATGCCCCACGCAGGTGGCGGTACTGAGCGTGCAACCTGTAGAGACCCCAGGCTCTCAAGGTGGCCAGTCCTGGCCCCTGCCACCGCAGTCTGGTGCAGCTGCCTCCTTTCTGTCCCGTAACAACCCTCCTACTTCTTGCAGCACCCAGGACCTGGGGTCTGACAGGCTGGGAGGAAAGGCTGCCAGCAGGCTGCAAAGCATGGCCAGAGGCCTCCCTGCTGAATATCTCCTGTTCCCCCCTCCACAGCCAGATCAGGACAGTCCTTGCCCTGAAGGATGGGGGTGCAGCATGATGTTGGGCAAGTGAGCAAAGGAGAGGCAAAGGTAGCAGCAGCGGTGTGAAGATGAGAGGAGGAGGAGGTGCAGGAAGTGTGTGGGGGCAAGAGATCTGCAGGAGCATGCAAAACCTCTGTGTGGTTGCCAGGAGGAGAAAATGTCCAAACTGCCGGAGGCAAAGCTCAGCCCTGCTCTTCTCTTCTCACCAAGGGGCCTTTCTCCTGCCCTGCTTCACCCTGGCCCACATGACTTGTGTCCACAGGGAAAGCCCTGGGTGGCATTCCCATGCAAAACACTGGGAGCATATGGCTTCAGAGGCACGTGAGCAGGATCAAGCCAGGACCCCTTGCTGTACTCCTACTCTGAGACGCAAAGTCTTCAAGATCTCCCGAGGAAACCCAAACCAACACACTTTTGCTGGAAATTGATGACTCACATTCTGTTGATTATAAAAATAATGTTATTTTTAAATTAAAGGTGATGCTTTACCCATAGAATCAGAGGAAAACAAAAATTTGTTTCCATCTACCAAGATATTTCCAGGAATTAAAAAAAACCACCAAGCAAACATTCTCTTAAAGTGATTTATTCAGGTTGCAGACCATAAGCCTCTTCTGAAGCGTGTGCTATTTCCATACTCAGCAGCTTTGTTGGTCTCATGTCAGGATGGGGCCAGAAAAGCAGAAAATAAGAGTGAGATTATGTCTGAAGAAGTCACAGAAATATTAAATAGTTCAATAGCTCCACTTGGCAATGTTAGGTTTATGGTTGGACTTGGTGATCTTAAGGGTCTTTTCCAACCAAAATGATTCTATGATGCTATGATTCTATGATTGCTACAAGGGTCAGTATGCTAAGAATAGTTATAAAATGGGGAAGCAGATTGCTTATCAGATTGGCTTATGGCTATATCTAATATCACTAACATCTGCTCTTCTGTTTAAAGTTCAACTTTTTTGATGGCTTATGCTTATCAGTACTTCTGAAGGCTATTCGCCTGCAGCACACTATATCTACACTGACAGGTAGTACCAGCTGATCTTCTGAAATGGATTCCTGGAGGATATGTTGTTTCACAGCACTGGTTACCTGCTTCTATGCCTTTACGGTATTCCCACCTGCTCCTCCACTTTCTGGCTTGAGGTCAGGGTGAGATTTAATGTCATTTGTCTGTGATTTTGAAACTGTACTTTCTATGTTTCAGATCCAAAAATCTGTTGAAGATAGAGGTAAGGATGCAACATTTTAATGTTAGTGGAAGACTGTCAGTCACCAAGTGGGAAATTATATCAACTCATGTCATTTAATTGCTAACTTAGGTATATTATTTCTTTTGATAGTTGATGATGTTGATGGAGGGCGGCTTAGAAAGGACATTCCAGAAATAAACTCAGGTAAGTCAGGACAGAAAGTAGCAGAGTGTTGAATTATTACAGAGATCTGAGGTAACCTTTGGGGACCACAAGTCTGGCAGATGTGATGGCACCAGCGTGGACTGAAAGCTCCCTTCTATGTGAGAAAAATCCCAAATGTATAACAGATATGGTGAGTGTTGCAGTGCAGTTAAAAATGTGTGGGATGAACCCCAGCTACTTCTGGAGAGAAGGGAGAAGACCTCCACTTTGGAGTCTGGTAGCATCAGGGAAGATGGGAGGGCAGGGGCAGGGCATGGGGCAGAGGACAGAAAGGTCCATAAAAGGTTGGTGTTGGAAAGGGAAGATGGAAAGGCCAAGAAATTTCCACAAGGATAATTTTGTAGGAAGCCCAGGATCTTAATCTTAAATTTGGAATCACACTCAACTGCTCCTGGACTGAACCTGCACCCTGCCCCACTGCACTCTTCTGCAACACGACTCCTGCAGAAACCTTGGCAGTGGCTCTAATTCAACTTCTGCTTCGTTGCTGTGCATTTATCTTAAGTGAGCTGGTTGGTTTCACATGACCAATGATCAAGATATTACCTTCATCCCTGCCCCAGGGTTTCAGAGCATTGCTTTGAGAGAGTTTTCGTTTCCTGGTGTTGCCTGTTATCTGCATTGTGCTCTGGTGTAGGTTTCCTCTGGTTTTGCTGACAGAACAGAAAACACGGTGCTAGTTTTTGTGGGTTTTTTTTCTTCTCTCCATGTGTATGTGAGGAGAATGTAAGTTATTTCTATAACAAAAGGTCTAAAGATGAACTGTCTGTGCTGAGATTGTGCCTATATGATAGCACTAAATGAAAATGTTACACTAGAAGGACCATACAGTTGCTGGGGTTTGGACTCAGCTCTGCGTGGGAAATTTGGCACCTTAAAAAAATAAGGCTATAAAATAAGAGTCTCAAATGCTGTGTGTTTTAAAGCATGGAAGATGTGGATCAGCTGCTTAAAACACAGGTGTCTGTTGCCAGTTCAAACACTTCTTCTCCAGCACCGCTCTCGAAGGGGTAGGAGTCTCCCAAACTTTGTATCCACCAGCCCATATGGATATTTCGGATACCCTTGTGTGTCTCAAATGGCACCAGACACCTATGTTTAGGCAACTGAATGGACACACAGCTGTAATGGGATCTGAGAGACATAGCACATAGATTTAATTCCTTCAATCTGAGCTTGGTTCAGGCTGAGGTGCTTGAAAAGGTGGACTGAACCTCCTCCCTCTCCAGAATCCTTGTCTTTCTCCTTTGATCATCTGGGGAATCCCAGATGATTAGCCCAGGTTAGCTAACTACTTAGGCTATTAGATGCCTAACTTCTGGACAAATCCATCCCACCTATATATCAACTACAATGTTCAAAAGTCCGCAGTTGTTTCAGGATACAAGCCTGGCAAAAATAAAAAAATCTCCTCTGGGCAGCTGTTATGGCATTGCAATGGAAATCTTAATTCAACCCCAAGTCCTCCTTTGCTGCAGACGGAGGAGTGTCATGCTGTGGCGTGGCAATGGTTATTTGTTTGCTTGTTTCTGGGCAGTTGCTGTTTAAAAGTGAGATGGGTTGGTTGATGAGGCATCCTGATAGATTGTGTGGTCTTTGAAAAAAAACACATATTGTAGTTCTTGATATGTTACTCTGGCCTAAATTGTTGATTATCTCATTTCAGAAACGGGAAGGAAGCTTTTTGAAGGTGATATTATCTTACCGGTATGTGCTGCTGATCTAAACCAACATCAGCAAGAGTGTAGATGGGGCTTAAAATGTTAACACAAGCATGTTGATCTCATTTACAGCTGGAGAAGAATGCTCTGAGGAACAGCTCCTACAGATGGAAATTTCCCATCCCCTATATCCTAGCTGACAGCCTGGGTAATAAGACTTTTTATTATGGTAGCACTGTATTACTTGCATTAGATATACTCTGGTTTTGTCCCGCTCTTTGGGCTGCTTTTGTTTCGTTTGCTATCGAGTTATGCTGCATTAATGCCCTTGTTACTGCTGGCCAGACAGAGCGACACAGCTCTGTCCCAGCACACGCTGTTTTCAATGTCACAGCTCAGTGACCAGCTGGATGCTGATGAGCAGCCAGTTTAACTCATACCGGTGTATCTGGCTGAGATCTCTAGATAAAGAAGTCAGGAAATCCTAATCTCAAGAATGTGCATGTTGATCTACTGCACCCTTCATGCCTTATCTCTTCTTAACAGCTCCAGCTCAGCACAGAAAGAAAGGAAATATAGGTATTTTATAAGTAAAAAAGTTCAGAGCATTCGTCCTTCTTGGTTTCATCGAATTTTAAGCACTATTTTAAATTGTGAACAATTTAGGAGTAAAAACTAATAGTAAATCAGTGTTAAAATCCTATGAATCTCTCCTGTGTTTATGAGCCCCAAGCTCCAAGTTTACAATACTTGAAATTATATAATCATACGCAATAAAATTACCCAGCAACGCCCTGGATGTCCAAAAGTCTCCTTGTTTGTTTCAGCACTATCGGTTTATCGAATAAAAGATATTATTTCTCCCTATGGCCTCTGCCAAAATTACTCCAGTCAGGGAATTCTGCTAACAGCTTCCTGCTCTATGATCCAAGTAGATATTTTTTATACATGTTCATATTTTTAATGCACGCTTGTTCATACTTTCTACCTAGAATTATAGATATTTATAATATTATAAAAGCAGAACAACTGTTATTGTTATCCTCTGCTGTGTGTTTCAGATCTGAATGCTAAAGGTGTTATCCTGCAGGCGTTCGACATGTTCAGGCTGAAGTCATGTGTTGATTTCAAGCCCTACGAAGGGGAACAGACTTACCTAAAATTTGAGAAGCTGGACGGGTAATTTTATGTTAACAATCTGGTTTGTACTGCCTTGTGTGATATAATAGTTTTTCCAACTCAGGAGACATTAATTTTCATTCTTGCTTGTACAAAGGACATAAATACCTGAGCCTCATTTCTGTCCCAGAGCTTATTTGTATTACACTGGAGATAAAACAAATGCAAACAGGCTAACCAAAGGTATTATCTGCATTTGATGTTCTCTTAATGTGAGAAAACATCATTTTATTTCCATTTGCATCCTAGCTACTGAAAGGAACTCCTTTCTTGCCACTCTTTGAGGGAAAACAAGCAAATAATTTCCTCCTGGCATTGGTTAGGGGCAGGGTTGGGCTTTACCTGACCAAATGTTGAAGCCAACAACCTCTATTGCTGTGCAGGTTACCGGGGGTTGCCTTTCCAGTCAGTGGGGAGGTGGTGACTTTTCCAGGCCACAAATTATCTCACCTAAAATAGAAGTCTAAAATAGGTCTGGTGACTCACATCCCGAATGCCTGTTACTGTCCAGGGACTGTAGAGGTGCCAGGGAAGTTAACTCAGCGGCAGATGCCAACTCTGTGACTGTCTAAAGTTAGGTCAGGGGACCTCCCCACTTACTGGGAAGGACCACAAGGAAGCTGGTGACACCAGCTAGTGTTGGTGCCTAGGAATTGAGTGTAGATCTGCCCTCGGGTGTGGAAAGACTGGTGCACAGCTTTTTGGGGCATCTTTGTTGTCTTTTTTTTAAAACACACAGTGATGAATTATTTCTAAATGGACATGAAAAGTTAGGATTTAAATTGATATTTAGGACCAAACCAGGGAAGCCAATGCAACCTGAGTTCACTGGAGGCTGCTCAATACCTTTGAAAATTGGGCCACTTATTTAGATACTTTCGTAAACATGCATATGAACAACAGCCAATGCAGTGTATGAGGTTATAAGGCACCTGCTGTGCTTTCCTGTGCTGCTCATCTTCTGCTACTCCCCTTCCTACACTGGCTGAACTGGGGCTACCCAGAGTTGAAGAGCAATAACATTTGCCATCACCACCTCCTTTACAAGAACTGCAGCCAGTTGAAGAACATGCATGCACTGCCCTCCAGGGAGGGCAAAATAAAACAAGAAGGTCAATCACATCTGGGACAGGGACTTGTTGCCAGACTGTGGAAGGATGCTGAAGGTACACGTTGCTCTGTATTCTGGCATTGTAAATCTACAGTCTTGGCGAGACTGCAAAAATCAGGTGGGAATTTTAAAAAAATTTTGTTTTTTTTACTTTTACCTTGATCTTGTGGTTGAGTTAGTGTGTAGATACAAATAATAGAAGATATTA
This sequence comes from Nipponia nippon, assembly GCF_047370975.1. Lineage (NCBI taxonomy): Eukaryota > Metazoa > Chordata > Aves > Pelecaniformes > Threskiornithidae > Nipponia > Nipponia nippon. The sequence continues at coordinate 120,180,002 of NW_028262358.1, read as the reverse complement.
TGCAAAATGGGTACAATATCTGAGTCTTTGCCTTATAGGTGCTGGTCTTATGTGGGGGACCTCCAGAGTGGCCAGACAGTGTCTATAGGAGAGAGGTGTGACTATAAGGCCATAGTGGAACATGAGCTCCTGCATGCCCTGGGATTTTACCATGAGCAATCCAGGACGGATCGCGATGACTATGTTCAGATATGGTGGGATCAAATTATTGAAGGTACAATGCAGGTCTGAAATGACTGACAATTGTCTGTAGATGCATGTCCCTGTTTTTACAATGTTAAAACATCTCTGGTTGAGAATGGCTGCCTCCATGTTGACAACTGGACCATTATTTAGCCATGGGTAAAGCATTTTGAAAAGATGTTATATGTGCTAAGTTTTATTTCTGGTCTTGCCTAATCACGTATGTATGTTTTTGTCTAGGTTATGCGTATGCCTTTGACAAACACAATGACAGTTTCCTTGATGATCTCAATACCCCATATGATTATGAGTCAGTCCTACACTATGGACCGTATTCTTTCAACATCAATAGCAGCGTTCCTTCCATTACAACAAAAATTCCTGAATTTAACGAGATCATTGGGCAGAGGTTGGATTTCAGCAGGATTGACTTACTGAGGTTGAATCGCATGTACAACTGCAGTAAGTCCTTCTTCTCCCATATGTATTTGAAAATCCTTACTCAAGCTTCATGATAATGTGGATGGAGTCACATGAGAGGAGCAGAAACATTTCACCCTCGGGATCCTCTCGCAATGCTAAAAGGAACTATAGTTCTTATACAGCAGCAAGCTCTATGGAGGTCAGATCCCCATTTCTTTATAGAATACCATTGGAGTGAATCAAGGGTCTAACACCTTTCATTCACACAGACTTTCCCATAGTATTACTTGTAATAGTTACAGTTTACTTCATGGATGATGATCATCATGCTGTTGATGATGATAAAATCTTCAGGTAACAGTAGTCTGGAATTGGGGTCTCTGAAATCAGAGTATTTCAAGTACCTTTTTCTGCCTATGTGATGTTTGATAAGACAGTTGCGGTCAGGAGCATGAATGGGAATAATCATGCTTTCCAGCTCCACTGGAAAAGCTATGAAAGTAAATGCTCCACATACTGTGCAATACAGACTTACTGTGGTAACATGTACCTGAATATTTCCACTAGGTTCAGCAGAAGTACTTCTGATTTACACCCTGAGGAGAGAAATGGGCCACAGAGCCAATCCCAGGCAGGCTTAGAGAAAATGATAGATGTCTGAAAGGGGAAACTAGCACACAGGGACTGAGCTGGTTCCCACAGGGAAATACTCAGCCAAGAGTAGGAGAAAGAAATGGCATGTTTCTTTCAGGGGGTAACATCATGTATGTGTGGTAACAGACACGTAGATGTGAAAGTTTGTGCAGTCTTCAGTTGTATTAAGAACATATTTCCTGACGTTAAGTGCTGTATGTAAATACTCCGGAATGGGGTTAACAGTGAGAGCCTTGTTTGATATTAGTGGACATGGTAAAACATGTTATTCTATTCCCGGCAGCTTCGAGCCTCACCTTCTTAGACCAGTGCTCCTTTGAATACATCAATATCTGTGGGATGGTGCAAAGTGGACAAGATGGTGCTAATTGGGACCACACATTGGGCAAACCAGGAGATGAAGACCATACTTTGGTGGGAAACTGTGCAGGTAACACATGTAGTTTTAGATGGTCAGTAAACTTTACCATGCTTTTATGAGATGTGAGAATGAAGATATACAGAGATAAATAAGTCATTAGGAATACCCTTCTATTAATGTTAATCACTGTATACCTGATGCTAAACATGACTCCTGAATTTTCAGATAGAAAGGCTAATAATTTTAATTTGAAATGTTTAACCCTTCTTTAAATTGCCTCCCTAAATTGTAATATCTCATGAAGAAATGGAGGTTTGAGACTTAGCTGCTGTAAATTGGTTGTAGCTCCACTAAAATGAAGGGAGCTCCACCAGATTGCCACAACTGACTTTGATGAAACTCCGTAGAATTGAGTCAGGTGAGAGTCTCCTCCTTTTATGTCTACATTACAGTATTTTGAGTCATTTTCTAGGTTTTTTTGAAGCTGAAGCTGAAAGACACTTTTCCTTTGTATAGGAGTTCACTTGATGCATCCCCACAGAAGTACCATGCATAAGCAAATTTCACAATACACAAATCTTGTTTGCAGACAAATTCTGACATTGAAACCAGTCCAGGATCATCAAAATAGGAAGCTGAGCTTCAGCAATGTGTCATGGAGCAGGAGGAAAACACCCTCAGAAGACTTCTTCAAGGGAGGGGGTGCTGGGTGATGCAGAGCCATATCAGGAGGGTGTAGCTGCTGCTAATTCAAAGTTCATTCAAGCGACAGCACGTAGGGAGGCTGAAGGATTATCTGGGAAGCAAACCAGAAGTGATTTCCCCTCTTCCTAGAAGAGTGTTGTATGGGGTCCTTTTGATCGAGGGTTTGGCTCTGACTGCACCAATTGAAACAAATATGGAACATATATGAGTGTATTGAGTTCTGCAGTATTTCGGCTGCTGCCACGACACGGGAATTGAGTAGGGTCTGTTGTTTTCAAAGGCAGTGGGGAGAAAATTAAATACAGCAGAGGAATATCACATAAACAGTCCAAAAATCCTCTAGCCAAATAGTTTCTTTTGAAAGGCAAAAGAATTGCAGCTGGTCTGCATAGAAGTGGTCACGGTTAGGGACATCTTCTCAAAACACAAGTGGTGATTAGTCACAAAAGTGTCTCATGGTGCAGGAGAGGAAAAAAGTACTAAATAGAAAAGAAAGCCATTTCTGTGGAACTTGTTCCCAGGAAGGAGAGAGCAAGAGGTGGCTTTTGGCAGTAACAGATCGTATTTGCTGCCTAACGCTGCGTTTGGTTACAGTTTGGAGGTCCTGCGGTTATACCAAATTTGCCGGCAGTGAGGAGGAGAGCAGGCGCGTCGCAGGCAGGGCAAGGAGATGCTGCTGTTCTCATCACATGTGGGGTTTGAGAGGGCAGATGTGTGCCCGGTGAAAGGCACAGTGCAAAAGCCAGCACTTGGAAGACCCACCAAGCGAGGAGCAAAACGAATAGGAGGGTTGTTTAGGTCCCATCATGAGCAAGGAAAGAGAAATTTCTTATTTCTCAAGTCTGTTTGGCTGTTGTTTGATGGGCTGTTTGCTTGCGTTTTGCAGGGTGTGCGGTTTGCTGACACTGTCAAGGCTCTGGATGTGTGACAGAGCATGTGGCTCGGGAGCTGACAGCAGCTTCCTGCCTCTCGTGGCTGGTGACAGACAATTAACTGCTCTTCTTCAAGCAGGGGGAAGAAAAATGTTTAAAACCTAAGCAGTCAGCCTTCATAAGTTTCCTGAGAGCAAACGGGTCAGCAGTTATTGGAAAATAAGCAGCTTTACTGGGTGTTTGTAGGGGAACTTACTGCAGAAGGCCAGCAATGCTTATGGGAGCACATCCAAGCACAGACATGCAGCTGGAAGCAGGAGTGGAGCTCAGAGTGGCATCAGGTGACAATTCAGAGTCATCGTTCTCTACACAGTCTCTGCTATTTGTATCAGTCAGCTCCCAGACAGACAGAAAAGTGCAAACCTGTAGATGCAGCCACAGGGTATTTGGAAACCCCCAGTGTGATGCAGCTTGAAAACGTTCTTGCTACCAGGAGAGACGCTTCCTACAGAAAAGGGATGTATTGAGGCTGTTCGGTGAAGCTGATGCACTTGCTCAGTCGTCTTCAAGAAGCTGATTTAAAATTGGAATATACAGAACGGGGCTGATGCGGATGACGAGGGTGCAAGTGTTCAGCCTTTGCAACCAGGAAGATGGAAGACTCAGAGGAGGTATCACTCCAGCCCACAGACAGAATTGCAGACTAACTGTGAAAGAAAGGAAATAGTTATTTCAAACACATTAGCAAGAGAGCTGATACAAAGTAATAGGGCTGGAAGTTAATAAATTCTTTACCCATAGCAGAAGTAAGGCAAAAATGTCTTCAGCTACTTGTGTAGGGAAGTCTGATCTATTGATAAAAGGCTTAGAGGGCATGGTTTCTAGGCAAAGCAGAAGACTGAAGGTCTTAACCTAACAGGACCCTTCCAATACTTTCCTAGTTTGTATTCAAAAAAATCCCTGCCCAAGTGCACCCACTTACATTTGCACACCTTTACAAGATTGACACATGTACTGTTCATACTTCATTTCTGAAGAGTGCAATCCAATGTGTACCTTATCTAATCAACTTGACACTAGTTTGCAAGCCATATTTCAATGCATTTTCATTTTAATATTGATTTACAATGTAGGGAGAATTCTTTTCTATGGAATTTTTTTTTTTTACTTTGAAAATAATTTTCTAACTCAGGCAAGTGGAAACTACACTAAAGCTTATTTAGCACTGGCATTTCATTACTGAATGGATCAAAACCTTTTATCACATCACTGTTTTGTGCTTCCCAGGTAGAGGATATTTCATGCACTTAGATACAAAAACTGGACATGCTGGTCAGTCAGCCCTTCTGGAATCTCGCATTCTTTATCCAAGGAGGAAGGAAAAATGCCTTCAGTTTTTCTACAGGTTAAATGGAAGTCCACAGGATAAGCTAGTTATCTGGGTTAAGAAAGACGATGGAACTGGAAACGTTAGACGGATGGAAAAGCTGCACACTATTACAGGTAAGTGAAAGTGTGTTTTCATATCTGAAGTGCTGGCAAACTTTGATGTGAGACAACACTGGCGTGGTTTATCGTATGAAAGTTTGCTCAAGTATCCAGTGTAAATCTAGCCTTCATTTTCTTCAGTTGAGTAACTTGAGAGCTAGTGCCCATGAGAACAGAAGGCAGTTTCCTTAAGACTGTTCCTAGATTAGGTAGGGTGCAGAGCATCAGACAATCATCATCCAAACAAACAAGCCAAGCCACAGGACGCTTGAGGAAGACGCAGCTTGATTTGGGATTGTATCTTGGACTTTTTATTCTTACATATATTTATTTCCCTCTTCAGCTGATGGAGAACATCACTGGAAATTGGCCAACATTCCCTTCAGTGTCCAAACCAAATTCCGGTATGGGTTTCAGGGCATCAGAGGAGATCCAGCCAAGTCTGCTGGGGGGATTGCCATCGATGACACCAGCCTGACAGAGACAAACTGCCCCACCAACGTCTGGCACATCAGAAACTTCACATCCCTCTTTAACAGTACTTCAAAAGGCGATTATATCACAAGCCCTGTATTTTACAGCTCGGAAGGCTATGCCTTTGCTTTACAGCTGTATCCTCATGGAAGAAATTCATCACCCTACATGAATTACATGGGGATTACTTTCCACCTCTGCAGCAGTCCGAACGATGGCCTTCTTGAATGGCCAGCGGGACACAGACAAGTTATCTTGTCAGTTTTGGATCAAGACCCTGATGTAATCCACAGAATGTCCCTCAGCCTTAGCTTCACTACAAACCCAGAGCAGCCAGTATATGGTAAGTCAGAGTGCACCAGGGAGAAAAATAGAAATGCAGAGATTTGCTCAAGCTGGAAAAAAGTGTTGAAAGTCAAGAGACTGGGCAAGATTTTCTTTGCATGTAACACTACCGGGCTGACTGGAGATCAGCTTTAATTACTTCTGTAATTTTGCACAACAGGCAGAAATGACACCCTGCAGTGGGACAAACCATCTATCACTGGAAGTTTTTCTTCTTTCTGCAACTGCTACATGAGCCCAGGTGTTGGCTGGAATACATTCCTGACCCACAGGGAGCTGCACTGGAAAAAATTCCTAAAAAATGACAGTCTTTTCATCTTTGCCGATTTTGAAGGTAGAGTATTATATTACCAGAATCCCCACTGGAACAGAGCAGGTACATATTCTTCTGTTGGTAAGGAAAGCTCAAAAGATGAGGGTGATTAACAAACGTCTAGAGAATCATCTATTTCAGGAACAAGGTTTATAAATGCCTAGTGGTTTGAAGTTTCTGGATTTTTGACTACCCAATACAAAACCCTGTGGATGACCTTGATTCTCTGGTCCCTAAAAACCAGATTTTCAGGACAGATTATACTTCCATGTCTTGAAGATCAGCCTACTTAATGGTGTTCCTATTTGCCACCACCCCTATATCACTTCTAACTTAAGAATATTGTGGTTTGAAAATGAAGGGGTTCTTTTCAGACCTTGAAAAACTGGCAGAAGGAGTTTTTGATCCAAAGCTTCTCTTCTGAGGTTGCAATCTTTTGTCAGGACTGTGTGCAGCCGCTCTGCTCTGCCAAAGGCGGCAGGGAAGCAGAAGAAGGAGGAAAAGAGCTGTCTGGTTTAGAGGGCAGCCTGGCAGGCACCCCTCTGAGCAGGCCAAAGGGACTGTGCATGCCCATCCTCTGTGACAGCCACAGCTCAGATGGCTGTCTTCATCTTACCTCATGTTAGGTGTCCAAAAATGAACTTTCTACACTTCCTGGTGGGTCATGTGAGGCCAGCGGGTACCTCTGGGGAGCAGTGGATCCCATTCCAGTATAGTTGTGATGAACTGCTCTTCTGATGTGCTGATCTCCATCGGCTGCAAAGTGATCCATCACTGATGACAAATGATGGGTGAGATGAACCCTATCACCCTTCTGAAGTGAGTTTCCTTTGGACAATGTCAGTGCCTGGAAAGTGAAAACACTTTGTATAAGTAAATAATCATTAAACCAGACCTGACTCTAGTACAGGGGTCAGAGCACTTGTCTCAGGTAGGAGAGGACAGTTGAGAGGACGCTGTGATAATCCAGGCTCACTCCGTGCAACTGAGGGCTGTAATCACCACTGTGAACACTCCTGGCAGGAGGATTTCTCCCTTGCTCTTCATGAAAAAAAAAATGCACAGTTCTTGTTTTTGTTCCAGCAGAGAATGGAGAAACTTTTGAAATGGCAAGAACTTTTGCAAGGTGGGAAATCTGCTTCCCATGAATGCTTAACCAGGAACGTGTGCTGCCTAATAAAAATGCAGAGGAGTCTACATTTCTGGCATACAGAATGTCCCAGCTTTTCTGCAGGTTATGTAGGGCATTCAGCAATGCTTCCAAGTCCCCTTTAGCAATAAGAAAAGCAGCTGAGGCCTCTTTGTTCTTTCCCTGACAGTGCTTTGTACTGGGAGTAATTCACTGGGGGAAATTCAGTCCCTCTGTGTGATATGGGCGTCAGTGGTTCCAAAAGCGCTTGCGGTTGCTAGATGAAATTTTAATTAAGAAATTGAAAGACTTGTTAGGAGACAGCATTTAGTCTCCAGTTGTAGACTGCTTCAGCTTCACTTCTAGACATTAAATCTAATATAATCGCATTTATAAGGTTCCAGTCTCTGCATCTGGATATTCATTTTGATACCAGGATGCCTAAAAACTCAGGGACAGTGTTGCATTGCCCTCTGATGAAAGCTGGAGGCTGTCTCTGTATAACCACTGAGGGTCTGCCCTGGGCCTCACACTTCTCCACCCTCCCTCCTCACCTCCCAACCCTGTTTCAGATCACCTCTGACCCAAGCCCTCTGCTCTCTCACCCCAGTCTCCCTCCAGCTCAGTAATCCCAGGATCCCCTGATGGCTTGAGAAAGACACAGGCTGGAGCTCCAAGCATGACTACAGCTCTCTGCCCTTCCAGTTTCCCCTCCCACCTCCTTCACTGGGGACTGCAGCCTCTACAGTTATTTGGAAGAATTATTGTTGCTTCGTTTCTTGCCCTGGAATCAGCCTGCATGTCAGCCCAACACATACGATAGAACTGTACTACATACTCCATGCATTAAATTAATTACTTTAACTGTCTTTTCTTGCAGATCTCACCCCTTTGATTGCATCTGAAGTCCCAGTCCGTCCTTGAGGTGCCCTCAACCTCTTCACTACAATTACAAACAGTCATCCATGGCAGATAAAATATATTACTTCATTAAAGAAACTGTATTCAGTGGTTTCTGTATTTTAAGAATTTGAACTAAGCTTCCCTGTTAGTTTTAAGACACTAAACACATAGACTCTCCAATGATTATTTTCGCCCAAGCAGCAAAGTCCTTCTCTTAGTTGTATCGTCTTTTTTCTCCTTGTATTTCATTCTTTTTGTTTATCTTTGCTGATGGGAATGCTTACTTCCCAGCTCTTGTGTCTGAAGTCTCTCTGTCCAGCCTTCCCTAGCCAGAAGAACCAGTGCTTGACTTTCCAAAATCCTCTTCCAGGACTTCCCTTTTCTCTCCATGGCCGTTACCACTTCTTGAAGCCCAGCTTTTCACTCCCAAGTATTCAGCTCGTTACGTCACTGCTAAAAGAATGGCATGCTTCCTTACCTTCATCTGCATCTGGACCTAATTAAGCATTACTGAGAAGTTTTCATGAAAGCAAAATGGGAATTCGTTTGGATCTTGTGGTGGGTTGACCTTGGCTGGCCACCAGGTGCCCACCAAGATAATCTATCACTCCCCCTCCACCAACAAGACAGGGGGAGAAAAATACAACAAAATGCTTGTCGATTGAGATCAGGACAGGGAGATCAGTTACCAATTACTGTCATGGGCAAAACAGCCTTGACTTAGGGAAATGAATTTAATTTTTTGCCATTCAAACAGACTAGGACAATGAGAAATAAGAAAAAATCTAAAAACACTTTCCCTCCACCCCTTCCTTCTTCCCAGGCTCATCTTTACTCCCGATTTTCTCTGCATCCTTCTCACTGATGGCACAGATGGACAGGGAATGGGGATTGCAGTCAGTTCATCACACGCTGTCTCTGCTGCTCCTTCCTCCTCATTCTCTTCCCCTGCTCCAGTGCAGGGTCACAAGTCCTGCCAGGAAACCTGCTCCAGTGTGGGCTCCTCTCCCTACGGGCCCACAGGTCCTGCCACGACCCTGCTCCAGCATGGGCTTCCCACAGGGTCACAGTCCCCTTCGGGCATCCCCCTGCTCCGGCTCCAGGTGATATCTGCTCCACCGTGGACCTCCACAGGCTGCAGGGGGACAGCCTGCCTCACCATGGTCTTCCCCATGGGCTGCAGGGGAATCTCGGCTCTGGCGCCTGGAGCACCTCCTCCCCTCCTTCTTCACACCTTGGTGTCTGCAGGGTTGTTGCTCTCACATATTCTCACTCTTCTCTCCAGCTGCTGTTCTGCAGCCGTTTTTTCCCTTTCTTAAATATGTTATCACAGAGGTGCTACTAACGTTGTTGACGGGCTCAGCTTTGGCCGGTGGTGGGTCTGTCTTAGAACTGGCTGAAACAAGCTCTGTCCGACATGGGGGCAACTTCTGGTGTCTTCTCACAGAAGCCAGCCCTGTAGCCCCCCCTGCTACCAAAACCTTGCCACATGAAACGAACACAGGATGCATTTGGGGATGCATACATTGTGCAAGGTGCTAAATGAATATATTAAATTGCATTAGTATAACGTGAGATGGCTGCATAACCATTGTCCTCTACAAACTCAAATATATGCCTGCAGAATGACTTATCTTTAGACATCCTCTTTAGTTTCTTGGGCAATTTTTAAGTTAAGGGGACTAAAAACCAAGTGTTTTTCAGACTACTCTGATTTTGCTTCAGTTTGTTGTTCCTTTCTCACATCCACTGCTACACATCTGCAAATCACGGCCTTTGTGCTGTGTTTTGACCCTCTGTGCTTGTCTGTGAAAATAAACTTTACATGATGCATCTTGAGGCATGCTTCTCTTTTACTAGTGGTGTGTCCTGTTCTCCTTAGGTATCAGTGTCCTTCCAAATAACAGTTCATATAAGCAAGTGTTGAAGAAGACCCATGTATGCTAGGTGAAAGATCAGTCCTCTGTGGCCCTTCTGAAAAAAAGGAGAGATCACTGTACTTATTCCTCTGTAATGTGGTCTCATACAAATAGCTTCTTACTTTGATCTGTTTGGAGGAAAATATGTTGCTTAGGTTGGAGGACTGATTCCTTTCTAGGACAGGGTAGTCACTGTACACAGGCACATTTCCTACTCAAAACCTACTTGCATTTGAGGCTTCTTCACACTGGAGTCCTGTGTCTCCTGCCAGCACTGCTGGGAAGCAGTGTGTGAAGCAGCTCCAGAGCATTTTTTCTTCTTTTCCTACTCAAGCCCTCTGTGTTTTGCTGTGTGTGGTGGTGTCTGTGGCACAAGCCTCTTCCTACCTAATTGCTGATGACAGCGGTGGACACCCTCACCTTCATCACTTGCAATTTCAGATGTGAAATGAGGCAGCAGGATTCAACTGCCTAAGTTTAAGGCACTGTGACATTCCAGGGCACATGGGACATTTGCAAGGGGATAACAGGTATGATGCAGGACCTGTGGGAGATCTAGAGCTTTCTGGAGCCTTGGTTCAGTTAGCCCATCTGCCCTCCCTGACCCACGTACCCTGAGAAAGAAGACAGCAAAGGGCAGGCCAAGAATTTGTCAAGTCTGAAATCCACCAGAAAAGAAAGGAGCATCAGGCTGGAAGGCCAAGGACCTACTGATGTATGTGACCACCTCTGGAGGCAAAGGGTAGCATGTTGTGCACTGAGGCCCCAGTCCTGAGATGGCATCTGCTGTGGGAAAACACTGTCAGGGCATTCATAATAATTCATCTTTTATCACTAACCTTTACAATGTGATGTTAATTATTAATTGAAAACAGCACTGGGTCAAATTCTAATGTCGCTGGAGTGCTACAAACCCAGAATAATTCTGCTTAAGCATGTGGCTTTCCTCCTGTGCAGTCGAGATTGTAATGCTGACAGATAACAAGCACAGTGGAAGGAGTCAGCAGCTTTGGGCCAGATTGAGATCTTCTTACACAAAGTCTGGACAAGCCTTTCACCAGCTGCACTGAAGACACGACGTTATCACATTGCTCTCTGTAACATTCCTCCAAAGTGGACTTAGGTAATTGATAGCAACAATGCCGTCATGTGTCATTTAGGAGGAAAATCTTGCTGTTATAATAAAGGTACAAAGGTGGAAAGTTGGAAGCTGATTGGCTGATGTTCTGTGGAAAGCTCGGCAGCATGCCCTATATATTGCGAGAGATGAGAGGGACCAGCTTCCTCTCCCATTGCAAAAATGGGCTCCAGAATATTCCCGCTCTGCCTAGCTCTTCTGTTACGTTATGTGTATAGTACTCCAGTCTCTGTAAGTAGAAAACTGATTGCTACAGGCTCCTCTTGGTCCAGAGACACCTCATACCTCATACTGGTTGTATTTTATTCTCTTTCAGGATAGACACGTCTCCAGTGAAGCTGGTAAGTGCTCTGTGAACTCTTCTGAGTTTTGAAGCATTTTGTTTTGCTTGCTGTGTGCCACCACATCTGAACACATAATGTTTTGTCTACCTTGCAGCAGCAGATGCTAACGCTGGTGAGATAGTCAAAGACATTCCAGACATAAACGTAGGTGAGTTCATGCCTAAGTTCTCATAAGGCCTGAAAAATTGTGAGTGAAATGTTGAATTTTCAGTACTGTAAAAAAGACATGGGTGACTGATGGTCAGGTAGTTCATGGTAACAAGAGAAATATAATTGAGTGAGCTCTGAATTACCTTCCTCTGGCTATGACGCACGAATCTATCCTAGGACTGTAACCCTATGTAAACAAGGGGTGCAGATGTCTTTCACTGCTGAAGTTTGGACAGGCTGCCAGTGTTAAGGCAGTAACACGCTGTATCAACTGGAAAGGCTCTGGAGTCCCACCAGCATTTCCCCTCCATCTATATATGATTTTTATAAAGTTTTACTAAGTGGGCAATAGCTTAGAAGTTTTCTTGAGCTTCTATATAAGTGGTAAGGAAATCAAATGGAAAAGACACAAGACACTGTATTGTCGTTCTCTAATTTTTTTTATTTCCTGTAGTGCAGATTTCCATACACCCTTTGATGGTGCACTGTACAATATTCTTCCTGATGCATTACTCAGTATTACGGTATTCTGTAGAGCATTGTCTCATTGTGTGGCTGCTGCCACTGCCTGGTAGCAAGCAAGAGGTTATCAAACTAGATATGGATAATGGTGGCCACCAGATTTCTGCCACCAAAATGCGGACATTGCTGAGTAGTAAATATTGAGTAGAACCTACTGTTACCTTTAGGCCTGTCCCTATATTTCAGTGTAAAGAGGTTGGTCCTTCTTTATTTTTCTGTAAATGCCTGAAGATATTAACTTCATATAAGCAGGCTCAATATGGTTTATGAGGTGAAATACGTTTGATATTTCATTTACATTACCTTTCATAAAATTGCTTTTCAGCTGCTGGACTGGATCTCTTTCAGGGTGATATCTTGCTCCCTGTAAGTAATTCAGAACTCTGTATCTATCACTTGTCCTAACTGTAATTTTGGTACAAATCAGCCCATCTCCCCACAACAGATGCATCACCAGCTTTTATTTCCCTTTTCAGCCAAATCAGCGAAATGCCCTAAGAAATGAGATGTACAGATGGAAATTCCCCATTCCGTATATTCTGGGTGATGACCTAGGTAATGCAGATACTTTGTTCAGATTTTAGCTCCAATCCTTATTTGCATTGGGGTTACTGTGATTAAAAAATGCCTTTTTCAGAACTGGTTCTCTCACATTAAAATTCACTAATAACTAGATTGCTCCTTTATATCAAAACCATTTTTTCTTCTACAGCTAGCATAACAAAACACAATTTAATCAATTTAAATAATTTTTCTTTTCAGTCATTTTTCTTTTGGCCCCATGTGTATATCTGTGTGCGTACCTTACCTGTCCAGGGTGAATGATCTGCAGTGTGTTAAAGGTGCTTTTCTGATATATGTTTTCCAGATCTGAATGCCAAAGGAGTCATTCTCCAGGCATTTGAAATGTTCCGTCTTAAGTCTTGCATTGATTTCAAACCATATGAAGGAGAGAGAACCTACATATTCTTTAGAAAAGAAGACGGGTAAGAGTTATATCAATTTCTGTTTAGTTTTGCTGTGTAGAATCAGCTGGGAATTCATTCCACCTGACTTCAGCAGTCTAAAAATTTAGTCTAAGTCTACTGTCAGCAGAAGAAAAGAGGCCACTGAGAAAGCAACCCATCTTATCTTCTTAGACACAGAGCTTGGAAGCAGCTGCCTCCCTTTGCTGACTGCAGAGGATATTTGGATAATGAACTTGGAATAGATATCTGATGTTTGGATGGTTACTCTTCGATGAGGTGAATCCCAGCATCACTGAGTTTTCAACTGCTTCTACTTTCCTACCTAGGGTTGTTTTCCATTTCAGTGGTGGGTGTAATGACCGCCATGTACATCCTCTTATCTTACCAAGGATATGAATAGCCAGAATTTAGGTTTTGAAATCTTTGGAAGACAGATCAAAAAAAATCTATGGGAAGCGAGTTTATTGCAATATTGCTATGGTTTTGAGGTGGCTCTTCTTTGATGAAAAGTCCTCTCAAAATCTGAAAGCGTTTTATAGTCAGAGATCCAGGTTTTCCAGGAAATGGAAAGATTTATTTTATTTGCTACATCTAAACGTGTTTTGAAAGAACATCTAGAAAAGCACAAAAGTCTTTTTGCTATATCAGCTGCAAACATTTCTTGTTCTCCCAGATGCTCTTTGGCACTTATGTCTCACATCACCCTTGGGCTACCCTAAAAAGTTCTCAGTGAATTGGCTGAGGAGCTCCTTTCCTCCTCAATCATGATTAGCTTCTGCTGAGCCACAGATGAGGGGCCGGCCCTTCACAGAAAAATGTAATTTCACACCTGTGGCCAATGCATTGCATAGTTGCTGTTAAAAAGGACCAAATGCTGCTATTCTAAATCCTCCTAGATCCTTTCTCTAGCCCAAGTGATTGCAAAAAATGTCATTCTTGACGAGTTTACTGTTTCTATGTATGTATTATGTTTCTTGGCAAAATGGCAGCTGATGAAGAACGAAACTTCTGCGGATCTCAAAAATCAGGGCAAGCTCATCTAACATGGAGGGTCAGTAAAATGCTGGCCTCATGCAAGTGGTAGTGAATATGTTTTTGAGGCTTAGTCTGCTTTCACAATAGAGTATCTGTAGAGTATCAAGGCATCTGGTCAGCATCTAAATAATGATTTGTGTTACTCCTTTTATATTTAAACCTTTTTTGATATTACTTGAAATCCAGTGAGCAGATTGAGAACTTAAACACAGAGAAGAAAACTCTACTTAACAGGCTGTAAGATCTCTTTCTTCCTCAGGTGTTGGTCCATGGTGGGGGACCTGCAGACTGGACAGAACCTCTCTATTGGGGCAGGGTGTGACTACAGAGCAATTGTGGAACATGAGATCCTGCATGCTTTAGGATTTTACCATGAGCAGTCAAGGATGGACCGGGATGACTATGTGACAATCTGGTGGGATGAGATTAATACAGGTGGGTTTTGACTTTCAAGTCAGATTTTGTAAAGTACAGATTCATCAGTGTCTTATTTTCCCTCCTAGATTTTAAGACCTTCTTAAAGATATGATTTTAGAAACACTGGGCTGCACCTGAGACCACTGTACATCAACCTGTAGATGTAGCAGGATTTTAATGTAACTTCTCTGGTCAAAGACTAGAGACTCTCTAAGGCCAGAAGAGAAAGGCCCTGCTTGGAAGTCAGTGGACTTTGTTTCCCCTTGGTTCTAGGACTGGTCTGGTCTCTGATTCTGAACAAATCACTTCCCCTCTCTATGAGTCTGTTTTCTCCTGCCATGTAACACAAATTGTAAGCTTACTGGGATGGTGAGCTTGGAGGTGGCTCTTTTTTAATCAAAGGTCCTCTCAAAATCTGAAAGTTTTTTACAATGAGAGATTCAGGCTTTCCTGAAATTGGAAAGATTTACTTTGTACATGAAGAAACCTCAAAGTGATTAGATCAGATGAGACACATAAAATAGGGCTCTGTCCTGTCCTCTCCTGTCTGGCTTATCTCTGCAGGTTCTTGCCTTCAGGTTTAGTATCATCAGATTCAGTGGCTTTGAGTTTCAGCAAACTCTCCACAGTCCCCCGGTCCCTAGGCAGTTTCTCCTGCTGTCTCCTGCAAGGTCCGATTCTGTGCTACTTAGTGATCGCTTATTTGAAAAAGAGTGAATGGAAGGCTATAACAAGTTCTGAAAGGCATGTTAGCAAAGACACCAAGTGTAAACTCTTGTGCCCAGTGGTGGTGCTTTGTGATGCCAGTGATGGTGCCAGTGCAGCAAAGTTCCCCTGCCATTGCTCATGTTCTGTGTGGACAAACTGATCACTTCAGTCTCCGGGGTTATGCACTTACCATATTTGCAAATAAGTGAAAAATACATACAAAAAGAAAAGGAAAATCATCAGAAGTCATCAGAAAGGAACAAGATTAAGGGAGCACTGTGTTCTCTTTTGGATAGATAAGAACTGCTGGCATAAGCAATTTCTGCTGACCTCTAAGAGCAGTATCTGATATTTTGAATTGCTCCAAGTTGAATGGCCATGTGCATTCCTACTTGCCTCTACCTGGTAAGTGTAGTTTCTCTTGGGGTGGCTGAGCAGTAGATGGGATGTGGATATTGATTGTGCAGACCATCATTTTTATTGTTATGAACAGCACTAAAAATGATTCACTTTATTACTAACTTGGTCTCATCTCGAATCGTGGCGATGAAGGTGATAACTCAGGAAGACTACAAGGGTATTGTTAGGTTATGCAGGGAGAAAATTAGAAGGGCAAAGGCCCAGCTAGAACTTAAACTGGCCACTGCAGTTAAGAATAACAAAAAATGTTTTTACAAATATATCAGCAACAAAAGGAGGGCCACGGAGAATCTCCATCCTTTGTCGGATGTGGAGGGAAGCATTGCCACAAAGGATGAGGAGAAGGCTGAGGTACTTAATGCCTTCTTTGCCTCAGTCTTTAATAGTCAGACTGGTCATCCTCAGGGTATTCAGGCTCCTGAGCTGGAAGATTGAGATGGGAAGCAGAATGAAGCCCCAGTAATTGAAGCGGTAACAGCGACCTGCTCCTCCACCTGGATGCCCACAAGTCTATGGCGCCAAATGGGATCCACCAAAGGGTACTGAGGGAGCTGGCGGAGGAGCTGGCCAAGCCACTTTGTGTCATTTACCAGCAGTCCTGGTAAACCGGGGAGGTCTCAGATGACTGGAAGTTAACAAATGTGACATCCATCTACAAGAAGGGTTGGAAGGAGGATCTGGGGAACTACAAGCCTGTCAGCCTGACCTCGGTGATGGGGAAGGTCATGGAGCAGATCATCCTGAGTGCCATTATGCAGCACATGTGGGACAACCAGGGGATCAGGCCCAGCCAGCATGAGTTCATGAAGGGAAGATCCTGCTTGACCAACCTGATCTCCTTCTGTGACAAGGTGACCCATTTAGTGGATGAGGGAAAGGCTGTGGATGTTGCCTACTTGGACTTCAGTAAGGCCTTTGACACTGTCTCCCACAGCATTCTCCTGGAGAAGCTGGCTGCTCATGGCTTGGATAAGTGCACTCTGCTCTGGGTAAAAAACTGGCTGGACAGCCAAGCCCAGAGAGTGGTGGTGAATGGAGTCAAATCCAGTTGGCAGCTGGTCACGCGTGGTGTTCCCCAGGGCTCAGTATTGGGGCCGGTCCTGTTCAATATCTTCATCAATGATCTGGATGAGGGGATTGAGTGCACCCTCTGTAAGTTTGCAGATGACACCAAGCTGGGTGGAAGTGTCGATCTGCTGGAAGGTAAGAAGGCCCTACAGAGGGACCTGGACAGGCTGGATCGTTGGGCTGAGGCCAATTGTATGAAGTTCAACAAGGCTAAGTGCCGGGTCCTGCACTTGAGTCACAACAACTTCATGCAACTCTGCAGGCTTGGGGAGGAGTGGTTAGAGAGCTGCCTGACGGAAAAGGACCTGGGGGTGTTGGTTGACAGCTGGCTGAACATGAGCCAGCAGTGTGCTCAGGTGGCCAAGAGGGCCAATGGCATCCTGGCTTGTATCAGGAATAGTGTGGCCAGCAGGAGCAGGGAGGTGATAGTGCCCCTATACTGGGCACTGGTGAGGCTGCACCTCGAGTACTGTGTTCAGTTTTGGGCCCCTCACTACAAGAAGGACATCGAGGTGCTGGAGTGTGGCCAGAGAAGGGCAACGAAGCTGGTGAAGGGTCTAGAGCACAAGTCTTATGAGGAGCGGCTGAGGGAGCTGGGGTTGTTTAGCCTGGAGGAGGCTGAGGGGAGACCTTATTGCTCTCTACAACTACCTGAAAGGAGGTTGTAGTGAGGTGGGGGTCGGTCTCTTCTCCCAAGTAACAAGTGACAGGACAAGAGAAAAATTTCTTCATGGACAGAGTGGTTAGGCATTGGAATAGACTGCCAGGGAAGTGGTGCAATCACAGTCCCTGGAAGTATTCAAAAAATGTGTGGATGTGGTGCTTAGGGACATGATTTAGAGGTGGACCAGGCAGTTAGGTTAACAGGTTGGACTCAATGATGTCAGAGCTCCTTTCCAACCTTAACAATTCTATGATTTTATCATAATAGCATCTAGATTCTGAGTTTTGGGCCCCATTTTTGCTGTGCACTGTAAGTAACCACCTCCAAAGCAAGAAGAATTACAACGTGCCTACAATGCACTATTGCGAGCTCCATGATGTACAGAGGTATTGAAAAGCTTGACAAAACAGTGCCAATTCTCCATGCATTTTTTTTTTTTCCTCAAAATATAACATTGAATCCTCTCAACTTGTGTGGTGTATTCAGTATCCACAAATCTGGGACACCAAAAAAATGATACAGGTGATGGAATTTAGTGTGACACTATTCTGAATGGAGTCCTGGGGCTGGTCTGATATTACAGTCAATGCCTGTATTCTGTAGGTTTCTATCCATGCTAGAAAATGTCGTTTTCCAGTTAGGCAAATTAATTAAGTAGAAAACTTCTACTGAAGCCATTTGAAGGACATCTGCTCCTCTAAAGGGAAATAAGGCTGCTATGATTGTGCTCTGTGTGTGTATGTGCACTGCACATCTGTTCCCACATCAGTGATCTGCAATCCCAAATTTAATAGCATGGTAGCGGTTTTTGCCATAATACATTTTCATAAACTGCAATGCAGATAGCTGGCTGATGAGAGAAGAGATCCCCTATTCATATTGCTGTTGACAGAAAAGCTAATAAGCCTATTAGACTTCAGAGAAAACACACAAGAGAGCCTAATGAAATAGCCTCCTCACTGTATGGTTTATTTGTTTTAAAAACACATGGCAGTTGCCCTTTGCCTGGTAATGATCATAAAAACCAGCATCATTACACATGCCTGTGTCCTGCCAAGATTTTGTCCCCAGCTATAAAAAGTGATAGCACTTAATTAGCAAGATAAGCACCCTTTTTGAATAAAGGTGCAATTCAAGTATCTGTAAGAAAACAATCCAAGCTCTTATACAATCTCAAGCTTTGGACTGAAGACCTTTGCACCCAGAATGGGCTTGCAGAAAGGAAGGGCAGCCTTTACACAGAGAAGCTGTAATTATCCACCCAGTGCAGTCATGTGCTGTTTCTTCTTGGAGAGTGAAAGCCAAATGTTCTGAAAATGTTTGTAGTTGGAAATGCCAGCAATCTCTCTTTACTTCCATACCAAAGTGTGTGAAATGGCTCCCTCTCTCTGCCCTAGCAGACACCTTCATAATGAAAATCTTTCTCTAAGAAACCACGAGAAACATGTTTCCAAAAGGCATTTCAATAGAAATACAATAGCAATATTGTCAGTCTAAGGTAAAACCAAAATTTTTTTCACAGATTCCTATGTATTCCAAATGTATTCTTTGCTTGAAAGAAGAATAGAACCTGGAGGCACTCCAGGACTGTCATACCCATCCCCTTAAAGAGTGGCAGGCTCCAGGGCCTCTCCTTGTTCATATATGATCTAATATCCTGGGAAACATTTGCGTCAATATTCACAGGCTGTGGAATGGAGTACACTAATCCTTAAGCCTAATCGTTCAGGATGCTTAGACCATCTAATCTGACCTCCTATATATCCCATTCTTTATAGCTCATTGACGTTTGATTTTAAACTTACTGAAGTCACATGTGAGGGTGCAGAACTGCAATCTAAAGACACTGCTTTGTTGTACAAATTACTTTATAAACAAATCTTGCTAAATCTGAATATTTTATGGTAAAGTAATTGCTTTTGAGTAGAACAGTTCTGCCTTAGAAAACTGTATGCAATGGGCCATGCTAAAGCCATTTCCTTTCCAATTCCTCTAAAAATGAAGCACTCTTCTGTTCTTCTACCAGGCCAAGAGCACAATTTTCTGAAGTATGATGACGGCTTCATCACAGATCTGAACACCCCCTATGACTATGAGTCACTGATGCACTATGAACCATTTTCATTTAACAAAAATGAAAGCAAGCCCACAATCACAACAAAGATACCAGAATTTAATAACATAATTGGACAACGTCTAGATCTCAGTGCCGTTGACCTGGAAAGACTGAATCGCATGTATAACTGCAGTAAGTCATAATTTAACCATGGCAAACTCTTTCTTCATTTATACTTGAGCCTGGCTGGTTTACCTCCCTTATGTCTCTAAAACCACAAAAACTCTTCTCAAGTGCTCTTGAGGCGGTATGGGAGAGGACCTGTGCTGTAGAGAAACTGTTTATTCCCTCTTCATCCCTCTCTTTGGCTCTGCTAACTGTCTTTACTTTTGTAAAAGTTCAATTAGTTAATAAAATTCAATCCGTTCACATCTTTTCTTTCATGTTGCTCCTAGGGGCTCAGACATATAGTTGTGTTCTGCTGGTGTGTGGGCAGCTTCATTGCGGGAGGTGAATGTAACTGTACTTTGTCCTCTTTTACTGACATTCGGTCTTAATTAGATTATTTTGCACCTGAGATTGGCTAAGTCTAGAGTCTGACACTCTGTCTAGTTGATTGCTAAGCTGGTTGAAGATGTTATCACCATGTGTGATTGTTAGTAAGAAGTTCTTGTCCCTACGGATCTGCCAACAGAAGCATCCACTTGCAGGCAAACTCAGCTGAACCGGCCTAAGGTAAATGGGTGGACTTTGCTTGAAGTGGAAGAACACTGCTCATGCTCATAAGCAGATGAGTGAGCCATGAAGAACAATAACCTCCAGCAGAGGAATAGTTAAGTGCAAGACCACCACTGTTCACAAAGTGATTTTTCTCTCCAAGGCTTACGAACAGGCATAAAGAGAGCCAGCACCAGTCACTGTGCTTCAGCTGTGGAGTGGGACTTTGTTAACCTTCTGCAAAGTGGTCAAATGTTGATATCTCTATGCAGGGAATCCCTCCAGAAATCAAACTTTTCCTCTTTTGAGTCTTTGGCTTCACATCTGCTGTGGGTTTTCTTCTTTACATGATGTCTATACTAGTGTGAACAAAACCCCCCCAAATTAGGGCAGAAATTTTAATGAGATACTACTCTGGAGGTAACCATGTGTGCATTTTTTTTTCAGCTTCAACTCACACTTTCTTGGACCAGTGTTCTTTTGAGCTTGAAAATATCTGCGGCATGATTCAGGGCACCAGAGATGATCTAGACTGGGTCCGTCAACAGGGCAGTGCTTCAGGGCAGGAAGACCACACACTTTCTGGGCGCTGTAGAGGTAAAACAAAGTAACAGAACACTTTCCTATGGAAAAGGGATTAGCTGGAGTAATGGTCCCTTGTGCATGTCTGTGCCGGTCTGTGTACTTTAACTACAGTGTCTTTAACAACGTCTCTGAACCTGTTGTAGTCAACCCTTGAGAAAACGCAGCACTGGCTACTCTGAAAACACAGGATTAAATGACCATATTTAGAAGACTACCCAGCGAACATCTGAGTTGTAATGTTTCTAGTTAAGCAAAAAGCCCTTTTTTCTTTTCATATGTCTTGGCCCTGTGAGTGTGAGTTCATGGTTGCACTTGTGCTCTCATTAAGCTTTCTCAACATAGTGGAATGTTCTCCACACCAGCAAGATAAAAGGTGTCAAAGAACAATCTTGACTAGAGGCCTTTTAAATATAACCTGGAAAAGGATTTACTGCAACTTCCAAAGTCTGAGTAAGAGTTATGTTACCCCATGATAAGAATGAAACAGCACTCATAGCCACTCATAAATGTTGTGTTTGCAAAGTGAATGATAAGCTAAGCTTGAGGAGTGCTGGTTCTGGAGGTAGAAGTTGCAAAGTATTTTATGATAGGAGTTTAGGGATAATTTTCTGGTTTACATGGTAATTTTGCCACTTTTCAAAGGAAGAAAATCTCAAAAGGGGTGGAGTCAGCCCCTGTCACAGTCACAGTGTGCTAGCTTACAGGTGAGAATAAAGATTAAATCCCAACAAGCAGTTCTGAAAAGCAAGGGCCTCTTTTGTCATTATTTAGACAGGGAAAACCACTACAGACTTCAAAAAAAAAAAGAAGTTACTTCTGTGGTAAATTTTGCCTAAGTGCAGAGTGAAAGAATCCTGGCCTAAAGCACATTCAGTTGTGCTTTGTTACTCTTTGATAAAGGAAAAATTTGCCTTGCTGCACTCAGGAGTAGACGATTACCCTTATGTGACACACGCACTGGAAAGAAGAGCAGGTCCTCAACCTCTTATAATGCTGGTACTTGTTGATCAGGCCCAAGAATGCAATAGAACTCAAGAAAACTATCTGACAGCTTCTAGAAGTACATGCTCCTAACCCTTATATGACTTTTTTAGTTCTTTCTCTCCTTTTTTTAACCCATATACTATAATTGTAACTGAAAAATAATTCAGCTGAGTTGTTTGAGATTATCAGGTAAAATCCAATCTGTCTAAAGTAAGCACTTAACTTGCACTTATGCTTTAGCATCTAGTGACGCGGTACAGAATAAGTATTGACATTATCTGAAGAGTTAATGGAGAGGGGTAGGTGCCTCTGAGGATCTCCAGAGTGTCTAAATGATTGCATGAGTAGGGAGTGCCTCTCATTTTGGATGCCTTCAATGACCCTTGGTTCCTTCAAATTTAGATATTTTTGGAGAACTGGTTCTGCAGTCATCTCAAGTGGGGGCAAATTTTAAGTTTCTAACACAGATGGATCGAATTTTGTCCAAACAGTTTTGACTTCTTGGGTTTTTGACTTATTACTGGCTAAACTGAAGGAGAGAAAGTATAGCCTAACATTTAGAGAGGAGCTGGCAGCCTGGCTCTGGATTTGATCCCTGTATCCCCATGCTGAAGTCTGCTAAGGCCGTATTCTAATTGCCATAGATGTTTAATGTTGCCTTTATTTGACTTTCTTATCAAAAAGGAGGTAGAGTCTAGATCATTTCAGGGTTTGATACCATAATAAGTTCAACAACAAAGTTAGGCACCTGAATAAGGTTCACAGCCCTGTTTCTCACTTGGAGCAACAGTGATCATACTTACATTTAACATACTTAAATTTAACATAAATTTAACTTACGGTGCAGTGTCATACATGTGCGTAAAGCAACTGGGTATCTTTGGCAAGGTTTCTATGGGTATGAGTTCAAAGCACTGCTACCGTGTGGGAGGTAATGGAGACTATTCCCCTGATGTGGTTAGAGTGAACGTGATAGACAGCTCGAACAGCTCCACTAACCATGCAGGAGGCTGTACTGTTTGTGCAGCTGCAGGTTTAACTGATGATGCCCTAGATATTAGCTTGGACAAGAGTCCAAGAAACCAGCCTCCAACAGAAGAAACTTTCACACAGTAGCTAAAAGAATTTCACTTGTTAATTTAATCATAGACTATAATGAACAGCGAAAGAGCAATGCAATACAGATAAGACTTGACAAGTCCATGTGATACCAAGATAAGATACGTGTGCAAATGGTGAACCCCTTGTAAATATAAGGACAAAAGTAGACGTTTCAAATCTAAAGTAATGAACATTTCAGAAAATCTTAGTGGGAAATTAAACTAGAGGGGCAAGTATTCTTAAATAATTTCCCCAAACTGAGAAGCTAGTTTCAAAAAGTCTTTGGGTAAGCTGTAAAAATTGCTTCTTCATGTTCAAGGTCAGGAGAGTGCCAGTTCTGTGTCCAACTCTTTTTTGTTATTTTCAGCACTGGTAAGAAATTATCTTACTCTTTACAAGGTAATAGAGAATGTGATCTCTAAGATAGCACCTCTAGATTATCTTCAGTATAAATCAAGTAAAAAATATGTTTGCTAGTCACTTGCAGTCAGCATTGAATCCTGTCTCGTATCTCTGACATCCCTGAGGCATCCAACTTCCAACTAGACCAACTAATGCAAAATTGACATAAGCTGCCAGCTGCCAACCTATATATAGTTCCATATATATGCTAAACTACTAGTCCTGTTCTTATCCTGGTCTGTCTTGGATGGTTGTCACACACCATTTCCTCTACTGTTCATGTTAAGTACTACACTTATGCCTACTAAAAGAGTGGCGTTGAAATGATAAATTTACACTATGCAGCTAGCGGGAAATCTGGGAAGAGACAGTGATGCTGTACACTTTCTTCATAGATGCTGGCTATTTCATGTACTTCAGCACTAGCTCTGGCAAGGCAGATGAGGTGGCAATCCTAGAGTCCCGAATTCTTTATCCAAAGAGAACTGAGCAGTGCCTCCAGTTCTTCTATAAGATGACAGGAAGCCTCTCTGACAAGCTGATCATCTGGCTTAAAGAGGATGATGGCACTGGAAATGTTCGCAAGATGAGGAAAATCCAAACTTTTCAAGGTAATGCTGGAAATATGAGGAATATATAGAATATTGGGGGAGGAAATGCTGTCTTACTGAGTCCATGAATGCAGTGGATTGGCTCAGAAACCAAAAGATTTTCCCAAAGCTACCAGAATATCTTGCAATCTGGCTAAGGATTTTGGTACTACATGAGGACATTTAGCAGTGAAACTGTGGGCTGTAATAATGTAATTTAGGTGCTCCACAGCAGAAGTCACAATGTTCCTATTAATGATATGTTACATTCAGTGGCTGAGAGGGACCCCAAACTCTGCTAGAGATCAACTGACTAGATCTCCACTGGCTGTTATATGATCTAAGAGTGAGCTGTCCAGATATAAATACCTGTGCTCATCTGCAGTCAATAAAAATCCCAGCTTGATTTTTATATGGTTGGCAATGTAAAAACATATGCAATTTTGGAAATATGAACTGAGTTCCCACTTTGGGTGATTTTGCTGAATAGGACAAATTAAGCCACTGTGGCACTATGCGTTTATATTGTCAAAACCCAAGACCTGTGATAACCTGCCTATGTCAAGTTGCAGCAGTTTGCAGGGCAGGATAAGTCCCTGGACAAGTGGCAGCAACAGTTAATTCTAACATGCTGGGTCATTGACTCTTATCCACTGGTTATGTCTTAGCCTTTAGCCTGTTGCCTTTTATACTAGAGACTGTCATTCACTAATGTGTGAAAAGTTCCTAATACAATGTGTCCAAAGCATTTAGGTGATAAGGCAATGCGAGTATATCATAATCACAATATCAACTTAAGATCTCTAGACTTCAGGGTTCTCTGAGAGGTCCAATTGTCTAAAAAAGCAGCTGGAATGGATGTCTAGGAATAAGCTGCTTCATAATATCAGTAATCATGCTGATGGCAATGTTTTGCTCTCCTTTTACCAAAGCGGATAATGACTATAACTGGAAAATTGCGCACGTAACCCTCAATGCTCAGAAGAAGTTCCGTTACCTCTTCCAAGGACTAAAGGGCAACCCCAGCTCGTCATCTGGTGGGATTGCTATCGATGACGTCACACTGACAGAAATGCCCTGTCCCACAGCTGTGTGGGTCATTCGGAATTTCAGCCAAATCCTTGAAAAACCATCAAGTGATGTTATTGAAAGCCCCCGGTTTTATAGCCCTGAGGGTTATGGTTTTGGCATAAGTTTGTATCCCCACTCCGGAATCGATGGCTACAGTCGCATTGCCTTTCACTTGTGCAGTGGAGAGAACGATGGTGTTCTGGAGTGGCCAGCTCTGAACCGCCAAGCTATACTCACAGTGCTGGACCAGGACCCTGATGTCTTAAAAAGGATGTCCTCAAGCAAAAGCTTCACCACAAGAAAAGAACATGTTAGCTCAGGTAAGTGGTGTCTGCCTGGAGGAATGATGAAAATGAAGGCCAAAGAATCTGAGTCGGAGGATTGAGTGTAGGACTCAAAGTTGGGCAACTTTGGCTGCATTTCCCAATTTGGGACATTTTCCTGTGTATGACTTTCCTGTGTGTGACTCAGAATTCCTGTCTGTGAAAGATCATTTAATGTGAAAAGTGACGCACAGAAGGTTGGTGTTATTATGAACAGTCCCTGGGAAATCTGAGTTTGACTCTAAATACAGAGTTCTCCAAAGAGCTGGCAATTCCCATTCTACCTGTGGTTTGCCCATAATGATAGGTGACATATCACCGCAGGATGGTGCAATGCCAGCAAGGTGCTGTATTCCACTACTAAATCAACAATAATTTAAGTTAAAACTGCATTTTGGAGGCTTGGTTAACTTGAACATACATGCTCTGGATTCACAGGGTTCACACTGTAGCTGTATGTAAGAAAAAAATACCTGAAAACACCTGTGAGATCAGTCTCAGCATTTGAAGCCTGTCTTGCTTGGCTGGGTGTAGACTGCAGATTATGAACTCTTTCAGACAGGGGCTACCTTTTAACTCCAGGTTTATATAGCATGTAGCACCATAGTTCCACATCCACCCCTAGGATTCCCCATGGATGTGTTAATTCAAAGAAATAAGAACAACAGAACAATATTGAATTTGGTACAGAATAAAACACTAGAGATTTAATCTCCATCCTTCTTCACTTTTTCTAGTGGAAGTTTAGTATACACTCTTTCAGTAGGTTTTAAACCTTTGTATGAATATGTTTAACAGAACCATAGTAATGAATAAAATCTGCTAGACTCTTAAAAACTTATGTACTTAAAACTTAGGTGCTTAAAAACTGATGGGGAAGTGTCCTTACGCAGGAGGGAGCTCTTAGCTGGTGACAATAAGGAGGTAACTTGCCTTTGGTTAGCCCTCAACGAAAGGGGAGTTGTGGAATTTAAATGCCCTCACATAGACTAAGAGTCCTCATGCAGACCATATCTAAGGATCTGCTGGCACCCATAATTTGTCAGTCCTCTGTGATTTGTTTGGGCATTTCAGCTCTGAACTTGATTTTACAGCATAAATCCCATTTAACACTGTAATGCACAAAGAAGTCATGTCATACTTCCAGCTGCAGAACTTTGTGGTTCTTATTCATCAATCATATTCTCATTGCAGATGCTAACAGAACCTTAATATGGGAGAAGCCATCAATTGTTGGAAAATTTGATGCCTCGTGCAATTGCTATAGAAGTGTATCCTGGGGGTGGACTAACTTCATATCCCACAGCCAGATGCGACGGAGAAGCTTCCTGAAAAATGATGACCTGATTATTTTTGCAGAATTTCATGGTAAAGACCCTCTTCTTGATTCTCATTACAAAAACAAATGAGTGATCCTTTCTATTTCTTTTTACACAGTCAAGTAACTATTGCCACCCGTCTCTCAGTTCTCTTCTAATGGGGATCAACTTTTAAAAGCATTTCTGTGTCTTAGATTCAGGTGGGTGATGTTGACTAAAGTGAATGTGAGTTCAGAGGAATCTAAATGGCAATGATTTACTGAAGGTTAACTTCTTGGACACCTTTAAGCACCCTAACCAGTAGCTATGTCCATTTCTAAGCATTAAGCATACTAAAAGGCCTTCCTCATTCTGTTTGTTTTCAAACAGAACAGCCACACTTGGCATAATTT
Organism: Nipponia nippon; assembly: GCF_047370975.1. NCBI lineage: Eukaryota > Metazoa > Chordata > Aves > Pelecaniformes > Threskiornithidae > Nipponia > Nipponia nippon. The sequence goes on along the minus strand of NW_028262358.1, from coordinate 120,153,259 downwards.
TTCAAAGTACAGAATACCACAGATTTACCTAACTGGTTACCATAATTTCAGTATTATTTTCTATCTTGTGCTTTAAATATGCAGAATTTGCTGTGGTACGGCAAGAGCTCTGTAAAGGGCAAATGGGCAAGGAGTACATTCTGGTCCACAAAGCACCCTGTGAGCCCCTGGTATGAAGAATACTACATATAGCATCACTCGCTGTTATATGATGTCTTTCTCCTCTCTTTCCTTTTCTTAAAAGATCTAAGTCACCTCAATCACACTGAAGTCCCTGTTGAACCTGGACAGTCTGCCTTCATGGAAGACCTCATTCTTGAAAGGCAGAAGAGAGCAGCCCAGGATATGGAGCCTGTTCATATGGACCGGCTGCCTTATCTGCAAGACCCGTGTGACCCAAACCCTTGCCAGAATGATGGAGTCTGTGTGAATGTGAAAGGGAAAGCAAGCTGCAGGTACCACAGACCTCTTCCCTGCTTGCCTTGACTTTCTTCTGAACCAAATGATGCAGCTACTAAGTATCCAGAGCTACAGACCTCAGAGGTCTGAGCCACTAGGTCTTCAAGGAACAGTAGGAACAAAACACTTCACTGCAATGATGGGTTTCTACTAGCAGACATAAGGGGATGCAAAGAAACCCCATTCTGTGGGTGTTCCAGGGGATGTAAATAGCCTCCAAACAAGGTGGGGATGTTGTGACATGAATCCCTCTAATGGGAACTGCTCATCCAGGGTAGTGAGTGTGAGGACCTTGAGGTGGGCCTATAGGGCAGGACAAAACTCCTGATCCATGTGAATCTGTACTTTATTTTCCCAGGTGCCCATCAGGACAAGCCTTCTTCTTTATAGGTGAGAGATGTCAGTCAAGGCAGGTTCATGGGAACATCCTGGGAATGACAGTTGGTGGAATTGCTGGAACCATTGTCTTAACCATTGTCTTCATTTCCATGATGGCTAGAAGATAAAGAGCTGCAGGGAGTAAATCTCAGCCTGGTATTTTTCCATACTTCATAAGACATCAGTTTTCAGTGAAACACGATGAATACCATTTGTAGAAGACCAGTCAGCATATGGATGAAATGCCCTGTCAACATCTTGGCAGCAATCTGTTTACTCTGTAGGACTTGGCAGTTAAAAAACATCATGTAGAACTGCTGTCTAATGAAAGTTCATACCCTGCCTCTCTTGTGTATTCTTTTAATGTTTCATTTCTTCATCCAATAGCAAGCAGTAGTGCTGGGAGTCCATGCATTTACTGTCAACCACAGTTCAAACTTAGGTTAAATAATGGGTGGAACCTCTCCAAACACTGGAAAAAGTCACATAGAAGCACATATATTATGATTCTAGAAATATTCCTATAGAAATTACTCAAGAAATCTAAAGGGTACATATCCATAGCTATGTAAATCAGTACATAACACTCATTTTCCATGGAGCTGTGCTGGTTTACAAAAGCTGAGTAGCTATTACACAGAATTCATAGTAAGCTACTACTATATATTTTTGGCCAATTCTCTAGCAGGGAAATAATTTCACATTAAAGCTAGTTGTCTTTCTAGAAGGCCTCATCATATAAGGTTTTCAAATATTCAAGTGTAAATCTATTCTCTGGGCATAATCCAAGGTTTTTTTAAACATGTATAAAACTCCCATGACTTCAGCAGACTCTGGATGAAGTTGGAGCAGAGTATCAGTTATCATAGGATAGGATCTGTAGCGGTTACCATTAAATTCGCATCTCTGGAAAGATGCACAAGTCAAGGACAGGGGTGGGAGTGTTTGAAAACGAAGACTGGGTCTGTGGTATAGAGTGTGCTGGATAAGATGTTAACATCCTAGAACTTATTGCAGATGGCAGGAAGCAACCGACCTCCTATGCCCTAAGATCTCTGCTTTCAAGGGCTCTAACAGTTTCCACACTTGAAACTTTGTTACCCAGGTTTCCTCCAAAAGCAATTTCTTCTTGTCTGCATATCAGAACAGAAGGAGTTCAGAATGAGAATGTAAATAATTGCAGAGGGTGAAGCTACCCTTGTATTTATCAGATACTTGTCACAAGGGATGGCAGCCAAGGGAATATGCACTCTCATGGCAGTAGGTTGTACACAGGGAGCTGATTTCCACTTGTTTTTACACTTGGATTCATCCTGATGCTCACACCGGTCCTGTAAGTAGGGACAAACCATTCATTTAATTAAGGCATTATCAACAAGTTAATACTCTGTTCCTAGAGTAAAGGGACACCAAGAATAAGACTGCAAGTTGTTACCACTCACTCCAAAAAGATGCATAGGCTCTGACAGTGTTCAGTTTACTTGTGTAGACCGAGCCCAAGTCTTCACCCCCTGCCAAACCACATGTTGACTCCTCTCTTGGGAACTTGTGATGGCATCCAGCCACAGAGGATGTCCCAGCAGGTGATATTGGGTGCACTTGGGCCCTGCTTGATGTTCAGGCTCCCTGTTGAAACCTGGGAATAAAAGTCTGTCCCCAGCCCCAAGAGAAGGGGATGGAGCTGCTCTCCTCCAGGAAAGAGGAAACCCTGTCCAGTCCATGTCCAGGACATCAGGGCCTTGCTGGGATATGCTGGTTGCTGCTTTATGTCCTGCTGGGTCTGGGGCCTTCTGGAAGGAGGCTGTTGGACTTGCCAGTGCTGCTGGTGGCTGGGTCCAGGGATTTCTTCTCCCCACATCAGGAAGCTGGTTTTGGCCCTGCTCTCATGCATCTTCAAAACCTGCTGGCAGCAGAATGTGATGATTGGGAAAGATGACAGGGACTGGCCCTGCTCCCTTTGAATGATGTTATTTTAGGCCTTTGCAGGAGGAACACATCCCAGCTGCCCCTCAGCTAGACCCTAGCCCCACTAGCTCCTCAACCTGAGAGTAACAGAGTTCAGAGCACCTCATCGATGCAGAAAAAAACCCTCAAGAGTGTAGCTGCAGTCACTCTCTACTCTTTTTCTGGGAAACTGTTCACACATTTTCCTTGGGATCTGAAGATTGATCGTGTCAATCGTCCCAAAAGGAGAAGCCCAAAAGAACCTATTCAGAGTCTGCTCCCTTCCTCAGTTCACAATTAAAGTGCTTTGTTTTACTACCCATTGGGCTTTGTACTGGGTATGCTGGGATGCTCCATTATCTGCAACAAGCTTAAAATATCCCTTAAATATTGTTCAACTTAATTTCATAGACAGTTTCCAGGATCTTTGCAGGTCAGCATCAATGCTTTCTCCTTCATTTCCTAGGAGCCTACGTCTCCAGGACACAGGACTTCTCTGTACTAGTAGCAAAATCCATGTTGGGCAGTCGCTGTTGCTTGCAAATGGATACTTGGTTAATTACTAGCAAAAGAGGAAGGTTATTATAGGCAAAACATGACACTGATCAATGCTGGATAAAGCTCTGAATAGAGCAGCAAAATCAACAACAGGCGTTGCTGGGCCAACTGCTTGTTTCACTGCTGTTGGGGAAAATTATCTCACAAAAGCTAGGACGGCTGCAGAGAGCAGCTTGGTCTTTCCTATGTTGGCTTCCAGGCCGAGTTAACTCAGCCATTTTTAATGTAGGCTTGCAGTTCCTGTTTTTGGCTTCTCCTGCTTCTGAGCTGATCCAGGAAAGAAGCATGGGAATGGATAAAAGGCGCCATGGCCACAGGTGAAGTGCGGTTTTCTGGAACTCCTGAAGTTCAAATAAAAGTAATCATCACAGTGTAAATTGTTTCCCAAGTGGAAATGCTGCACTCAGCCCATGGGCTACAAGCTTAGGAAAGGTCAGCTGCTAAGCACTATAGTTTTAGGTGGTTCCCCTCTCCAGTGTGTCTGCACTGCAATTAACTCATATACTTTCTGTGTTCAGTCACTATAGGATGTAGCTGACAGCCTCTCTTGGCTCTCTTAAACATCATGTCTAATAAAGTCAGCTTTTCCACAGTCATTGAAGCAGAATATTTAAAGCATGAGCTTCTAAGGCTTTTAAAATCTATATTTAGGCTCCTGAAATAGGCCTGTACTGAAGTTACCCAAGAAGCATTGACTAACTGTAGTTTCTAGCCTGAGACCTTGTTTGATCTGTACCTCTGAATACCAGGTCAGTTCTAGCAAGATCCCCTAACTCTGACCCTCCAGGAGGAGAACTATAATAAGTCTGACCTGCCATCTGGAATTTCTCCAGAGAAATGGTTTTTGGAAACTGTAGATCAGATTTTTTTAAACCTGTGTTGTATGAAGGAAAAAATTTGCTTCGTGTGCAAATGCAAACAGTAGCTGCAGTGTTGGTGATTTTTGCCCGTGGCCAAAGCATGTGTAGGTCTTTGTTTCCTGTTCCATCTCGCATTTAGGGGATTTATTCTCCTAAAAGCAAAGAACTGTGTTTCCAATTGTCCTTTGCTTAACTTGCATGAGAAGTGGGAATTCTGTTGTGGGATGACAAATCCCTTTCTCTCTAACCTCCACCCACAGGCTTCTAGTGCAGAACATCAGTCTTGCTTGTGTGCCCCGGGCCTGTGCGGGTGGTGGAGCTGGGTTACAGACCTGCAACCTTGACATGGTTTTGCAGCTGCTGATACCTTGCTTGCCTTACCTACCTATTTTACCTGGCAGCATTGAACTGCAAGCAACAGTGGTCGAAGCTAATGGAGACTGCAGACCTGGATCATAGGGAAGGCAGCCACCACATCCTCTTAGCTTCTGCAAAAGATCCGTGTAACCTGTAGAAGACCCTTTGGAGCCACCAGGTGTTGTCAGGATTGCTTGTAGCTCTGGGCTACAGGGAAGAGATGCGAAAGGCACAGCTCAGACTGCCTGAGCAGAGAAGCAAGTGTAGTTTTGCCATCTCCCAGGCCCAAGCTTAGGATGTCCCCTAGGAAGAGCTGTCACAGCAGTTATTCTCAAGCAAGGTGCCTGCCCTAACTCTTGTGTGTTTTCTAATCAGCAATGGCATCATTCAAGGGTGTGAACCTGCCTCATTCACTTACTCAGCTAGGGCAAAATAAGATCTGTAGCCCAGGCTCCATGGGGTAAAACGGTAGAAAATATTTCTGCAGTGATTGCTGGGGCATTTCAGACTTCATCCAAATGATCTGGGTATTTGCAAACAACCCCACATATCTCTGCTCCCCCACCCCACTGCCAGATCTTCTGTTGGTGTAAGAAATGAAGCCTCTTTCTAACACGTCAAAGCATCACAGTGGGCTGGCTCTTCTGCCATTGTTCCCTAGTCCAAGGCTGGGACTGGAACTAGACGGTTCTCATGTACATGTATTTTCTTTGTTGTTAAAAGATACCTCATCCTTCCCAGCGTGGCTGGCTGCTGCAGATCCACGGTTAAACAGGGGCTGTCACCGCAGGGCTGGCTGGCCATCACTGCTGCAGGGAGGGCTGCAGACAGACTCCTTCTTTGCTATCCTGGCTCACCTGGCCTTGAGGACACCATAGGCTAAATGATCTGGGTGATGCTTGCAGCATCACCAGAGTCACCCAGGACCTTCTCCTGAGCGCATTGCTTTGAGTGGTTGCTCCTGCCAGGCAGCAAGTGGGAAAAAGGCTCTCATTTGGCCCACACGCTGGTTTATTTTGGACACAGCCAACTCGGCTGGCGGGCAGGGCAGACTGCCTGACGAAGGCGGTAGGCGAGCAGAGGCCCGCCAGCTGCGGTGCCAGCACTGCCTTTCACCCACAGCTCTGCTTTCCTGGGTGCAGCGGCTCCATTCCCTTCCCTTAGGGCTGGGGGCTGATTTTCACTGCCCCACTTAATTAAGTGGGGAGCATTAAAGGGGAGGAAGGGGAGCATTAGGCCGGGGCCAGGGTTACCCCTGAGGGGACATGGACTCCATGGGATTGCACTATTTATCCCAAGGAAAAAGCTGAAAAGAACTTGGAAAGAGTGTAAATTAGAAGAAATGATCCTAGGTTTGGTGTAGATTGTATCACATGCTTTACCCTGGTTTTCTATAAGGAAAGTACTCAAGAAATGACATGGTCTGTGTGTGAATCTGCCTGTCAGCCCCATGTCTTCTCAACAGCATTGAATCCTGTTAGCTGTTGAGGACCAAAAGCCTCAGAGAAGTTCTCCTTATGAGTTCCCAAGTATTGATGGTTGGTAGAGCTTGTTAGAGCTGCCACAGAGGGAGGGATGGGCAGAACGTGATCATCCCAGCCCCTGGAGAGCCCCAGCCAGACCTTCATCACCTCTGTGGCTCTGCCCTCCCCACAGCACATCCAGTTTCCTACAGCTGCTGGCAACAAGGTGGGTGAGGGAGGTTGTATCAGCAGAAAGCACTGTGGGTACAGCAGAGAGAGGTTTAGGGCAGCCCTAATCTTGGTGGGCTGAGATATGTGAGGACTGGGTACGTGAGGAAGACCATGGAAACTTGGATGATTGGAAAGAGAAGAGGGTTGGAGGGTACAGGACACAAACTTGTAAGAAATGAACCTCATTTCTTCTGCTCATGGGATTAAAAAATCCAACTGAGGTCACAGGCACTACAAGGTAACATGCAGTTGGACATACCTTACATACTGGGCATTTTGTACATGGAGCGGGGGGCACCTTTTTATTCTTGCTTAACTTGACTTTTCGAAAATGCAGCTGTTTCCTGAACGTGTTTTCTGGGTCAGTGTAAGAAGTAAACATATGGGCCAGACTGCTGAGCTGTGAAAACATCAGACATCAGAGCATAATTGGCTTCATGGTCCAAAGAAAAGGTATCAGAACCGCACACCTGTAAACCCTGGTTCTGGGGCACATTGATTTTCACTGGCCACTGTCGTGTGGATAAAACAGTCCTGGGCTCTTTGCATTGTTTATATCGAAGGTTCCCAAAGTCTTTAAGGAATGAAGGGTGAAATCTGGGCTTGAGCACATGTAAGATTTGTTCAGCAACTGTCACAATCCAAAAACTCTAAGCAGGGAGTGTGAGGGAAGGCAGGTCTGTGCTTCAGAGACCTGTATGTCACAATTCCCTCCTTTACTATTTTTCCTGAGCTGGAATAAATCAGAGGAAAGTACCAAGGCAGTGACTGTTCTTCATCCATTGCTATAAAAGGTGGGTAAGGGAAAGATCCCACCCTTTCCAGAGATCAGGTGAACCTGGTAGGTTTTTTGCAATGTGCTTTAACTTAGTGCCTTGCAGTTAAGCAGGGGGAGGTACAAGAGTGACAGCAATCATCAGGGAACAAGTCCTGTGACAGCCCTTGCTTCAGGAAGGGGGGTGAATGGAGGGATTTGGGCTTTGACCAGGACAAAGTCAGGGTAAAGGACTGGGCCAGCTGACCAAAACCAGCCAGCTGACCAAAATGCCAGACTCCTGAGGGGAGCAAGCTGTTGGTGAGCCCACTGCCCACCTTGCCTGTGCCAAAGACCTAGTTCTCACTGCTGAGAGCGGGTGAGAGGGGTATAGGGTGGCTGCTGTCATGTGTTTCCCATTCTTCCTCCATTCAGCATTCACTTCCACCTTTTCTTCTCTCCCCTTTTATCTTGATCCTTGTATAAATAGAAGTGAAGCCTTGGTCCCAAGTCTTTAAGACTGGCACAGTTAATTTCTTAGCGGCTTCTCTTTCATGAACTGTCATGGCTTTTGGAACACTGGCAAGGACCTTGCCATTGACGATCCACCCAAAGATGGCCCTTCAGTGCCAGATAGCTCGCCATCACATCCTGATTTCTCATTCACATACAGTCAAGACCCACGCTTAGCTAAACTGGGAGATGTGGTGAAACCTCAGAGGTGAAATGTCTGCAGAGATAAGGTGTGGTGGGACTGTGCTGTCTACAGCGACTCGTACTTTACAGTTTATGTAAAGCCTATTCTAACTCCATGGGAGTGAATGGTTCTGCAGCAGGTCAATATTGCACAAGCTACTTCCAGAGTGGGTTAGACCAAACGGCTGTCCAAAGGCAAATTTGGGTTGGAATAATGTGCGAAGGTCTGATTTTCAAGTTTCCATTAGCCATGCAGTTCAAAGAGATTCTGGATTTTCAAATATTTCTTAATCTCTAACTGTGTTCTAGTTCTAGTATTATACCTAAATCTTCAAGCAAAAAGAAATTGCTTTCAATATAAGTAATACATTTGATTGATGCTTGTTTATTGTCTTCAGTCATCACCACCTGCCCATATCAAACTGTCGCACATGCGTGTAACTGTAGGTAACAGTTTCCCATCCTGGTTCATCCCAAAGTCCTGGGAACAGGTTCACCACTGGTAAACATAGGCCTGATTCCCCAATAACCAAATAGGGCTGTACCACCTGACAGCAGTATTTGCTATTGGCCTCAAATCTAATCGTCATGATTCCATCTATCATATTTTACATCAAGTTTTTAACATTTGTGTGCGCTATAAATACTTTGCAGGCTCTCTCATAGCCCTCTGCTTAAGACAGGAGTCCTGCCTTTAAAAGTATACAGGCTTGGAAATAACTGATTCCACAAATGTAGTATTAGAGCAATAATTTATACAAAACCTTTCATCCTGCCATGGTGGTTTGTATTCACTGCAGAGTTGGCTCTTTGAGCCTTCCAAGTGTGATTCTCCTCTGAGAGGAGACCCAAGCGTACAGACTTTACACGAGAGACTCCTTGCATACTTAACATTACTATGCATTAAATAAATTCAGTCCCCTCTGTGACAGAGGGCAACAACCATCTCTGTCTTACCACATTACATATCAAGGGAAAGACAATTATAGCTAAGGATATAAAGCTTCCTTTTCTTCAAAAAAGTGCCACATGGAGCTTTCAGTACATTCCATCTGAAAGAAGACCAGCAGGAATTATCACAGTCTTCATTTTTCTGAGTCAAAAGTGAAGATCTGAAATGGACCTTCTCGGTTGTGAATCTTTGGTTCCAGAAAGTCTTAAATAGAAAGTGGAGAGCACTATACCCTATGGCCTTTCCAGAGTCTAATACGAGGGCAGGAGAGAAGCTACGAGGTACTTGTGTATCTACACAGGCCTTAGGAATCATTCAGAGAGTCGATAGGGGAAATGCTAAAGCCACTGGACAACAGCTGTATATAGCACTACAATTCATGGCTCAGTACTGCATAGTGCTAAGCATCCTCTTAAGGGCTGAGAATTCTTCACTCCCAATGTCTTTTCTGGCACTTGAAGGCCTTCAAATTCTTCCAAGTTTGAAACACCTTGTCATCTCTTCTGGGATTGGTAGGCCCTGTAAAATTCCACCTCTCAAAGCTTCCCTGCCTTACATGTTAACCAAAAATGATTATTCCAGAAGAATGCACCAAGGCACAGTTTAGTCAAAGTGAAGCAGTCCACTTCTTGATGGCTCACAGGTGCTTTTAGTGTGTGTCTTGGAAAGGGCAGAGGTCCTTTCAGAGTTACATGATTTAGCATTTGCAGTGCCTCAGTTAAGCAAAGAATATGACTTGGAAATGTTTTCAGAGGAGGAGGTGGATGGCTCTGAAGAAGACACTCTGTATTTTCCTGCAAAACAAAGCATAGTGGTTAGACATAAGGACAGATAGCCTAGGACATGTTGGCACTGCAAAGTAAGGACAGTTAGCACTGTCCTGATGACCCAGGTGGCTTTGACTTGGTCTGCAGCCCTGACACTAGCTGCATTACAGCAATACCAGTGACCACAGAAGTCAATGTGTTTGGCTACACAGCCAGGATATGTCAGCCTGAACTGACAATCGTGCCATAGGGTAGTAATTTACTCACACAAATGGAGAGACTTACTGGTCTTCCTTGAGCATGGGGACGCATCTAAAACACGTGCTCTTGAGATGAATCCCAGCTCCCTCCCTCTTGTTGACCACAAGGCTCTAAACTAAGACCCAGGTGCGCAGAGCCCAAGAGCAGAGTGTGGAAGAGAGAGCTGATAATATGGGAGGTTCAGGTGGCAGCAGCATGGAAGGCAGTTGTAGGCAAGTCTCATTCCTGTGTAAACTTACTGTAGCACAGCCAGAGACCAACTTCTTGTTCTGTTATCTGACTAATAAACAGACTCTTAAAAAGCAGTTGCTTGCCTAGATTAAACTCCATCATATCCTGCTTTGACCAAATGTCACCATCTTCTCTGAGAAATGGTTGGATGCAAAGATTACACATTTAGAAATGAAATTACTCATATTTTCTGCAATGCTTCTTGCAAAATAAAGTCATAACTGAAATAGTGAAATGTTTGTGCTTCAGTAGGAGAGATCTATTGTCACATACCTGTTTTCCCACATAAGTTGTTAAAGGTTCTTGAAAATGGATAGCTCATAGAAAGCATTGGTGTCACCAGGATCAGGGAGGATGACTGTAAGACAGAAAATTACTTTTTGTGAAAAGCCTAGATCTTTCTTTGTAACCACATTGAGAGTAAAAAAAAGAGGTTACAATAAAATGTTGTTCAGTAGTACAAGCAGGTAGTACACAGAGGGACAAGCTAGATGTTTGTGAGGCATCAAGTTCACCTGTTTGCATGTTTATGATGGCGGTGAAGGAGATGATCAACTTTAAAAGAAACTACAGGACACAAACAGCATGTCTCTAACTGTTGGCCAGGGAAGATGGCTTAGGCTCCAGAGTCTGTTATATCAGACAGTATAGTCCCTTATCTGAGGAAGTATATCCATTAAGATAACCACAAAAGCTAAGATTTATATGCTAGCAGATGGTCATTGAAGGCCAACAGCCTGAGATAATCAGAGGCAAATTTAACTTGACACACTAGAGGGCATTGGAACACAGCTCTCTGCAGTCCAGATGGGAAGGAAGAAGCTTTTTGCTGCTGAAATGAAGTTTCTTTTTTGGTTCTGGAGTGGTTTGAGAATTTAATGGGATTCCTTCAAAAGATGTGTTAAAAAAAGGTATGGAAAACACGTCTTTCTCTGTTCAATCCCTCTCCATTCATTAGGTTTTACCATGGTGGGGGAAATTAGACAGTTTTGTGCATTGTCACCTATATCATAAGGTGGTAGAGGAAGAAGGTAAACGAACCACATCTAAAAAGTTTGATCAAAGACTTTGATCTTGCTTTATTTATTCCTTATCAGAAGAACTGCCATGGTAATATGCCAGTTCCCACTGCCTGGGACAGCTTCCACAGTGTCAACTAGAGTTGGAAGTGTCTGGCCCAGATTTTGTCTGAAAAGGAATTCAGAATTGGGGTCCAAGACTTAACAACTTGTTCTCTCTAGTTTACTCTGCTGGATGTGTCAATACAGGAGGGGATGAAGAACCTGACATGCTTAATGATAGTTGTATCAGTTATTCCCACCTTTCTTCTAGTTTCCTGGGAAACAGGATTTTTTCCCACAGTCAGAATAGCACCACGTCAAGCAGATGTCATTTTCAAGTCAGAAGGAAGGAATGGCGCTTTAAAAATGTATTAGGAAATGATCCCAGACCTGGATTCTCAGGAGTAATCCTCCTGCAGAAAATGCTGGAATACTTGGAGTACCAGTTAAAAAAATCCAGGTAGATGATTCTGGGACCCTAAATGAGGAAGCGTGAGGCAGAAACTGCATCTTTCCTGCCTCATCTGGACACAAGATCTGCATGTAGCAGATGGCTGGAACACTTAAAACTTACAGCACCGCTCTGCCTGGCTAATCACAGGCTGCCTCCTCCTGGGGCTTCAGGCCATTGCTGGAGGGGACATGCGGAGAGGTCAGTACTGGGTCCAATACTGTTTTAAAATCTTCATTAATGATACAGATGATGTGAAAAGTGTACCCTCACCAAGTCTGCACATGATACAAAACTGGAAGGAGTGGCTGATAGATCAGGTGAGTCTGCTGTCATTCAGAGGGACCTCAACAGGCTGGAGAAATGGGATGACAGGAATTTTATGAAGTTCAGCAAAGGGAAAGGTGAAGTCCTCCTGTCCCTGGGGAGGAACAACCCCATGCACTAGGACATGCTGGGGGCCATCTGACTGGAAAGGAGTGAAGACAGAGCCAGACTTTTCTCACTGGTGCCCAGTGAAAGGACAAGAGCTGGTAGGAACAAGTAGAAACACAGGAAATGCTGCTTAAGAAGAAACTTTTTCACTGTGAGGGTGGTCAAACACAGAAAAAGGCTGCACAGAGAGATTGTGGAGTCTCCATCCTTGGAGCTACTCAAAACCCAACACTAGCTCTACCTCACCATGCTCTGAGTGGGAGGGTGGTACTAGATGATCTCTGGAGGTGCTTTCCAACTTCAACAATTCTGTGTTTCTTGTGGTAGCTGGAGTGGTTCAAGCCAATGCTGCTCCTCTGGGCTGACAGTCCAGTCTTAATGGACTCCTTAATTCCTTTGAGGCTATGTACTCATTTATCTTAACGATGCTGGTTTTTAAGTCTGCTTCCCAGTTCTTTAGCAATACCTCTACAGGCTTTTCTGAATAAACCCTGTTCAGATATGAATATAAAACTAAGCCCTATTGTCATATAAGAGTGATGCTAGCATTTACCACCATTTTCTTTTTCCACCCCAAGTGCCAATGATTAGATTCTGATGCCTTCAATCCCTTACCCATCCTGGCATGGCTTCTTTAGTAAGGGAATATGAATGCAAAAGTGTAAGTTGAAACAAGCATTTCTGTGTTAGAATACACAGTTATCCACCCTCATGCAGCCATCCCAGATAGAGATATTTTATTCCTGTCAGCTGAAACTTTTCTCTACTCTTTGTCTGGGAATGTGGCCCCTCTTGTGCAGAAGTAGTGATGAACACACCTTTGGCATCAGCAAGAAGAGGATAACAAACAACTCTGTAGCCGCAACATGTCTTCAACCAGGGGAGTTCTTTGTGAGGTGAATATTAGTCCATAGCCTCAGCTCTTGGCCCTCCCCTAGGGCTGTAAGACACGTCCTGGGTCACTGAGGCTATGACCCCTCTGTGTGGTCACCCTCCTATACTCGGCTTTAGAGGTTTGTCAAGCCTCATTGTAAAAGCAGTTAATTCTGTGGTTTTACTCCTTTGTTCACACTGAGAGACCGCTCCTTCACCCCTTGAATGGGTAGTGGTTGCTTAACGCTATAAGCAGATCGGCACTTGGTTGGATCCAAGGATCCTCTAGCCCAATCACTTCTTATCCAAAGAAGGCTACAGCAGAGGCCCTAGGGAAGAGTTTTAGGAAAGCAAAGCAAGCTTGTAGCAGCACATCTTCTGGATGTTCTTTCCACCTCTGGCTGTCAGAAGTACAGGGACTTCTGGAGGCAGAGGCAAGCCCTTGGTGTTTCATAGCCCTTAGTGGCCTATTAAGCTTGCACAAAATGAAGTAAACTATAAGGAAACCTAGGAGAGTGGCCAACATCCACAACGTCCAGGAGCAAGGAGGTCTAAATGTCCTTTGCTTGCTTTGAATGTGCCACTCATTAGGGCCAGGCCTGGCCCTTAACTATGAAACCGGATGGCTTATTTGCTCCGTGGCCTCATAGCAGCATACATCACTCAAAATTCCCCATCAGTTGTGCAGGCTGAAGAGTCCTATGTCATTCTAGCACAGCAGTCGTCCCACCTCCTTGATACTTGTTCTGCTCTGCATCTTTCCAATTGGGCTATATCTTTCTGGAACTTAAGTAAGCTCATTTGTCCCCATGGCAGCATGTTCTTGTGTCTTAAATAGCTCTGCCTCCCTTTAGGCATTTTGGATGAAAGGCCTATGGTGCCCTGAGATCTGTGGAGGTGAAGGATGGATGGAGAGAGGAACCAGGAGCTCCTAAAGATTAGAAGGTGTGAAGGGAGCAGACACGTGGCTGGCACAAGGCAGTCTAGCTCCATGGCGGCTCAGTAGCTTATAGCAGCTGAGCCCTGTTTTACCCTTTTCAAATAGCCACTGAGCATTTTCTTTCAGAGTCTTGATCTCTGGAGCATAAATTGAAATGGAAGAAATTCCATTTAATCATAGGAAAAAGCTTTTTTTTTTATGCTGAGGGCAGAAAACACCACAGCTTTTTTCAAAAGGGTTAGTGGATTCCTCAGCTTTAGAGATACTGAAAACCTGACAGGACAATGTCCTAAGCAACCTGCTCTAGTTTACCTTGCTTTGAGCAGTGGGTTTGGACTAGGTGATCTTTGGATGTTCCTTCTGACCTCAACTGTTCCATGATTCCTTGACATCTCTCTTCAGCAGAAACACTGCCTGCATTTCTGTCCTAATTGTATTCCTCAGCAGTCACTTTCCTGAGTCACTGTGCAAACTTTATTTTTTCTTTTAAAGATGGCAGTGGAATGGTTTTCCCCCTTTAATGTGAACGTCTATGCTGATCAAAGGCATTTCCAGACACCCATTCAAGCTGTGCTTCAATGCAGAGAGGAGTGCAAGAGTCATTGGGCCAGAGAAAGTCTCTGAGAGAAGAGAAGCCTTCCATCCTTTCTTAAGGATCCAGTGCTGTTTGCAACATCATTTCTTTCTTTTCAGGTACTGAATGTTTTGGGTTAAATGCAGGAATTTGCTGGGTATGGAATTCAAGTCTCTCCTGTTCTAGAAGGGTGTCCAGGACACTTGGTTCCAGAACCACATTCATTTATGTTCTATCTTTTGCTCAGCGAAACCTGAGTCTTTGCAACACATAGACATGATTTTTGAAAAAATATTCATACTTCCTCCCGTTTTCTGTTCCCAGCATAAAGTGGAGGCTAACCTGTCTCTTTGTCTCACGAGTTCAAGTCTCAAGATCTCCATCCTTTCCTGCGCATAGCTGAAGGGCATCTTCCCCAAGAAGTTCCCTTTGCATTTATCTTAGGTTGTGAATGAATAATGGTGCCACTGAAATTTTCTGTTTTCTAACAAAGTTTCAGTTACATTTTGTGGTTTATTTCTTGTGGAATTTAGAGCAAATGTCCACCAACCTCCTCCTCATTTTTTACCAATTATAGGTGAAATAATGAACTTTCTGAAAAAGGGGGTATATTCATATTTATGTTGTTAGTGTCTTGTCTTTCTCTGACTAGTTCTAATAAATACTTCAGAATATAAAGTGCGTTTGAGTTAAAAGACACTTGGAGAATGTTAGACTATTCAGCAGTAACTCTGATGTACATTCTTAGGTCAAGGACCTAACCTTTGTTTGCTGCGAACTCCATTTGGACATTGAATTCCTCTTCAGCAGGGCTTCTTGTATCTGTTTGTTAAAAAAAAAATCAATCAGTAAATACACCAATTATGTTCAAATTCCAACAGTATTTTCACATAATATAAGGAATAATTTGAATTCTTACCTTTTTGTCCCAGAGAGTCCCAAACACCAAAATGAATAATCCCTAGGAGACAGATAATTACATTCAGTTTAATGACAGCAACTTTTTAATTGCAGTACCTCATAATTATCTCAGACATTGTCCATGTTGACCGTTTAAACTCTGAACTCTTTGATAGATGGCATCTTTCTAACTGCATCTCACATAATGGACTGTTGACGTGGTAGGCGTTCTCCAGGGCTGGCCCGCTTAAACTGTGTGTATATCTGGTCTACAAAAGTGACACAGATAGTTTGCTAGCACTAAACATATTTGGAAGAAGGGACCGTTGTGTATGGAAGACATACCCTGCTTATGCTCCCCAGGTAAGCTAGGAGGCTTACAATGTAAAAGGCAAGTGAGTTTGGTCTGAAGCGTACAATTTTGAGGTTGTTCTTAAGAGACAGAGTATACATAACTATTGTGTCCTTAAGAAATCCCGTTGTGTTGGGATCCTACTGGCCACTTAAATATGTTGTTGTAAAAATTATACTAACTGAAAACTCTCATTCATGTGTAGTTTGATCAGTTATTCTCTTTATTATTAGTACTACTCAGCTGTTCTTTGACTTTCATGTTGTTTATACTCCTCCATTACTTGAACCCACAAGAGCACAATATGATGCCTCCAGATGCACTGTAAATGAGACCAGACATGCTGAAGCTTGCCCACCTGAAGATAATAGGGCTATTTTCCTGATCTTCAGGAATGAAGTTCTTTCCAAAGCTACTGGCAAAGTTGGAAGTTATCTTTATGTTGTCTTTATCTATAAGACGCATCTGTTAAGGCAGCTGAGAATGTGAAATACTGCTGAATTCCTGGAATGGGTTTCCCAAAGAGCCCTTTGGGAATAAGGATGTGTAAGGCAACCCTGAGCTTTCCCAAGCTGTTTTTATTCCCCCTCCAAGCACAGCACTGCAAGAATGTCACTACATGTTAAATGGTCATAGAGGAAACAAAACCATACATATGTGTAACTCACCTGCAAAGCATTGAGCAGAGCAAAGAGGATGTGGAAAGCTCGATGGCTGCCTTGGATGACAGTGGCAAGGCCAAATCCCCAGGTGAGGCCTAACAGTGGTGTCAAGATGGCCACACTTTTGCAAATTTGAAACAGAGAGTTCCTCTCCTGCCTGTTTGACCTATCCCCAATAGTTGGCCTCAGTATTTTTATTATAACAACTGCGGTGATGAAGAAATTCATGGCCACAATGATCAGGGCAGGTATGACGAAGGCCAAGAGAGCTTTGCTGTCCTTCCAGTTGAGCCAGCAGACATCCTTTCTGGTGTAACTGTTCCCCGGCAGTGTGACAGCGATGGTGATGACTGCAATGACAAAGGGGCACCCATATCCCAGACAGAATGCCACTGCTTTCTGAGCAGTCTTGCTTGTGTTATGTAAAATGAAGACCAGTCTGTAGAAAAGAATGAGGCCCAGGCTGAGCATCCAGAAAAAGACACACAGGTAGAACAAATGGATGAAGAAGGTGGCCACAAAACAGATACCTCTGCTCATCTGTCGGTTTTGGTCATTGATGGAGGCAGTGACAATGAACCAAACGTCAGCAATCAGGAGCGATGTAGCTATGTTGAATATGCAGACATGGCGCATATAGGAGGTTGTGTTGTTTGTCACGTATTTCCAGACTAAGGATTCAATTATAAGGCAGGCCACCAAACTCAAGATTGAAATGGCCAGGCCAATGTAGGTAATATAATCTTCAAAGATTACTTGGGAGGATTTATCAGGTGACATCAGAATGGAGAATGATGTCAAGTGATTGCAGGAGCAAATGACATAATTTTCAACCTCTGTGGGTGTACAACCATGAGTATCCCAGCCCGCCATACCTTTGTTGAGTGTGAAGTTCCAAAAGACACACTGGGGCATCATTAGAGATGGGTTTTTCTTTGCAAAGGTCATATTAATATCGAACTTCTGGCTTCTGTTGCTGCTCACAGTTGTTGTTATCAGTAAGCCGTTCACATACTCAGACTCATTCCGGGGCAAAATACGTCCAAGTTTTGAGTACATCACACTGACAATGGTTGAATTTTGGGTTAGAGTCTGAATTTCAGTTTCACCAATGAGCACATTAACTGTGAGGTTTTCTGTACTGTGAAAGGTCTTATTATAATCTGTGTTGCTATTTTCTGGGACAACTATGCCTTGCAGCTGAAGGGTCTTTGCAGAGACAGGAGGAATGATATTATTAACTGGTTGGAGGCGCAGGGAAAAATTTTCTACTGAATACAGTAACAAAGAACTTTTGGGTGTCTCCTCTTTATTCAGTTCTTCCCAAACTTCAGTTGTGGAATCATCAACAATAAAGTCCACCGTGGAGAGGAAATTCTGGAACAACAACAGAATAATGCTGTTACTGAAATCCCATAGAAATCATTGCTGTTTCTGACGATAATTTCTGCGTGGTCCTAGAATTGCTTTTTGAAAAAGTCCAGCATTTTCTTATTTTGCTCAATCCATGTGAAACCTTCAGTTGTTAACCCTCTGCATGCTCTGTTTTCAAGTTAAGGTTTCCAAAACTGGAGCTGCATGGGTTTTGTTTACATACGACTTAGTATTTTTTCTTCTCCAGCCTTCTTTCCCTTCTTTCTCAGCCTTTGTGCTATCTTTGATTTCTCGCTCTCTCTCATGTAGGGTTCTCCAGCTACAAAATGTCAAGTATCTTTGTACTTTTCTGCTCAGAAGAGCAGTGCTTTTCCTGTATACCTCACAATCAAGGTTCCCAAGTATTTCTAAGATGTTTTGGCATTCGTTTGGTGTAATATCTAATTGATTTTCCTTGCTTGATCCCTATCCTTATTTCAACCCTTTTTTTCTATTTCTGCTCCTACTCATAGAATCATAGAATCACAGAATGGTTTTGACCTTTAAAGATCATCCAGTCCAACCCCCCTGCCATGGGCAGGGAGATCCAACCTGACTGTGAATAATTCCAGTGATGGGGCATCCACAACTTCTCTGGGCAACCTGTTCCAGTGTCTCACCACCCTCATAATAAAAAATTTCTTCCTTATGTCCAAACTAAATCTACCCTCTTTCAGTTTAAAACTGTTGCCCCTTGTCCTGTCACTATAGGCTCTGCTAAAAAAGTCTTTCTTCATCTTTCTTAAAAAGAAGCCCCTTCCAGGTATTGAAAGGCAGCAATAAGGCCTCCCTGGGGCCTTCTCTTCTCCAGGCTGAACAACCCCAACTCTCTCAGCCTTTCCTCATAGCAGAGATGTTCCAGCCCTCTGACCATTTTTGTGGCCTCCTCTGGCCCTGCTCCAACAGGTCCATGTCTTTCCTGTGCTGATGACCCCAGAGCTGGACGCAGTACTCCAAGTAGGGTCTCACAAAAGCAGAGTAGAGCAAGAGAATCACCTCCCTCGACCTGCTGGCCATTTTTCTGTTTTAAGCAGCCCAAGATATGGTTGGCTTTCTGGGCTGCAAATATACATTGCTGGCTCATGTCCCATTTTTCATCCATAATTCCTTGTCCTTTCCTGTAACTTAGAATGCTAGAGACATTTACGAGTCCCTAGATTTCTAGTTGCTAAGAATACAGCAGTGTCTCTTTCATGCATAGGCTCCTTGTCTTCATCATTTTGACTTTTCATAAACTCTTCTGTATCTTTGCTGTCATTTCATCTCTGCTGTCATTTCATCTCATTCCATTAATACTTTCCTGTTTCT
This sequence comes from Nipponia nippon, assembly GCF_047370975.1. Taxonomy (NCBI): domain Eukaryota; kingdom Metazoa; phylum Chordata; class Aves; order Pelecaniformes; family Threskiornithidae; genus Nipponia; species Nipponia nippon. Next base: position 120,134,379 of record NW_028262358.1, on the reverse strand, counting down.
GACCCTAGCTAACTGTGAAATCTCTTCAGGAAGTATGTCATCCTCTGTGACAAAAGGGGCCAAAGGGCTTGATAAGTATAGGCAAGACTTAAAATAAAACCTTACTTGAATATTGTCCTCTTCCGCATCTGCTGGGATAGAGGAGATCATATCCAGGATGGTAACGATTGCTCCAAGGTCTGCAGGAGAATTGTTTATTGTGCTTTGTTCTTTTTCTGTCTTTTTCCTAAGCTCTGCAAGGTAGTTAGGTAGGTTTGCTTTTGCCTCAGGACTGCTGACCAAGTTCTGGAACAAAAGATAACAGTACATCACATGTGTGCAATTTGCCTGGAGCTTGATCCTCCTCCATAATGGCTACCCTTATACTAGTAAAATAAACAGAGCCAGGGTCATTCTAGACATGCTGGTAGTGTTCAACTCTCTGACCTTCCAGAACAGGGTATCCTAACTGCATATTGAGAGTGATCTCTCATCTGTGCTAATTCTCAGAGTGCTCCTGGAAATTTAGGGGGAGAAAATAGTTGGCCTGGGCCCAAATCATATGAGGGAGCAATCTAGCAAGTTAAAAAAATACATAATTGAGTAGCTGTACCTCTGCCTGGGACCTTGCTGTGCCTAATTTACTAAAATAAACATATTTGATGAAAGAAAGATAATTGTTCTCATCTAACCTCACTGAGAGAAGGGTGACTCTGGATGGTTTGTAGAAGTGAAGAGTGCTGTGATAGGATACCTAGGCTGAAAGCCGAGGCCCAGCACCTATCTGTGAAGTGTAGCATGCTGAGGGGGCATGGTAAACAGGGCCTGGGTCTGAGGTTGGGCAGTGGCCCAGAGTTGTCCCTATTGCATGGTTGTTAGTGTACTCTGTAGCATGCGTTGGGCTTGTGCCAACTAGCGTTCACCAAGGCAATGCCTGAGCATGGTTCAGAGAACTCCCCAGGCCAGTGATTGCTCTTGCTGGACGCTCTGAATAAGGTCACCTTGTCTGGGGGAGAGAGCGTCCATGTGTATGGATGTTAGCCATGCAGTGCCACATGTGCTCTAGGCCAGAGAAGGGGACCTAGTCTCTTTCACTGACTTGTATAGATATATCCAATCATTCTTTACATCCTTTAAAAGACAGTTTTAATTGAATATTTGATTTTTTAGTGTTTCATATATTTTAGATTATGTTAAGCAAAAAAACATCCAACAAAAAATTTTGCTCTCTCCTTCCCTCCCCCGCCCCAACCTCTAGAAAACTCATAAATATTACCTTGGCACTAGTCAGCAGTTGGTTTACTGGTACAGACAGGCAGTCATTCCTTTCAATCATCCATGATTTCTTGGAGCACTTGTAAATTTTATTGCCTCTGGTAAAACCATCTGGATTATTTAACTCACAGCATGGCTTTATTAATGTGGCCCCTTCTATTCCAGTGCCAAAGCTGTCTGAGCAGGAAACTTCCTTACCTGTGTTGAGAAAAAGACATAGACGTAGAAAACTAAGAAGCAGGGAGATGAATAATTTACCCCCATCAAACCTGTGACCTCCTGAAGTTCAGAGGTCTTTAAATTATTTAGGATTTCAGCTTGCTCTCTTCATTGATTATGACCTTTCAGGATGTATATGTCTTGCATTCCCAATTTTTTGGAATAATGAAATTAAAAAGAAAATTGAATAAAGCCCCTTGCTTTTGAGTACTGAATCAAATCAACAAACCAATACCCAAAGTTTTAGGATCTGTCTGTTAGATTACATGATTAGATAAGGGTGGAGTGGGATTATATTGACCCCTATGTGAACAGTAATTCACACAAAGTTTATTCTGCTAAGAGACTCAGTGCTGTTGCAGCACTAATAGGAAATTCTTTAAGACCTTGATAAGGTCTTCTAATAGGAAATTCATTAAGATCTTAAGGCCTCAACACTTTTGGTTGGATTAGTTATATCCGTAAGTATCTGCTGATTAAAGTAAATAAAGCGTCTGCATATTTATTGCCTAAGAAAGTGAAATCTGGCCAGATACAGTGATTCAACAGTAGACATCACTACTGTGGAAAAAAACAAAATTTCTGCATTATGGGGATGTCCAACATTTCTTTCTTTCCGATTCAGAATAAGAAGCTGAAATATCCAAACTCTGGTCAGAACTAAACAACAAAACTGGATTTAGCAACGTTGAATTGTAATTACCCAGCATTTCCTGCAGAGCTGACTGGAAGCTGGGTCTGCCCAGGTCTCTGCAACACCTCATGGAGGCTGCCATTCTTTTGTTTAAAGTGGATATGCTCTCCTACAGGCTGACCTCCTGAGCTTCTTCCTGAGGCGCCACAATCTTTTACCCTTGCTAAATTGTTGGTGCAAGCTGGGAGCTGCATGACCACATTTCAACACAGGAGATGAAGCTCAGTGGTGCAGGTTACGCCAGAAGGAAGTAGGGACAGAAGATGACTGAACTACAACTGCTTGGGAACATACTGAGGCCACTGTCAAATACAGTGAAGACAAAACATCTTGTTTATTTATTTTTTAAAATTACAGCAAAATTGATATTTTCCTCTGTATTTCAAAATTTCCTGTCAAAGAAGGAGACAAAAATTCTTGGCTAAAAAAACCTGCTCCTGTTAGGTGTCACCAGTGATAAATTTGTGGCATCTGATTTAACAAAGATACTTGGATTTCCTATTTAACAGCTTTAAATAGAAATTTTTGTCTTACCAAGTATCAGGCGCAGTGTTATATTTTCACTGTTGACTTCCTGTTCAATGTTGTTAATAAACTTGCAATGTGCCGTGACATTTTTCTCTTTGCTGCATTCTGTTTCTGTGTAATTGTACATGTAGCAAAACAAATTTCCTTTTTTCTGTTTCCCTGTATGGAAGGGTTAAGATAGGTTAACACAGATTTGGGGTCAATCAGCTAGCAGACAGCAGAAAGCATCTGCAAGACTTTCTTTTCTGTGGGTCTTAGAGAAAAAAAACTTCCTTTGTGAAAAAACTTCCTTTTTATATTCTGTCTCTTACTCCCCAGTTAATAAATCTTCTGGCAGCTGCTGCATGATCAGTGCCTTTTCAACTACTGGTGTACGAGCAAATCCTGCCCAAACCCTCCTTTACTCTGCAGGAAGCAAAATTTGCTTTAGAAACCATTTTGGAGAATACTTTTTCTGCTTCTGCTTCTACCACAGGTGTTTCATTTAGGCTAGGATACTTTTTTGCTGTTCTTATATGGTTCTTTTGAACTCAGGATCTGCACCACAGTCCCGTTGCTTTTCAGTATGCCTGTGCCTGAGGGTCCCTGACTGCAACCTCTTCCAACAAGATCTTGGCATTTTTCTCAGCAGCCGAAGGACCCCTCAGCTCCACCTGCTTTACACTTCAGCCTGTTGTTTTTACACTCCTGCGTGCTTTCTGAGTTAGTTTAGGTGGCTCTCCTTTGCTTTTTTCAAATTAACTGTTTTGTAACCCACTTGAAAACGTCTAGTATATAAAAACATGCCGGGGAAGCTGCAGAATTGCCCTAAATTTGAAGACATAGAAGCTTAGGCTTTTGTGCTGCTGAAGATATGTTACCTCTATCCTTGAAGAAATCAGAATACTTCTCTGAATTGCATTCTTAAAGTGTTGTTATACATTTTTCATGAATTAGTAGATTATCTTCTTAAGGAATAAGAATAGAATCATAGAATCATTAAGGTCAGAAAAGACCCTTAAGATCATCGAGTCCAACCGTTAACCCAGCACTGCCAAGTCCACCACTAAACCATGTCCCTAAGCACCACATCTACCCTTCTTTTAAATACCTCCAGGGATGGGGACTCAACCACTTCCCTCAGCAGCCTGTTCCAATGCCTGACCACCCTTTCGGTGAAGAAGTTTTTCCTAATATCCAACCTAAACTTCCCCTGGCGCAGCCTGAGGCCGTTTCCTCTTGTTCTATCGCTTGTTACTTGGGAGAAGAGACCGACCTCCACCTCGCTACAACCTCCTTTCAGGGGTTTCCTTGATACTCAGTTCAAAAAAGTGGCAGAGTGGAAGATAAAAGCAAATAAATGGAGTTCAGCAATTTCTCGTCTGAACAATGATGAGGATGCTCACTTCTCACTGCCTGGCAAGGCAAACCAAACATCGAATTTACCTATTATGTATTTATCACTACAGCAGTGACTTCAGTTGCTCTTCTATTAATCTCAGCCATGATCCCCAGGCATAGCAACCATCCTAAAAAAAGTCCATTACCCGTTTTTTACACTCTCAGGAGTGCTTGTGGGTTGTCATAATAGCAGTAAATATGAATTGGTTACACGGACCTAACCGGAAACAAAAAAACGCAGGGACTGGGTTGTGACACACAGTGCAACTAGTGATTCTGTAAGTTTATTGTTCTTACCAACTTGAAATTCATTTTGTTGAACCACAAATGTGACAGTGTAATCTTCCATGGTGTTAGCACTTATGCAGCACTCAAGGGCTTGTGGCAGTTTGCACTGTATAGGTGCTTCAATGGGGTCTATCAGGATGTTCTGCTTCAGAGGCAAGGAAATAATCTCAATTGTCATGTTGGCAGAACTCTCCAGGTTCTTCTGGGAGAATGTGCAGATGTAGGTGCCTGAAAGAAGTGACACAAAAAGCATGGCTCATTCAACAGAAGTGCTCCTCAGCTTTTGCATGGTCATGAGCCCTAGTACTGAACAAACATAGCGTTGTTGGCAGCATCATGTCTTGCTGTCCTCCAGCAGTTATGATTTTAACTCTTTTTTTTATTTACTGTGGCAGGGCTAGGGATGCTAGGTAAATGATCTGGTACAGTGATTTCATTGCCTTTGTAGCCAATACAAACCAGGTTCACTCACCGTTCCAGTCCTGTGTGGCAGTCTTCACTGTGAGCACAGACGTGGCTGGAAATTTGCTATTTTTGATGCACGTACCACAGTCTACTGTTTTTGTTTTATTTCCAGACTGGATTTTCCAACTGATACTGTCATAACTGCTCACATCACTTTCACAGGTTAGATTGAAAGCATATCCCTCGGAAACTGATGAGTTTATGCTTGAAGATATTGTTACGTGGGCTGAGACAACACAAGATAAATGTTATATTATTGAGAGTCACTTGTTATAATCATTTGCCTGCAAATGACATGTGCCACAGAAGCCACGTACACATTAAAAAGCTGATGGTTTGTTACATGCTACCTGACTCTTACCTGTCCGGAGGTACGTCACTCTGATGTTTTGACTGCGCCTGGCACCCTGTCCAGTCTGCAGCTCGCATGTATATGTCGTCACTGTACCTGACTTCTCAGGATGGCATAGTAATTCATTGATGTTGAGCTTGTATTCAGTGCAGTTTTTAGTGAAATTGGAGAATCCTAGAGAGAAATAAACATTTCTTGAAGGGCTATGGATGTCCAAAAATACCTGGGCTCTGGAAACCACAAGCAATCACTCTAGCTAAGGAAGACTTTGTGGGTTTGTATGTAACCTTTGACAGCACGGGTCTTTTAACTCATCGTTTCTGAAGTTCATTCACATCTTTTACTCTGGCAACACTCACAGTGGTCTTCCAAAGGCCTGAAGTCTCTCAGCACGGTGCTGGGCATCTACTGGCGAAACCAATCTGAGAACAACAACATTGCTTGGATACCTCAGGATAAGCCAAAATGCAGAGTATTCTAGTTCAGCCTAACCTCATTATCTGTGATGTTTAGGATGAGTAAGATAAGTAAAAGAGGAGTAAATAGTGCAGATTTTAGTGTCATCCTATTTTGAAATAAACATTTGGAGGTACTTGACAGTCATTCAACTTTAAATCTGAAGGGTTCTGGTTTAATTATAAGGGGAAAACCCCACTAAAACTGTCCCATGCTGCAACTGAAAATGCATCTGGCATGAGAGCAGAGTTCCTGGGGGAAAGCCCGGCCACAGGGAATCAAGGGCAAAACAGCTCATTACAGTAGGCCAGGATCAGCCCTCTCTCTGCAAGGACCTGCTGCACACCAGTACCTGTCCTCTGTGGAAATGACCGTGCACATGAGCTTTGAAGGTTTTGTCTCATTTTGCTGTCCTGCTTTCTGCTAAATTCCATTTATAACGAACAGTTAACAATAAACAGTTAATCCATATCCATAAAATATTAAGAGGGCAATAGGCTGTTTATGACTGTGGTTCATAGACATTTATGAGCATTTCTACTGAAGTTATTTTGCAACTCTTTGTAATACATTTACTCAGAACCTTATTAACTCTTTATTTCCATATTAAAAGTAAAGTCTTGTGGGATGCCACTGACTCAACTGACGTGATGCATCACAACCACAGGTGGAGAGGGAAACCATGCACTCAGTGTTTAGCTATGCTGCAGCTGTTTCAAAGTGTAGCACCTGCCTTTCTTGGTTGCCAAACCTCTGTATGTGGTACACAGAAGCTTTTCATACCCCAAGGGTGATTCTGGAGATAGTAGTAGAGACTGATGCACTCATCCTTGCTCTCAAAACTAGAAAATGCAGAAATAAGGTTTTTGGAAAGAGCTGCTATGATGCTGGATGGCACAGTTTTAAGCATCAATGTCTGCACAGTTCATGGAGATGCCCAGAATCCCACTGGCACCTGCACAACACGTATGGAGTCTGTACCATGCCATTCATCCATTGTCCTATAGAGTCTGTACCACGCCATCCATCCATTCTCCTTCCCACACGCACACCCCTTTGGAGCATACCCTGTATTCATCCTAGGACTTGGCTTTTGGGGTAGCCAATTAGGAGAAGATCTTTGAAGAATAAACAAACCTAGCAGGTGAAAGACAATCTTTTGTTAATCTTACCTGTAATATTGATTTCTCCATTTACTTTCCAGTCACCAGTAAGTGATGGTAGCTGTCTGTCAATACAACAGGACAGCAGAGGACTGTTTGTCTGCATTTCAAGACTATTGCATATAATACTGATGTCGTCTAAGTTTGGAGTCATGTGTAGCGGAGATACTGCTATCGTTTTCGTGTCCGTGTATATCAGTGTGTCAGACTGACTGCTGTTTGTGAAAACGCACTTATAGGAACCTGTAAAGCATAGGCAATATCTTAGCATTGGGAACACGTTTTGCTGTTTTTTCCTCTACATTTGTAGTTAGGAGCCGGGAGCTACTTCCACACCTAGTTTTCACATCTCCCTGCTCTGCAGTGGCTCTGCTACTTGCTAATCAAAATGTACCCTCAGGTCATCAGCAGTATGCTTTCTGCAGACTCCTGGTGCCGAGTGTATCCAGATTAAGCAGCTTCAGTGTTGATGGGTACTTGAGAAGAAACCTGCACTCTGGGACTGAAATACTTAAAATCTGACTGAGTTGGTATTTTTGGGGATCTGTATATTGCCCATAGTCCATGTGGCAGCAATATGTCATGGTAAGAATGCAGACTGACTGTGCAAAAGGTTCCTACACAGAATGGGTGAGAGATAGGTGCCCAGGGTGGACTCCACAAGAGCTGGCACTCTAACTGTAGGCTCATACGTTGCTCAGAATGTATTAACAAAGAGAGCAGAGTATTGATCAACCTTTCTCAGGCACTTGTCCCCTGGATGCAGCCAAGCTTCCTTTTGAAATTGGCAATCAATCAGAGCTCCAAACTTTTTCATACGTTAGGTACGTGGGTTCCCCTTCCCCACTGGCATAGCCAAGTGAGTAGGCCACTTACATAGGAGTGGAGACACAAAGGTTCAGGGCATCCTTAGCCCAAAGTATTTTGGAGCCACGACTCCTACCTCGCATATGTGTGCCCAAATATGTGGCCACAGGCTACCCTTTTTGAAGTTGAATGTAAAACTCACGGTCCAAAGAGAAGAACTGAGTGGGACCTTGAGTTAAAGCTCTGATAACACATGATAATTCCCCTGGTAACTCCTCCCAGTAAAATGCCACCACTTTACCTGGTTCTGATTTTCAAAAAGCCCTAAACATGAGCGCATGAAAAACTCCAACTCCAAGCTCTGCTTAGTTAGGTTATGTTTGCAAAGGGGGCAAGGGCCACCAAGGACAAATTCAGCCACAGCCTCAAGTTACCACACCAAAAGGGTAGGAAGGCCTCACAGCCATGTAGTCACTGCTGTTCTCCTGTGATATGACAGTGAAGGCTGGCACTGAGAATACCCAGGCCTGTATAGTCACTTCAGTCAGTTCACATCTTACTGGTAATGCCAGTCAGTATGTAGTTCATTAAAGAAAAAAAAAAAAAACCACTGGAAAATTACAAGGGACAGTGTATTTTTCACATTTACTCTAGGAAAATGCAGTCACTACATTCCTCTTTGCTTTTTATAGAACTAGTCACTCTAGAGATTTACATCTGCTGTTTTAATGATAGAAAATCATACCAGAATCCTTCATTGTAACGTTGGCAATTTTAAGAGTCGACTCTGAGGCTTTCCTTGACAATTTTCTCATTATCGAATATGGGAAGCCGCTTGAAATGGCCCGATCAAAATAATACCAGGTCATATTGTCAGCTCCTGAATTTATCTGACAAGTCAGTTGTACTGTATCCCCTTCAAAAATGTCTACAGGACTCACGGTGAAGTTTGTCTGATCTGGGAAGACAAAGAGCAACATTTTGCAGTATTGTGATTTCAGCTCATGTTCATATGGTGTCTTTCATGTTGTGGGAATCCTAGGTGCTTCACAACTAATATGCACTCGGCATCAGTTGCAGGGCACTACTTCTGATACAAGCTATGCAATCTTCCTGCAACATATTCTTCTACTATCTTTGTCAGCCAAAGATCCCAGAAGGTTTTATGCAGAAAGCCAGAAATGTTATCATGCCACTACTTTCTAAGTAGATAAACTAGGAGGACAAGCAACCAGGTTGAAGTAATCCTCTGAGACAGACAGTCCAGCGCTCAGTGCACTGAGGGTCCAGCACCTCTGAGGCACTTGATCAGATAACTGAATTGTAACACACTCTCCAGCAGCAGCATGGAAAATATGCCAAGGAAGCCGGGGGAACCTGTTCTCATGTAAACTGCAAGAGGTTTTTGTTTTGTTTGAAGAAGTGGGAAGTGCTGGCAGCCTGATATGCTAAGAGCTGTCTCAGTTCTGGTGGTGAACTTAAGGGTATTCCATCTCTCTCCCATGGAAAGACTGCATCAGGGTTCAGTAGAGCAGCTGGTAGGATTTGGTTTTCCGTGGGAGGTACTGCGTGCATGGTCATCTCATGTAAGCCCTAAGCTTTGGTGGCATGGGATGAAATCAAACAACCAGAGAAATAAATGTTTTTTGAAGGTCCAGTACCAAATAATCAACAGTATAAGGCAGCTACGTGGTTCACGCTAGAAATACTGAAGTAAAGGTTGAAGGAAAATACTGAGAGAGCTTTGAACTTACTAGTTATTTCTGTTGTGAAGGTAGTTGGCTTTAGCTCGTATGATGCATGTAGAAATCGTGGTACAAATCTATTGGAACTTGCTATCTGATCAAAGCTTGCTGCTCCTGCTTTTACTTCGTAGTTCACAAAAACACTTCCAGGCCTAAACAGATACAAGAATGAGAGAAGCACCAGAATCAAATTTCCTTGCATATTAGTGATTTTCTATGTTGTGGTGACCCATCTTGCCTGGCTAGGAAGGCTTCACAAGGCACACCTGTGAAGGCTCCTGTTGTGACTCAAGACATGTGCTGGTATACAAGAAGGTTGTGCTAACAGCTTTTCCCAAAGTAAGAACACCTTTATGTGACATCATCTCCTTCGTCTGCTGTCTATTTCTAGTAAACTTCCCTTAGAAAACCTAAAATACAGCTGCATTTAAATATGTGTGAACTTGAGTAATGTCTCTGTTATCCAGATCCAATGTTATATCCAGAGTCAATGTACTAATTCATCTTCCTGATGACCTAGGAAATTATGTTAGGTTTACTCGCATCCTTTTCCCCTTTTGAGTGGAATTTCCCAGTCTTTCCCACAAAAGGCTTTGATCCAGATGGAGAATGATTATGTTTCTTGGACTTTTGCACAGTAGTGAATTGTACCCACAATCCTATTTCCATGCTAACAGTTGGGCTTTCCTTTGCAGCTATTATACTGTTATTTAGTATGTATATACTGGGCACAGGTTCTAGCTAGAATGAATGTAGTCTTTGCTGACCGGTGTCTCCTTGATACTGGACATAAAGATTTGCGTCTTCCAGGAAAAAATTAAATTGTTTACTTACCTGAAACCAGTTACTGTTGCCGATACAAAGCCTGGTAAACATCTGTAGCTAGCATTAAACTGTAAACAAAGACATATTACATGACATAAGTCCTCTGTATATTACTCTAGTGTGCTTAAAATAGGAAACTCTCCATTCAACTTTGATGTGAATAAGGGCACGTAGCATATCTGATAGAGCAGGCCCAGTTTTCTCCCCACTGTCATGGGATAAATTTGTGTTGATGGTTTCATTCTATGTGTGCTCATGTGGATTTAAGCTGGCACCAATAATGTGATTTTTTTTTTCATGCTTTTGATGCAAAAGATTCCTAAATACTTCCCTGTCGGCCAGCATATTAAAATGAATGGGAATATGGACATTGCCTTTCAGTGGAGGTCAGCTTTGGCCCACTTTGTAGCTACCACTGCTGCACACTTCACAGCTCCCCACAGAGACAGTGACAGTGTACCCTATTCCCCAGACACTTAGGGTAAATACCGTATTTCTTAGAGGGCTTTGTACCTCTTTAGATAGAAAACTAAAGTCATTACCGCTTTTTCAAGGTCAGCCTTATATTTTTTGTATAATTCAGAAGAAGAATTCCTGAGATCATCCCCAAAGTCTGTGTCGAGTCTGACTGACATATACATTACAATGGGTTCTCCCATGCCACATGATTCTGTAAGGAAAAACATAAAAGTAAGTGTAAAAATAACCAAAAGCAATGCTTACAAAGTGATTTCTTAGCTTTTTCTTCTAACTTAATCACAGATTCTTAGAATCATGTAATGGTTTTGGTTGGAAGGGACCTTTAAAGATCATCCAGTCCAACGCCCCCTGCCATGGGCAGGGAGATCCAACCTGACTGTGAATAATTCCAGGGATGGGGCATCCACAACTTCTCTGGGCAACCTGTTCCAGTGTCTCACTGTCTCATTTTTGTAAAAAATGGCTTCCTTATGTCCAAGCCAAATCTATCCCCTTTCAGTTTAAAACTGTTGCCCCTTGTCCTGTCACTATAGGCTCTGCTAAAAAAGTCTTTCTTCATCTTTCTTAAAAAGAAGCCCCTTCCAGGTATTGAAAGGCTGCAATAAGGCCTCCCTGGGGCCTTCTCTTCTCCAGGCTGAACAACCCCAACTCTCTCAGCCTTTCCTCATAGCAGAGGTGTTCCCAGCCCTCTGACCATTTTTGTGGCCTCCTCTGGCCCTGCTCCAACAGGTCCATGTCTTTCCTGTGCTGAGGACCCCAGAGCTGGACGCAGCACTCCAGGTGGGGTCTCACCAGAGCGGACCAGAGGGGCAGGATCACCTCCCTCGCCCTGCTGGCCACGCTGCTTTTGATGCAGCCCAGGATACGGTTGGCTTTCTGAGCTGCAAGTGCACATTGCTGACTCCTGTCCAGCTTTCCATCTACCAGTATTTCCCAAGTCCTTCTCCACAGAGCTGCTCTCAATCCCTTCATCCCCCAGCCTGTCTTGATACCAGGGGTTGCCCAGACCCATGTGCAGGACCTTGCACTTGGCCTTGTTGAACCTCGTGAGGTTTGCACGGGCCCACTCCTCAAGTGGTCAAGGTCCCTCTGGACAACATCCCTTCCCTTTAGCAAATCAAATGCACCACTCAGCTTGGTGTAATCTGCAAACTTGCTGAGGGTGCACTCAATCCTATTGTCTATGTCACTGATGAAGATTAAATAGTACAGATCCTTGAGGACATCACTTGTTACTGGCTTCTACTTGGATGATGAGCCATTGACTATAACTCTTTGGACGTGGCCATCCAGCCAGTTCTTTATCCATCTAACAGTCCATCATCTGTCAAACCCACATCTCTGCAGTTTAGCAGCAAGAATGTTGTGGGGGATCATATGAAAGGCCTTATAGAAGTCTAGGTAGATGACATCTGTGGCTCTTCCCTTGTCCACTGATGCAGTCACTCCATCCTCTAAGATCGCTAGATTAGTCAGGAACAGTTTGCCCTTGGTGAAGCCATCTTAATCCTAAATCAAAATCTTACAACTTGGAAAGATTCATCTGTATAATAGGAAAGTTGGGATTCTCCTAATTTTCTATATCTAATTTAGATGCCTGGCATCTGCTAGATATCTAGACTCTCTCTCTAGCTGATGCAAAGCTGTAGACATGTTCAAAAGGTGATACATTCTGAAGGTGATAGACAGCTTTCCTACAATGGTTGAATTGTTACATTGCTCCAGTTACAGAGAATTTAGATTAATAACTTTTATCAGATACTTAATTTTTACATAGTGAAAGTTACACAGGATGAATCTTCACCTATGTTTCACTGAAATGAATGGAAAAATCCTCAATGACTTTGGGAGGGTAATATTATGGGTGAAGACCCATCAATGGGCACAAAAGAGCATAAAATGCTTAGAGAGATACTGGAATTTTCTAAGCTGAGTCCATTTAAGGACATGTCCATACGATGTGGTAGAGGAACATTTTACCCATGGCCCTGGACGTCTTAGGGGTGTGCGGCTTCCACATGGAAGAGATACTAGCTCTAGTCCTGGAAATAGTACAGCAGTATTGATATGAAGCTGCCCTGTGATAAAAGGATTGCCTCTAAGCAGAGTTGATTAGAACGGGCATGCTGACAGCACTGGACTGCTTCCAGCTCTAGGGCTGCCTCTGGGTATCTCTGCATGCTGCTCCACCACCAGCAAAGGCAGAGCCTTGGGGGGGTTTGTCTTGGATTGCAGAGACAACAGGTAGTGCTCCATCCCAGTGCTGCCAAGCCTAAGTGTCCAGTCATCAGTCAGGTTTCTAAAAACTCATGGGCACCTTGTCACGAGAGTCATAAAATAAAACCAAACAAAAGGTACATGCTGGGGCTTTTTGTTCCTTCTCTTCTCTTGAGCACTATGGCACACTTTGGTCACATTTGTAAGTTCCTCTGTTGAAAATATGATGAGATGAAACTCTTTGCTTAGCGGAAGCTGAAAGTCCCAAAGAGGCATGTGAGTGATTCCAGCAGCTGGGGCTCCAGTATGGCACTAAACATCTGCAAGTACTTGGGTCAAGGTGGACCCATGTCACAAAGAGAAGAGCTCTAGAGCATCTCTACACACTTTCCACATTCATGGGCAATGTGGTAGCCAGGTCAGTCCTGATGTGCTGCTTTATCACACCTTTAACACTATTCCATCTTCTAACCAATATACAAGTCGTACAATGCTGAAGTTCAGCACTGTTTCTCCTTACCTTCAGTCTGAGGCTCACAGTAAGCCCCGTAGAAAGGCATTTGCCTCATGTAGCCACAGGGCCGGTCAGGTGCTAGGCTGACAGATGCGCAGGTTATCAAGTCACGACACACCGCACTTGGCCAGGCATATCCATTTTCACAAGAACAACAACTATTGTTCTCCTCACTGGGCAGACAGACTAGTGTCAGACAGACAGAGAAATACTATGAGAATGGTAAACAGAGCATAATGTATAGCATGATATATGTTTACCCTGCTGTATCTTTATGCCAGTGATCTCAACTAAATGTTACCCTTCTTGTGAGTTCACTTGAACGATGCAAACACGATGATCTGACGCCTTGCAAATCTTACTATACTAATATAAATGACTAACCAGAAATGGGAACCAGACCGGTACAGAAATAAGTCTGATCAATTACTTTTAAATAATTGGGTGGAGATGTGAAGCCTGATCCTAAAAATTTACCTGGCATATTGGCCAGGGTCCTATGATAGTTTTCAGATTGGATATTTCTATATTGCCTGGCTGAAAGCAAATGTATAGTCTTTTAAAGATTGCAAGAGCATGTAATAGTCATTCAAAGTCCCGGTGTCTAGTGAGATGCTGTGTCATTCTGACTGTATCCTGACAGATGCTGCATGAGAGAAAAAAATTATCACAAAGTGCTTTAAAGACAAACATTCCTTCTAATAAAAAACAAAACAAAACAAAACCCACTTCAGTGTAAGTTTTTCTGCTCTTAATGTGCTGTTGGCAAAGTAAGGTATTAACAAAGTGATTTTTACATGTTGCGTGTGACCCTGAAGGCCTTTAAAAGATTCATTTGCATGTTGTTTTGAGAACTGATGAACTCTTCCTTTCACTGCTTTATGGGCCAGTGATAAGAAGGTATGAAATCTCCTCCTCTACTGTTGTAAATGCTTGGTGTGCTTGTATATCCTCCACTGTATTAGTTACTTGGATGTGACACTGCACAACCATTACACTCGTAATAAAACCTGTCTGATATCTTGCCCTGTAAGAGTATGTTTCATGAGTTGTATCAGGAAAAGACTGCTTCTCATGCAGCCTGTCTCTGCCAGCGTCAGAGTACAGCCTCTTACAGCGATTTACGTTCCAAATACAAGTGAAGGGAAGTAAACAGTCTGATAACTGCTATCGCAGCTTCCTGAAACTTGAAAGTAACTCAGACTGCTTGTTAGTCAAACCGGAGCAAAATCCTTCGGCTCAGGCTTCCTCTGGCTTTGTCCTTTCCTTGGGAAAAGAAAAGCATTCAGGGCTATTGCTAATGCCAACATTATATAAAAAGGAGTGGTGGGATGCAGATAACAAAACCTGCTGTTGTGTGCTAGAGCTTCAGTCTTGGTGGGTCTTTCAGTAGGCAGCAGAGACAGTTGAGTTTTGCTGATTTCTAAGCGTGATGGATGGTAAAACTGGGAGAGATCAAATATTGGCAAAAAAGCATGTCACTCAGAATATAAAAATAAATAACTAACCCACCTGTTGTAATGTTGATGTTTGAAACTGTCATTTCTACATTTGAAATATTTGTTGAAACTGGAAGATTAATGTTTTTGATATACTCTTTGATTGGCTCCAGAAAAGATGAATCCATAAGGCTTACTTCAATGTCAACGGTGTACTCCAGAGGGGGAAGGTCAAAAATAAGCACTGAAAGAGAAATAGCATGAGAGCACAAAGCTGTGTGTGAGGGTAAATCACAAATTGATGGCTTCCAGTTCAACATTTGGGCTCTTTGTTGCTATTTAGTTGTAGCCTAGTGTGACATTCTGCTTAGGAAATCTTGCTTCTTACTCAGCAGATATTCTGCATGTGTTTTATTTGCTGCTTGTCTGACAAAAGCCAAATTTCTTTAGTCTCAGAGCAATAGGAAGCTGATATAAATGGCATAATATATACAGAGAAAAGCTGTCTCACCCCTTCTCTCCTTTGACTCAGCAAGTGGATGGGCTGTCAGCCACAGACTGAAGCCATACAGGATTATCTTGTGACACTTGTCCTGCTAAGAGGCTCGTTGTTTTATTTACACCACGTATTTCAACTTGCATAGAAGATGTGCTTATATACGTCATCATATGCATACCATCCAGAAGGACCTGGACAAGCTCAAGATGTGGGCCTATGTGAACCTCATGAGGTTCAACAAGGCCAAGTGCAAAGTCCTGCACATGGGTCTGGGCAACCCCTGGTATCAAGACAGGCTGGGGGATGAAGGGATTGAGAGCAGCTCTGTGGAGAAGGACTTGGGAAATACTGGTAGATGGAAAGCTGGACAGGAGTCAGCAATGTGCACTTGCAGCTCAGAAAGCCAACCGTATCCTGGGCTGCATCAAAAGCAGCGTGGCCAGCAGGGCGAGGGAGGTGATCCTGCCCCTCTGCTCCGCTCTGGTGAGACCCCACCTGGAGTGCTGCGTCCAGCTCTGGGGTCCTCAGCACAGGAAAGACATGGACCTGTTGGAGCAGGGCCAGAGGAGGCCACAAAAATGGTCAGAGGGCTGGGAACACCTCTGCTATGAGGAAAGGCTGAGAGAGTTGGGGTTGTTCAGCCTGGAGAAGAGAAGGCCCCAGGGAGGCCTTATTGCAGCCTTTCAATACCTGGAAGGGGCTTCTTTTTAAGAAAGATGAAGAAAGACTTTTTTAGCAGAGCCTATAGTGACAGGACAAGGGGCAACAGTTTTAAACTGAAAGGGGATAGATTTGGCTTGGACATAAGGAAGCCATTTTTTACAAAAATGAGACAGAGAGACACTGGAACAGGTTGCCCAGAGAAGTTGTGGATGCCCCATCCCTGGAAACATTCAAGGGCAGGTTGGACAGGGCTCTGAGCAACCTGATCTAGTTGAGGATGTCCCTACTCATTGCAGGGGGCTTGGACTTGATGCCCTTTAAAGGTCCCTTCCAACCCAAACTATTCTATGATTCTATGATCCTATGACAATCTCTGACCAGACAAAAGTTTCCATCTCTTTTATTTGTGCCTTTACTACTGTACTGGTTTTGGCTGGGGTAGAGTTAAATTTCTGCACAGTAGCTTGTATGGGGCTATGTTTTGGATTTGTAATGAAAACAGTGTTGATAACACGATATTTTAGTTATTGTGGAACAATGCTTACACGGCATCAAGACTCTCTTTTTCCCACTCTGTCCTCCCAGCGAGTAGGCTGGGGGTGCACAAGAAGCTGGAAGGGGACACAGCTGGGACAGCTGACCCCAACTGACCAATATGACAACGCATGATATGACCTGGAGTGTGATGTCCACACCATATGTCATCATGCTCAGCAATAAAAGCTGGGGGAAAAAGAAGGAAGGGGAGGACATCCAAAATTATGGCGTTTGTCTTCCCAAGTAACTGTTACATGTGACGGAGCCCTGCTTTCCTGGAAATGTCTGAACACCTACCTGCTTCTAGGAATTAGTGAATGAATTCCTTATTTTGCTTTACCAATTAAACTGTCTTTATCATAACCCATGAGTTTTCTCACTTTTACCCTTCCAGTTGTCTCCTCCATCCCACTGGAGGAGAGTGAGCAAGTGGCTGGGTGGTGCTTAGTTGCCAGCTAGGGTTAAACCACAACAGCTACTCCTCCTTGATGATCGCAGTTCAGTACCTCAAGAGACGCTGTCCCCAGTAGTGATTTCACCCTTGGCTTACTAGAAACCTGCTCTGTTACCACACATTTGGGTACGTACTGTTTCGCTTCTGCCTTTGCATCTCTGAATGGAAGCTTTCCTCTCCTAGCACACTGTCAATCTGGAAAAAAGAGAGTGAAACTCTGTGAAAAAACAAAGTGAAGCTTTAGCTTCTGTTGTTGGCATGAAAGAATTAGTGAAGAAAATACTGGCATAGATAATTCTTTTGCCTCCACCAATCTTTGCCCTTCCCCACCCTCCTTGTCCTTTTTAAACAGGATATTTATATCTTCCAAGTAGGGAAATGTTAAACACCAGCTGAGGGATGTACTGAGTTTGCAGGTGTCTCTCTGCATATCTCTCCAAGGCAATTGTCTCAGCTTAGCAGAAATTCTGTGTCTGAGCTGCAAACCAGCTATGGGGCTGATGTAGTGCTCTCAGTCCAGCCCTGCAAGCTACCTGGGGTACCTGGTCACTCAGCCTTTGAATACAGAAAGTGGACTCATATTACTCTCTGCTTTCCTCTTTGCTTTGAGCTCCCAGCTCTGCAGCAGCAAAACCAGCCTGAGTAGGAGTAGAAAGGGGATTAAAATGTCTTGGCTCCAGCTCAGGTGTCAGGTCAGCTATTTTGTGGGCCTTCAGTAGCACGCAGTTGACCAGGGCAGTTGTGGCACAATTTCAGTTTGACTGGGTTCATGCAGGGTGCAGCCAAGTGAGATGGGGACCATCTTATTTTTTTAGTCATGCCCTAAAAATACATTGGCACCACAGTTAGCAAGAAAGGCTAAAGAACAAGCAAAGACTCAGGCAGGAAATTTGCAGCTTTGCCAGTTTCTTGAGTCCTACTGAAATCTTTATTTACAGAAAGGGTGAATAGCTTGGCAACTCTTAAGTCATCTCTTTACATAAAGGAACCATCTGGTGTGTGATTAGAGCTGGGCTTAGTATCGCAGCTGCGCTGGCAGTGAAGATCCCAAGGTGCATTGGCATTTTTGCACTGCTAGGGGTACTACCTTTCACCTTCGATGTTAGCTGCAAAAGTTATGGAAAGCCCACTGTGATCCTCTTCCCCCAGGTTTGCTCTCAGTGGTTTGTTTAATTATTCTCCCAAACAACTGCAGGGTATTGCTGTGTCATTAAATACTTCACATATTTCACACCATTAAGTGATGACTCATTTGCAGGATCGGCCATGGATCAAAGGTGATAAAAATTCAAGCATTAGTCTTTTCATGAAAATGCGTAAGTGCTGAGCTGGAGACAGTTTGAAAAAACAGAGCAAACAAGATACTTGGTCCCTATTAGACATTTGCCAAAGGGCAGACAAGGCTGCTGGAACCAGCTATAACTTGGTTTGCCAAGACAGGGGACGGTGGCAGAAACAGCTTAAGGAGTTTCCACCTTCCTCTTCCCCTCTCCTTGCCTTTTTTCAACCTGCTCAAAAAAGCACATTGTGTTCTGCTCAGTCCATCAGAGCTAAGGTCCCTGTGGTGCTAGGGACTGACTATAGATGTTAGAATCTGTTCTGGCTTGATAGGGTTCATAATGTAGAAGACAAAAGAAGTATTTTCTGCTCTAATAATAATTGTGATAGACCAAGAGCTGGTAGATTTGTAGACTAGTTTTCTTTACCAGACTATATTAACTTCCATTTGGTCAGTGCCTTTGTTCCTCTGTTCCTCTTTTGTCGTTTCTAGTTAGGGACTATTTGTGCAGAAACTGTCTGTTACCAAACCCACATACAGGACGAAGCACAAAACAGATTTCCATAATTTGCACTATTGATGAAGCAAAAGAGGTATGTGAGAATTATTGAAAAAGTGGGAAACTGAAGTAAAGTCTGAGTCCAAGCACAACATCTAAACACAAGTCACTCAGGAGTGGCATTTTGGTCATGCATACTCATGTCCTACTGTCAAGACAGTGGTGAGTCTCCTGTCACCTCCCTGTAAGCACCTCCGTGCCTGAGCTGGTTTTGTTGACTTTGGTGGTTTCTCTCTGTCATAGAGGATGGGTGAATCCAGGAACAGTGCCGACGTAACTGTTACTTAGGCTTAGCTCCAAGGACAGCAATTTAAATCCCCTGCAGACTAACATAAGTGAGAAACCAGAAGTTTTGCTCAGTTCCTTCTGGAGAGGCTTTAAGACTGGGAAGCAAGAAGAACCCAGTTCCTGGATTTCTCCACCTCTTTTACACACTGGGGAGACTCTGGGTTCAGTTTCCCCACCTGGTCTTACACTGACTTCCTCTAAGGTTTTGTGAATGTAAAGGAGAGCTATAGCAGCGGGGTGCTACAGAGACCAAATGAAAACCAATGGGGCTGGGAAAGTATACTCACTACATATGGGATGAATGGATCAAAGTTTGAGTCCTGTGATGTCTGGCAACGTGCTGTGACCAGTAGAAATAGGCAGTGGAGACCTGCAGTAATCGGGGATGGCATTTTGTCCAGTGACTTTGCTGTACAGCCTGAGAGGAAAACGAAGCAAAAGGATCGGGGAATTTTCAGCTGACTCACAGAGTAGGAAATACCAGCACACTCTACAAAAACAGTATGTTCAGACTTTTTTCAGCACGCTCTGCCCGTTCACTCCATCCAAGACACAGCATGGAACAAGGTCTGTAATTATTCCTCTGCCACTGTCACCAGACTGTTTCCTTCATATCTCCTTTTTTTCATGTCGGCTGTACCTACTAGAAGTGGAGGGAGAAAGAAATTGCTTGGAGAAAGCAGAGTCCTAAGTAGATTCCTGACAGGGACAAAAGAGGTACTAGAAATTCGTCTGCCATGAGAAAAGTTGACTTTGGATCTTCAAATATTCCTCACGGTGGTACTTGGCAAAGGCACAACCAGAACATGAAGGAAGAGTTAGAAATGTTGCTGCAAGTGAGGGCCTGTCCCATTGCAGCAGGGAGAGCTCTGCTACTGGCCGTGTCCCACTCTGGAGAGGGCTGCAGTAACATCATGGGCTCAGGAGAGATTTCTGTATGTTTGTTACCCCTTGGCTAACAAGGGAAACAATGAAGAGTGGTATCTCCTGGAAAAAAATCCGTGTAATTTTGAGTTTTTAGTATACATCCCCATTAATTGCACTGAAGTTAACAAGTAAATAACCTAGAACCCAAGAATACTGACACACCAGAATATAATGTGGTACCTGAAATCAAAACCCAGAAAAAACAACCTTTTCCAGCTCATTAATACCTAAGCTAATTTACTCATGCAGTAGATTGAATTATGAAACATAAAGGGAGAGGCAAAATGCGCATGGACCCTTATAACAGGTGCTGACACATTTATGCAACCAGAGGGAACAGAGAAAGGGAGCTGAAGAATACGTAAAAATATGTATTGTGCTATAAATATGCACTTTCTGATTATTCTTAACAAAGCACTTCCCTAGCTCCAGAATGAACAGCTAGTAGAGAGCTACAGGAAAAGGCAGAACCCAAGCAGATTGTGAAAATCATTTTAAGAAAAGAAAGCACTGAGAAAAGACTCTTAAGTATAGCACTGAACAGTACCTGAGTGGATAACATCAGCTTGATTCAAATAATGAGCTTTTGTAAAATTATGATCTTTTTGTATTGAAAAGGCTGTTCATACAAACTCGGGCTTTGAAAGGCTGTGAATCACCAGGTGAAAGCAGAAAACTCAGCACCTCCTGAGATGATAATGAACATTGGCAATGGCTGCCTATTGCCACCACATTGCATATCATAGCTGGCGTTCCCAAATACACGGGGCGCTTCACTGTGACTTTCCTGCTCAAAAGAGCCCATGACAGAAAAGTATAATATGAACACGATCTGTGGCCTCACCTTGTGAATGGATAGAGGACAGCAATGAGTTTATAGCCAAGCAATGTACTTGATGTCGCTGACGTGGGTTTCCAGCAGGCATTCGTCAGGGCTTCTCATCAAAGGTGGTTCTTAGAGAGATTCATCTGCAGTGAGACTTCACCTGAACACTGACCTGGTTAAAAGATAGGAAACAAAAGTAGGAAGAATTTATTTGCTTTTCCAATAGAGAATTGTCATCACCAGAGCTCCACGGGAAGGTGTGTGTACGCCTGTGTCTTACCCTCTGTTCTCAAGTGATGTGGAAAAGGCAGTGATTAGTGAAACAACACTGTGGAGAACTTTAAATGATTGAGACTAAAAACCACAAAGTCTGCCTGTGAAGATCTGCATAGAGATCTCAGGATACTGAGTGACTGGGTCAAGAAATTCAGTACTGATAACTGTAAGGTAGAAAGAAATGATCCTGACATTATGTATTCTGTGATGGACTCTGAATTGACTATTAACACTCAGAAATGGGGTCTGAGGAAATGTCAACTGAACTCTGAGGAGCAATTAAAAAATGAAAATTAATTTTAAGATATTCTAGGGAAGCAACAGAGGGAAAAAAAACAAACCAGAAAATATGCTATCTTGACATTTGAGCTGAGCCACGATGGTTGCTCTTATGCTCCTATATAGGAATAACCAGAAAGCAAGACAGCTCACTGATTCAGAATATCTTCCCATCCCACACCAAAATCCATTTAAAAAAATACTGTTACAGGCTTTTTTTATCCAATGGATGAATGGCTGTCAGAATTAAAAAAAAAAAAAAAAGGTAGGAAAAAGGAAGTGTGTCTTCAGTTTCCTGGGCACGTCCATCAGTATATCCAGCATTCTACAAGAGACTGTTTTGAAGACATCATCCACTTGTGACAACCTCAAGACTTCCATGGATCTGGCTGATCCCAAGGCCAAGAGGCATCAAGATGGATCAAGAGGGACACATTGCCAAGTTATAAGCCATGACGAGAGTCCTTGAGATAGTGACATGACTTATTAATAGAAATACTAACAAACCAAAGATTTCTGATAGTTTTGTATATGCAGCATATGATGACCACATATGGTACAACAGCTTAATCTGTACAAAGAACTTGTATTTCATTGGTAGTGGGTCGATAAAACAGATAATAGAAAGGAAAAAAGGTCATTAAACAAAGTTTATGATGAAGTTAAACAGCATCTGCTACAGTTTTGCATGCAGCTTTTGCACTGTTCACAAACTTGCGTTCATATTCAAATGTTGTGGGTCAGCCTCTATTTTCAAATACGCCCTTTGTGCAACCATGTAGCTGAGACCAAATGCCCTGTTAATTGTATACATAAGAAACCATATAGAGGACAACTCATGCAAATGAGAACCGTGCTGCTACTCAGGCTTTGACAGCTAGTCAAAAGTCCCAAAATCCCAAACCGGTATCTCAAAAGCCAGAATACTAGCAACCAAATATCAAATTGCAAATGGGAAAAATATTAACGTCCTTCTCAAGTAATGTGGCTGTTGCTCTTGTTCATTTAATATCTCCTTGAAAAAAGAATTGTTGTAAATTTTTCAGCAAGCAATTTCTCAAATATCTATGTACCTTATGTTGGTAAAACCGAAGCTATGTGGACACATTCATCATTTCTCATACACGCTGTCTGCTGGGAGGCAATAAGTATCTTTGACTTATAAAGTCCCAGAGAGCTAAAGAAGCCCAAGTTTGCTACCAAATCTCTTTTTCTCCACAACATTCAGGCTGAAAAATATTTAAAGTTAACTCTAAAGTGCAGAAGATTCCTAGAGGTAAATAGCAAGGTCTCACTTTAACCCAGGACACAGGTTATCTATTTGACCTCCTTTTTACTTTTTCTGTAAGCTTCTCTTTTTCATAAATGTTGCAAAATAATTACACCCTCTCTTGAAAATCCACCCAGCACAATAGTTACTATCCCATATGTTTTAGAAAATAAAGAAGACACCCAGAGATATAATATGGTTTACCTTCTCAGGTGATTCAAATAGAAAGTCTTCTAATTAGATCCATCTTGAATGTCCTCTGCTTTCTATTACAGCCCAGGCTGCTTTGATCCCTCTCAAAGGGAAGCCAAGACACACGAACTTTTATAATGAGCTGAACATGTTCTTACTGCCCAGAAAACAAGCTGCCTCTAGAGCCTGCACTCAGTTTTCACGTGTGAGGCTGACCAGAGATGCCACTGCAGAAAACCCACAAGGCTTTTCAAGAGGAGATATTTCCTGATGCCATTCGTCAGGTAGTGCTCATTATTTCCCCCTGCACTGATCTAAGTCCTTCAACATCTTATCTGCAGATCACTTTATCAAGTGGACTAACTTGTTCCACTGCTGTTACACACCTGTTCTAACAAAAGAGGGTGTTGAGGACCGAAAGCAGTAAAATCATGTTTTGTAGGTACAGCAAAATGTTTGTGGGCTTTGACTTAAACAACAAGGGAGGAAAACTCTAAAGTTTTGCTACGTGAGCTGGCAGCATGCTTGCTGTGGGCTGGACCTGGCAGGTATTAGGGACATCCGTCAGTGCCCTTGGAGAAGCTGCACGGAGATGCAGACCTACTGCTCTAACGGCTACTGTGGAAGGTGGGGAAGAGCAGGAAATTCCCAGAAACCACAGGAAACTTTGATGTGTTATGTATGTTCCTACCTTGAATAAAATCTAGAGCCAGGAACCCACGGCACAAACAGGGGACATCTCTCCCAATAACAACGGGGTCCTTGTCCCTACAGTGTTTGATCACAGCTGGTTTGTCAACAGAATTTGTTTCCACAGCAGTGTGTGTGAGGCAGCGACTCGCTGAGCTTGTGCAATGTCTGTGGGAAAGCCTGGGATTAAACTCATGTTGTGGGGGATTATTTTTTAAACAGTGATTAATTCAGGAGATAGGTCTATGGAAAGAACTCCTGTTTCCCCACAAACTGGAAGTGGTCCCTGTGGAGATCCTGACTTCTCAGAAGAAGTCCATGGGGGTGATAGCCTCATGGGGTAGGCAGATGTGCCCCAGGATCTCCAGAGCCACTGTGCAGCAGCTGAAGGCCAGGTGGGACACACCAGGGCATCCCAAAAAGGCACATATCTCCCAGGCAGACAATTAAGTCAAGCTGTAAATGCCACTCATTGTCACACCGAGGAAGGAAAACAGAAGCAAAAAAGTCAACAAGGTGCCTGATAAGGTGACATGCCTTTCCCACTTCTACAGTAGTTCCCAAATTAAGGGGTTGTGACATTGGGGCTGGTCCAGCAGTTACAATAGGGTCATGTTGCCAGCTGACACTGGCTGTTTCAGGGGAACAGGAATGGCTGTCATAGCAGCATTGGGCATAGTTTGGGTTGCTCTTCATGTTATTTGTCTAGAGTTGTAGTGGTCATTTTTGTGTCACAGTGAGCTTGGACCAGGTCTTCAATCCTCTATCAACTGTCTGTGGTGAATGTGCTGGTTGCTCCATTTCTAACAGCCTGAAAACGTCACAGCATTTTGCCTCTCACTGGGTCTGAGCCATCAAAAGCAAAATGTGTGTTTAACAAAGTTTGCTCTGCAGCCTTTGCAGGTGTCAGTGTTTACTGAGGACGCTAAGGATATCATGGTATGTGACTGTAAACTTCTCTTCAATGAGCCAACTTCAGGGGGCATTGTCCTTGGCAGTAATACAGCCTATTCCTCTTCCCTTTTCTGCAAATCTGGTCACCCACGATGTGGTGATTCAGCCCTCAGCCTGTCATTCTGCAGCAGTTTTAAGGTTATAAATTGGCATGATTGATGTCCTCGTTGACCTTACAGCTTGTCCCCACTGTTGCAGTGGCATCGGTCTGGTTTATTGCCCACTCAAGCTGGTTCAGGAATCTGAACAAGCAGAAAACCGAGGCTACATCTACAGTACTAAATGCAACCACCTCTCTCTGTGCAGACAGGTTTTATGGCTGGCCTTGTGCTGGTGCCTTCCAGGCCCCTCTCTGAGACAATTTAACTCCCTGCAGAAAACTAAACCAGCAGCAAGGTGTCTAGCTTGCTTTCATCTGAGCAAGTTTAATCAGCTCAGAGAAGGGCCCAGTGAGTGCCAGGGCCAGAGCAAGGAGAGGAGCAGATCTGTGGCCCCAAGCAGGGAAGGGGGAAGGAACAGAGGTGGGCAGGAGGGGCAGGAGGGTAAGGAGCAGGAGGACCTCTTCCTTTCTGCCCTGGCAAGCAATTAAGCATGAGCCCACAGTTTATCCCTACAAAAACAGCTGTGTCATTTTTCATCCAGTGTTGCTCCCTTGGCTGTCTGCTTGCAAGTTCAGACAAGCAGCAGTGCCAGCACAGAGGATGAGGTGAAGAGGGCAGGCTTGGTTTAGACCGAGTTAGCATGTGAACACATTTCATCTGGCACAAATACAATAGACCAGGGTAATGTTCCTGCATAGGTGCAACCTGAGAGATACTGTTCAAAGCAAAAGTAAACGTGGGAACAACTTAGAAATGAACTTAACAAGATACAGCCCTCTTGACTCGCCCATCTTCATTCTAAGTCCTGGCTGCTGACACTTCAGCCTCATCTCTAGAATCTAACCTTGGCAATTTATGTAATCAAATCCCATTGCCACGTTTATGCCAAACTCAGAAAAAGATGGCGAAACCTCTCAGAAGCTGGATGAAACACTGCAGGTTCTTATACCATTTGCCTTTCTCATTATTTTGGAGTCTGAATTTGTCATGGTCAGCCTCTCAGAGAGATGTGTTTTAGAAATGGAAGGACAGAGTGAATCCCAAGC
Source organism: Nipponia nippon (assembly GCF_047370975.1). Lineage (NCBI taxonomy): Eukaryota > Metazoa > Chordata > Aves > Pelecaniformes > Threskiornithidae > Nipponia > Nipponia nippon. Next base: position 120,108,713 of record NW_028262358.1, on the reverse strand, counting down.
ATATTGGAATTAATAGGCAGATTACTTTGAGATAAATGGTTTTGGGGTGAATCTGGCAATGCCTGGGGCTTCATTTATTATATCTCTCACGTGACTTTATATAGTTTTGCCCACCTCAGTCTTGCAGAAAAGAATCTGGAGGGAGTCCTAGCAAATTGCTGCCTAACTCCACTCAGCATGATGTTCTTGAAAATAAGGCTAATCTCATTCTAAAGTTTATTAACAAGTATTTTTAATTTAAGGTCTGGAAGGTAACAGAAGTACTCTGCTTGATGCTGTTGATGCCTTGGCTGGAGTGCTGTGTCCGGATGTTGCTGTATTGGAGAGCATCCAAAGGAGAGCCATGTGAATGCTAAGACATAAGTAGAATATGACCCTGTGAACAGGTTGAAGGTTGTTTGGTTTGGATAGAAGAATCAGGTAAGGACACAATAACAGTCTGTCACTTGGTAAAGGACTAACACAAATGTTCACAGCAATAGCTGAGTGAAGGATGATGTGAAATCACACAATCTGAAGCAAAGATAAGTATGTTGGTGATTATGGAAAATGTGTAACTGCAAAGGTTAGAAGCACTGAATTAGACTACTGAGGGCAGCTGCAAAGTTCCCTTCGGTGGAGATTTTTAAGAACAGGCAATAAAATTGCTGACATGGAAGAGAGCCCTTGATTCTGCCTCCCTATGAGTTTGTCACAATGGGGCGCCAGGTAGACTGTTTATTGACCTCTTCCAATTACTTCTTTCTGTTTCTCTATGCTGCTTCCATTTCTGTGCAAGGAATGAGTTCAAAGAGATTCAGGGGAGACACGCAAGACCACCGATCTGTGTATTCAGAGCTGTGTTTGGACTTTGCTATATCCATCTTAGACAAGTTCAGGAATTCCTTTCTGGACGTCTCCAGCACAACATTCCCACTGGTTTAAGCACAGAGGAGGTGAAATGTATCTACAGCCTTATCTAGGGTTTCTCCCAAAGTGATATTTCCAGAGAAGGGCTCTGGTTCACACCCTCTTCTACATCAAGTCACATTTTCCATCCTTGTTTATGAAGTATATCCTTCTCCTTCTTGACCTATGACTTTAAATTTCTCTATTCCTCTGTAAGCCTTCCTGTGAATTGGTGATGACCTTTTTACATACTCAAATAGTCTATATGGAAAATGAAAATAATTTAGTCCCAGCTATCTGCAGATCAGTCTTAAATAATACCATGACCAAGCAGGACTTCCTGCAAGAAGAAAATAACTCTGCAAGACTCATGTTTGCAAGGCACAGTAGCTGGAATAGGAACCACTGAGCCAGATAATTGAGAGCACAGAAAATACTGCCCAGCCGAATGGCCAAATTATCACATGCTTCAAGCACACCTAATGCTCTGAGAGCAGCAAAGAGAACTTTCCATGAGCATTTCAACATAGTCTGGACAGTACCAGCCCTCCTGGAACAGTTCACAGTTGGACTTAGTGCTTGTCAGTGGAGAAGAGCAATCTGTGGGATCAGTGAGGGTATTCTGACATGAATAAGCATTAACTGCAGTAGTTATTGGCTAAGTATTAGCTAAGGGAAGGAGGAAGGTGAGAAACAGTCTGCCACATTTGGCAAGACATGAGCACTGTCCCGGTTGCTGGCTAGCTGTACAGCTGACCTGTCTGGGAAGCTACCACACTAACGCTAGACCTCTGGCCTACCTCTCTCATGGGGCTAGCTAACAAAGTTCACCTGCACTTACAGCCATTTCGCTGTGTTAGGATAGGAAAGGCTTGCTGAGAGCTAACTTTTCTTCAGAGTAGGTACCTCCATCTTTGGCAGGGAGATGATGCCCACGTAGTTCATGGCTTCTATGGCCTTACCAGTGTCGCATGGTACAGAGACACCTGGGTTGTACCAAAGCCACAAGTAATATATTGTTGGCATGCTGTATAATCCCTTGCAGTAGGGTTTGGTAGCTCACATCTGATGGCCAGACTGCTTCTATAAACACTCTCACAGCCCTGTGGCTCGTTACTTGGGTTCCCTAGCTAAGGTAAACTCTGTTCACTCACAGAGACCTGGCTTATTCCACCTTATCCTTCTGCCTAACTCCCAGATTTTCACTCTTGTCTCTTACAGGCAGACACATCTAGTAGCCTTTCTTAGCCTGCACAGACATGTATTTTTTCTAGAGTCTTTGGGACAACATTTCTCATTTGATACCAGACTTAATGATGAGAAGATTTCCTGGTTCTGGATGCATCTGAAGCACAGTGGACAGTCCCCAGGCTCCCTAGTACAAAAGAGACAGATATACTGGAGTGAGTCCAGCAAAGGGCCACAAAGATGATTAAGGGCCTAGAGTATCTGTCATACCAGGACAGGCTGAGAGCTGGCACTGTTTCACCTGGAAAAGGAAAGGCACAGGGGGATCTTGTCAATGTCTATAAATAACTGATGAGGGGAACTGAAGAAGCACTCACCCTGGAGTGGCTTCTTTGGTGAGGGATTATGAATGCAGAAGTGTAAGTTGAAACAAGCATTTCCCCTCTGTGTGGTCACCCTCCTATACTCGGCTTTAGAGGTTTGTCAAGCCTCATTGTAAAAGCAGTTAATTCTGTGGTTTTACTCCTTTGTTCACACTGAGAGACCGCTCCTTCACCCCTTGAATGGGTAGTGGTTGCTTAACGCTATAAGCAGATCGGCACTTGGTTGGATCCAAGGATCCTCTAGCCCAATCACTTCTTATCCAAAGAAGGCTACAGCAGAGGCCCTAGGGAAGAGTTTTAGGAAAGCAAAGCAATCTTGTAGCAGCACATCTTCTGGATGTTCTTTCCACCTCTGGCTGTCAGAAGTACAGGGACTTCTGGAGGCAGAGGCAAGCCCTTGGTGTTTCATAGCCCTTAGTGGCCTATTAAGCTTGCACAAAATGAAGTAAACTATAAGGAAACCTAGGAGAGTGGCCAACATCCACAACGTCCAGGAGCAAGGAGGTCTAAATGTCCTTTGCTTGCTTTGAATGTGCCACTCATTAGGGCCAGGCCTGGCCCTTAACTATGAAACCGGATGGCTTATTTGCTCCGTGGCCTCATAGCAGCATACATCACTCAAAATTCCCCATCAGTTGTGCAGGCTGAAGAGTCCTATGTCATTCTAGCACAGCAGTCGTCCCACCTCCTTGATACTTGTTCTGCTCTGCATCTTTCCAATTGGGCTATATCTTTCTGGAACTTAAGTAAGCTCATTTGTCCCCATGGCAGCATGTTCTTGTGTCTTAAATAGCTCTGCCTCCCTTTAGGCATTTTGGATGAAAGGCCTATGGTGCCCTGAGATCTGTGGAGGTGAAGGATGGATGGAGAGAGGAACCAGGAGCTCCTAAAGATTAGAAGGTGTGAAGGGAGCAGATACGTGGCTGGCACAAGGCAGTCTAGCTCCATGGCAGCCCAGTAGCTTATAGCAGCTAAGCCCTGTTTTACCCTTTTCAAACAGCTACTGAGCGTTTTTTCAGAGACTCAACCTCTGGGTAGAAAGCCCTTGTTTTCAGTGACCATCCAGTTTGTTCTTCCTCAGCCACAACAGAAGACCTTTCCCTTCTGTGCATAAAACATGACCTTTGGGCAGTGTGTAATAATTTGGATGATCAGACAATGTTTGGTTCAGACATAAAACACACAATGACTTTAAGAAACACACACCCAGGCACAACAATATTTCATGGTAGAGTTGGCTAAAAGGGAAAGGGGGGACAGGGGAAGTTGCACTGACCTTAGATAACACATCTGAATGAGAACAAAAATAAGATAAACACAAGTTAATCAAGGACTCCAAATTGAACCACTTAGTGATAAGGATTCAAACAGGCAATAAACAGGCTGTGACTTGTTTGAGGCTCTGTGATGTTTGAGGAACCGTGCTATTCCTGCTTTGTGCCTAGCATGGTGCAGGGGGCTGAGCTAGCTTGTATGCTAAGCGATCTGTAGGACCTGAGCAGAGGTTTCATTTCTAGGGGGACTGTAGGGTCAACGTTTATTTTTTGTGAGTTAGTTGTGTGCAAACAGATGTTGTGGCACTCATAAGTGAAGGGATGAATGTTCTCCATGCCACATTGCACATTAATATGCCAGGCTGAAAACAGTGGTAGCTGAAACCAAAGTGAAAAAGGCATTTAAATCAGCACTTTACTGGAAAAAGAAAGCCTTGTCCAAATCTTGCCCTCTTCCTGGCATTTCTTCCTCACGTCTGCTCAGGAGGTTTTGCTCAATGCTAGCTAAAGGCTCCTCCTTGACCTTTGTGTTCGAGTTTTGTAGAAAGAGCAAAGAAAAAAAATAAAAAAGCAAACGTGAAACAATGAGTTCCACTCTGCTATTCCAGCTCTTTGCATGTAGCTGAGTACCATATGTTTTGAAAAGCTGTGGAAAAGCACACACAAGCATGCATTCACTCAACTCTGGTGGCTGGGATGGGAGAAGGGATGGAGCACTGAACTTTCCCTCCCCCCTCCTCATCCTTTTTGGACCATCCACAGTTATTAAGTGTCAGGCCTATCTCACAGTTAGCATCAATGAAACAAGACATTTGGAGCTCAGCTGTGTGTGGGTACAGGGAAGGTAGAAATCTCCATGTACTCATTCCAATATTGATATAGTGAAGAGTGAGGTCTAACAACATCCGTTGAAGTGGAATTTCCATGGGCTTCAATGACTTTTGGATTAAGTCCCTAAGTCAGGCCAGCCACGGGTTACTTCTATAGACCGAGGTACTAGAAAGTCTGATGACTGCATGCTTCCTGCTCATTTCATTTTATTAACCTCTTGATTTTTTTCCTGTTATTGCTGCAAGCGCAGCTGGCGGTATAGGAAGCTACTGCAAGTTGTGTCAATGTCAGCCATTTGGAGTTTGTATAATCCCACTTTGGACAGCAGGAGTTTCCTGCCTGAGGGCCTGGCCTGTCACACCTAACAACAAAAATGTAGAAGTACAAAATAGCATCAACCTTTTGCAGAAAGAATCATATAAATGGAAGCAAATCCCCTAGATTAGTGAAGGCAGGTCTCTGTTGTCCATATCTCATAATTGCCTTCTGTAATGATCAAGCCTGAGAGAAAAAATAATTGTTTATATTTTGATCTCACTTCCAGCCTTACTATTTTTCTACTGATCTGTCTTCCAGAGCACAGGATTACTCAGAAATGCTAAATGGTGCCAGTATTTAACTTCTTTGAAGGCCTCACTTGTCTACAGTGTTTTCAAAATCATCAGAGCTCTTTCATCTTCCTCACTGGCATTAGGTGTGAGATCAAGATAGAATATCATCAACGTGGATGGGACTGGTTTGTTTTACTAATGTTCAGAAGACTTTAAGGAATATTAGACTTCAGACAGATGCTTGGCCTGATTCAAAATGACATTACACTTCAGATTTAGACCAGGGATGGTCCAGCTTTGTGAACCCTTATGGTGCATGTTGGGCTCACATGGCGTAAAAGCACAGCAATGCAAAGACAACTTATACCTGACAGCAGGTTTGCTCATGAGACCCAACACTGAGCTGGATGAAGGAGTGGCATTTCTCAGGCCCTGGGGTGCCTTTGGAGAGCTTAAACAAACACCTGCCATGAGATGTAAGGCCAGAGTAGATGACCTGCTGAGGTATCTTTCTGGGAGACCTAGTCAATAGTTAGCCTGTTCCTTGTCTCAGCCAATGCCAAGATTCACAGAAATGATTCAACAGACAGTATGGGCCAGGGGCTCTTCCCAGTCAGCTTCACAGCCTAGGCTGCCTTGTTGTAGAGGGAAAAGGAGAGTTCAGGCATATGGCGGTGAGCTGTGCCCTGACAGATGGCCTCAGAGGTAGGGAACAATTCTGGTCTCGCAAACTACACTGTTGCTGTTGCATGTGTTTCTCCTAATTCTAGCATGCCCTAAGGTAAAATGCATGTTTCAACATCAGGAATATTCTTTAGCTTCTCTGCCCTCAATGAGATGAGGTTGGTGCCTAATTTTGGTGGCATGTCCCATGGCAAATCTTCAGAGGCACCCGTGTTTCTGCTGACTGTACGGGCAATCTAAGTTTTACTTCAGTAGGAATCTCCCTTGCTTAACACCCTCAAAAGCATCTGCACTTACATTAGGGACAAGGGAAGCCTCCCTTATCTGCTGTCAGATAGATTAGGTCTTCACCAAGTTTGGTGCTATGATGCTGAAACAGTGTTGGAGCCACCATTGCAAGTCTGGCCAGAAATAAGGCATTTAGGAAAAGAGCAGGCAGTTTTTGGGACAGATTTGCATTAATAACATAGAACACCTCCCCTGTGAGGACAGGCTGAGAGAGCTGGGGTTGTTTAGTCTAGAGAAGAGAAGGCTCCGTGGAGACCTTATAGCAGCCTTCCAGTACTTAAAGGAGGCTTACAGGAAAGGTGGGGAAGGACTCTTTATCAGGGAGCGTACTGATAGAATGAGGCGTAATGGTTTTAAACTGAAAGAGGGTAGATTTAGACTAGATGTTAGGAAGAAGTTCTTTACCGTGAGGATGGCGAGACACTGGAACAGGTTGCCCTGAGAAGTTCTGAATGCCTCATCCCTGGAGGTGTTCAAGGCCAGGCTGGATGGGGCTCTGAGCAACCTGGTCTAGTGGAAGGTGTTCCTGCCCATGGCAGGGGGGGTTGGAAGTAGATGATTTTTAAGGTCCTTTCCAACCCAAACCATTCTGTGATTCTAACATCTTGTGTGTCCTTACTGAGATAAGGGCCAGTGGTTATGAATGGCAATTGGACTTTTTAAGCTGTAGGCTTGAAAGAGGACGCATAGTGAGAGGAAGGAAGGAAGTGGCATCAGTCCTGTTTTACAGCCGGAGAGACTTGAGGCATGCACAGGCTCATCCAGGATCTCAGCCATAGGATCAGTAAACCCAGATTTTAGGGACCCCATGCAGGAGTTTAAAGAATTTCTCCCTCAAGAAGGAACAGTAAAACAATTTCGGGAGCAAGGAGCATGCTGTGAACAGCCTGTCATAAGGCACATAGGGACAGCTTTGGAATGAAGATGGTTTCTACACACTCAGCCTGATGGTTGTTGAAGGCCAAGCCTGTGGTCACAGGAGCGAGGCAAAGCAGGAACTCTAGTAGAGCTTTTCCTCTGGGCATGAACAATTGGGGGAAGCTCTGCCGTTTTGAGGAATTTCCGAGGACAGTAAATTACATACTAGATCACAGCTCTATTATGTTTTCGGGGAAGGCATTTGGACATTAATGTTTCGTATTAAGATTTAAATGGGGAATACATACAGCTCTGCTACTCACAGGCACCCTCAGACCTGGCCTGCCACAGCATTTTCTCTCCTGTTGAGGTGGGTTTAAGCAGAGCCTGGGTTGACAGCAGTCAACCATGTAAACAGACCCTTGCTACCTCTGTGCTTCAGTTCTCTGCTGCCAGACAAGGATGGTATTAGCTGTCCCTTCTTCACAGGCTGTTTAGAGAGAACCTGGGGCAGGAATAACCCATCAGTACTTGCACTAACAGCCTGATAAAGCGAGAGCTGTAGAAATACCTAGAAGGCAAGTGAGACACAGCTCCCCTTTCAGCCAGAAGGATTTCAATGGCAGGAGTGGTCCATTTTAGGTGACCTTTGAGTTCTTCCTTAAACAAATATTACTTTGTGTAAATCAGCTGATTGATTGAGATGACACAAGGGAGTTAAAGGTTTTTTCTGGGCTGGGAAAAACCTTCTGTTTATTCAGAAGTGGTCCATTAGAAGGTGTCTAAAAGGTGGGCTAGATATCCTATTGTGGTGGGTGGACCCTTGCCTGCAGCTAAGCACCCACACAGCCACTCACTTACTCCCTACCTGTCAGCAGGATGGGGGAGGGAATAGGAAGAGAAAAAGTGAGAAAACTAGTGGGTTGAGATAAATATAGGTTAATAAGGGAAAGAAAGGGGAAAGAAAGAGGAAAGAAAAAACAAGTGATGCAAAGGGGATTTCTCATCGCTCACCCCCTCCCACAAGCAGACAGATGCCCAGCAAGTCTCCAAGCAATGGCCACCTTGGAAAACAACCCTGCCCCCTGCCTCTGTTTTTTCTTGCTGAACATGATGTTATATGGTTTGAAGTACCCCTTTTGTGAATTCGGGTCAGCTTTCCCAGCTGTAGCCCCTCCCAACCCCCAGCCCACTCACTACAGAGATAGAGGGGGGAAAAGAGAAAGCCTTCATGCTGTGCAAGCACTGCTCAGCAATAGCCAAAACATTGGTGTGCTGTCAACACTGTTTTAGCCACAAATCCAAAACACAGCACCTTATGGGCTGTTATGAAGAAAATTAACTTCATCCCAGCCAGACCCAGTACTCCCATCTTGTTTGGTTTGCTGTCCTGGTTTCAGATGGGAGTTATGATGGAGAGGGGAGGGCTTTGGGGCAGAATTCATTACAGACTTCCACAGGGATAAACGGAGGTTTGGAGAGAAGATATGGGCTGGGTGCAGAAATGATGGATTAAGGTTACAACATCCATGCCATGTCATAGGATCGTTGTCAGAGTGAAACCTCTCTTACAGGCCACCACCATAAGCAGACAAGCCCTCAGAATAGGCTGCAAATATAGTCAAAAATTCCTTAACAAAGTCCACTGGTGCAGCACTATCACATGCAAATATAGTGCTGTAATTACTAGACAACCTGCCACAGTGAGTTAGCTGCTCTGCAGGAACTGCTCTTTCCTGCAAAAAACGTGGAGTGGATCATTCCTCTGTCAGAGAGAAACAAGCCATTGTAAATCATCTTTTGCATGCTCTTTCCCATGCTCCCTGTTCCTGCACACCCACCTTGTGCCTTCCATCTCACCCACTTTCCTAATACAACCCCTCCAGCCCACTGTAGGGCCACCATCACAGCCCTCCAGTTTCTGCCCTCACCCAGCACTGGCTCAGTCCTTATGCAGGATGCTGCCAAGCGCAGATAAGGGGGACAAGCTGCTGCTTCGTTACCGCACACAGCAGGTGCTGGATCAGATTAGTTGACGGGTGGTAACTGCCCATAGGCATGCTGAGCAACATGCAAGATTGTTTGAGAAATAAACTCTACATAACCATGCGGCTACAGTGAATCAGCTCACGAAGCGCAGTTGGATCCCGCTTTGAGACGGCAATCCTAAGAGATTGTTTAACGGAAAACTGGAAAGTGGTTTTCTGAAAGGAGTTTGGGTTTACTCTAGATTCATCCCGTTTAGTCTTAAAAAGCCGTGATTCTTCCACAAGGCTGAGCTTAACTCCAGCAACAAATAATTTCAGTTTCAAGTGCAAGTGCATTTCTGTTACAATGTGCAAATATAGCCCCCAAACTAATGATGCCCTCACCAATGATGCAATTCACGTCCATGCTTGCCTACTGTAAGCCCTTGTTTCTTCTGGCAAACCACAAATTACAACCATGAACAGCGGCAGCATGGAGGATTTCTTGATCAAGATGAATGGGTTAAAAAAGGAACTCTAGTAAAGGCTGCGCTGGCCTTTTGTGTTTTAACAATGAGAGGAAGCTCTGCCTAGTTTGAGGAATTTCCCACGTCTCCAATTCAGACTTTGGAAAACTGCTTTATTAAACCTATCTAAGAGGTGTTAAAAAAATAAAAATAATCAAGAAGATTAGGACAAAGATATCTTCCCAGAGCCTACGCATGTTCTGTTTGTTTGTTTTTTTAAATCTGGATCACTGGAGGCAAATTCAGAGGAATCTAAGGAAGTTAAATAATGACAAATGCCAAATACTCACAGCGAGTTCCTGCTGAGCTGGGCGAGCCATTTCTGAATTCAGTCAAGTGTCACTGCTATGCAGATGCTAAAGATTTGCCCCTAAATTTCCTTATGTACCACTTCATTCTGCAATGTTGCCAGACATCGCAAGAGAGATTAAGTGACAGAAATAGATGAGGAATTTTCTGGGTGAGAGGAAGACTGAAATGTGCGTTTTCACCATGCAACAGCAGGTGATGGAGCAAGGAGAAATGGAGCCTCAGACTTTCAAATTCCCAGTGTCCTTTCCCTTGCTATTCCCTTGCCTGTTACAAGCTCATTGCCTCCTGTAAAACTGTCACTGGAAGCGAGAGTTAGAGCATTCAAACAATTACACCTTTCTCCCCCAAATCTGAAAGCATATAGGTGAGCATCGCTTTCCCACTGATGGGGAGAGAGAAACAAGGTTGTACAAGGTTGCACAGCTGGTTTTTTTCTGAATCGCGATCATTTAAGTGACCAGTGGATACTGCTGCACCAGAGATGTTTGGATGGAGCAGGACTTTTGGGGTTATAGACATCATTGGAGGTGAAAGCATCAGAAAGCATCCCTGCATCCCGCCCTAACACTGTGCACCGATGACAGCACTCCAGCACTCCAACATAACACCGTAAAACTGGCTTTCATTTAAGCAGCTCAAAACACAGGTAGAAAAGAATGGGAACAAGATAAATGTGACACTCAAAGACAGTACACAGCAGTGCCTCAGCCTGTGGCCACAGGTGCCCCAAGTTCCTCTCCCCTGTCAGCAAGCCTCACCTAATATAAAACTGAAGGATACAAGAGATTGCTCTTAAAAGAAACAAACCCACCATTTTATACAGCTGACAAAAATACAGTGCCTGTTATCTGCATTGCAAATACCAGCCACGGTAAGCATAAAACAAAGTGAAAAAAATCCGAATGCTATTGCAGTTGATCTGTTTTTTTTTTTTCTGAGACTATGTAGCATGCCTTAGGAGGTAATAAATGTAGTCCAGGTTAGCACAGTATTTCTGTGCATGTCCCTCTTTACCTCTGCAGCCCTGAGCTTAAACTAGATTAATCATAGCCTCTATTAATTCACTAGCCAAGCTAACAGACAGTAGCACTTTGTCAGAAGCTTGAATGGCTTAATTCATACCCCAAAAAGCCAAAAGCATCCTACAGAAAACTGTCAGCTAATCACCACAAAATGAAACATGCGCCCAGTAGAAAACTGCAGCAAGTTTACCAGTCATGCAAAGCTTACACCGCAATGTCAGAATCTGGCCCTGAAAATTCCTTCAAGCCACCTTCACCTGCCCCAAACTATTAAACCGCACATGGAGACCGATGTTACGTTTTACACACATCTTCCATACCTGTAGGACAACAAGTGCTGGTCGTGTCCGAGTCTTTTCCAGACTTGTCCTCCTGTGCTGGGAAGGAAACCTCCCATCCAAGTGTCAACTCCTGCCTCTGTCTCTGCCCTTTGTTTTCCCAAGAGCTCGAGACACACCTGCTTTTCCGTGTGTGCCGTTGGTTGTTGGGCTTGGGGTTTGTTTTTTTGTTTTGCTTTTCTTTTTGGAACAAATTAAACAGCCTGTGAGCAATTCACAGTAAGCGAGAGAGAGAACATTTTGGCTTGTGGTGATTCAATCAAGCAAACCCCGTGACCTCCCTTTCCTGCGATCAGTGGGAACCGATCCCTTCTCCACCATCACGGGGTGGAGTTGCAGCTAAAAAACACGAGCCTGAAAGCACTGTGCTGGATGGGCAGGGCAGATCTTCCTTCTCCGTTTGTTGTGTCAGAGAACACAGTGATTCCTGCTGGTCCGAAACACGGAGATGACCTCTGGCCAGGAAGGACCCTGGGAAATATTTTCTAAGCACTTTCCTGCCTTGGGGGGGGAAAGTGGATGCAAGGGACACTTGGGCAGGGGTGCTCACAGAGCTGCTGGAGAGTGTAATTTCAAGATGAGGAAAACACTTTTTTTGTTATTAGGGTGTGAAAGTAAATTACTTTTTTTTTTCTAGGGTAAACTGTTCTAAGAGCCTCAGTTGTCACTATACACAGTGATTTGGAGCCTAAAAGTTGTGTAGGTGCTTCTCAGACTTTCAGCTACGGTGCCTTTCATGCAAAGAGGTGCTGAGATATTCTGCAAATTAATATAGGAGAGCCTTTCCACACGGAGCTCATGTTCAGCAACACGCCAGCGATGCAGCTGTGGCACAAGGGCTCCTTGTCAAGGTGCAGAAGAAATCTGGGCAGGCTCATGCATCCAGAAGGACAACTACCCCTGGAATAACCCCCAAACTGTGCTGTGCAGGTCCTGCTGCCTCACACTGGGGCTCCCAGAGGGGCATTTTCATGCACTAGCCAAACGACTGCACCCCCGAAGGTGAGGAATCATTCCCCAGGGCTCAGTCCTGGTGCAGAGGTTATGCTGATAAAATGAAGGACACTGTAATGACCGCCTTGCTTTTGTCCCTCCTGGCTTTGCACCATCTCCGATGTTCTTGCAAGATAACTCACTACAGCACCGTGGCCCAACATCAACACATCAGATGGCACAGGGCACGTGCCATCCATCTGTGATGAGTATTGCTTTCTGGAGGTATCAGTTTCTCCTTCTTGACTGTAGAAGTAGCCGAGGACAGCTAGCCTCTCTCTGTTTCAGGGTCTGAGTGCGGTGAATCTGGACTATCTTTCTGAGGATGTCTTGAGATGGAAAATTGTATATAGGACTCCAGTCTCTACAGCTACTAGCATCCTTCTTTCTGGACACAACAAGAATTTATTTTAGTATCTTGGCATCTCCACTCAGGATCACTTTTTAGTTATTCTATCATGATCCAGTTCATACTATAAAAGCAAAAAAGGACATCAGAACATTTCATTGGTGGATACACCTCACCCACATGCTCAGTGATATACACTTTTTTTTTTTTTTGCACGGAGAGGGAGAGAAAGAGACAGAGAGGGAGCTGTATACCACATCTTTACATTCTTTTGATTAATGAGTGTGATCTGTATTTCCTTATATTTACCAGCAGCTTCTATATCTAACAGCAGTCACTTCATTTCAGTGGGCTTTTCAGTTTCATTTCCTTTTGTCTGGCTAGAGCTGGAAGTTTTATTCCCATTTATCTCCTTCTGCTGGCTGGGATGAGTAAAATATGATGGCTGGGACATGTAGGAAAGAAAATGCTGCTGAGATGCTTCAATTAGAGTGACAGAATAATTATTTCTTTTAAGTAGGGTACCTGAGTGATTATTTTTTAAAGTATATAGAAAGTGCTCATGATATGTTTATTGTTCATTCTTGTTTTCCTGACTTTTATTCCCATCTATATCGTGGCTTGCTGGTGGGTTTGGTGTTGGGTGGAAGATGGTTTCCACCCTCACGGTAGTTTCCAAGGTTTCAGAACTGTTCCTGTTCAACATCAAGATAAGTTTAAAATCTTCAAGAAAGCCTGGGGCAGATTTTACTCTCACATCTGGAAACTGTAGAGAAATGGGTACTCTAGAGAATGGTTAGATAAATATCTAAAACAGCTCAGAAGAAAGTATCTAAATCGGCTCAGACTAGAGATGGTTGTTCTCTCTGTTGACTGATGGGAGCCTCGAAGACCAGCTCACGAGCAGGTATCTCCATGGCTGACATTTCCAGTGAAGTGAGATGAACACTATTCTTTGTGGCAAGGCCTCGCTGCAATCAATGTGTCGTTATATTATGCAAAATGGAATGGCTCTTTGGACTTCAAGATAAGAGCTGACAGGCACGGTTCAGCAACAGCATCATCCACCAACAATTTGATTTGCCAGAGTGCAGACTGGTGCCTAGGCTGGACATACAAATTTTGAAGGGAACGAGGAAAGCCTGAACTGTTGATATTTGAGTAAATGCAAGCTACACCTAGGTTTGGATTAATCTGTTTTAGAGATTAGGAAAGGCTTGCAAGACCTCAGCAGAGTCCTATCATCTTTTCTTCTATATCCTATGCCCTGTCTTTTCATAGCAAAGCTTAATCAGTTTGTATGGCTCTGAGCACAATGGGGCTCTGAAGTTGGCTGGGGCATCTCAGTACAACTATATCCAATATAAATCATTAAATGCCATGGGTCACTAGAAGGATGATATAGCAGATATCTCACAAGCCTGTCCTGTCATCAAGGAATGTCATGACCATCAAGTGAGGTGCAATGCTCTAGTGTGCCTGAGGACAGCAAAGGGATATTTCAGTTGTCCTGGTGATCCTGGCAGAGAGCACAGAATTAACCTTTGCTCATACTGGGGACAGCAAATCCTGACTCACTTTGCTCTAATGTGCAGAGAAGGAAGGAAGTAATGAAATGTCTCATTATACATCTGACTTGAGTAGTATATTTAGAACTGACAGCAATGCCGAAGGCTGCACGATTTCATACCAAAAGGAGCAACATGCTCTGGGCTGTCTCACTGCAGCCAGTGGTCAACTGAAAATATTTATCTGCATGAATAAGGTCCCTGAAGATTAAATTTTTCCTGAAGCACCAGGAATTCATTGCAGTCATAGAACAATTTACCTGAGTATTCGGAGTACTTCAGTTGTACGCTGCCATTGACCAGCTTTATGGGTTTCTTTTAGGTTTAAGTGACTTGGGTTTGTAATGTGGTTTTTTAGGCTAATTACCACACTTACCTGAATTTCATCACAGGAGGCTGTGACTACAATACTCTGTAATGTAATTATCATGATGAGAAGTCACAGAATGCTAAATGGCTATTTAATCTTCTAGAAAAAAGCACAGAAAAAGCAAGTGTGGGAAACTGAGACAAATTTAATTTAAAAGCAAAGGTCCACATTTTTAATAATCCCAGCAATCAACCGTACATGCAAACTTCTGTGTGATTCACTAATACTTGACATATTCATATCACGGTTGGCTGCTTTCCTACATGAGGTACTTTGTTTTTCTTCATTATTGGGCTTAGATAGAGATACAGCTGTTTGACATCCCTAATACAGGACCTGCTCTTTCAGCCTTTAGACTTGCTGGAGCTCTTTTATTATTAAATTAGGGATCTGAGTGTTTTAGTGGACTGTGGTTTTAACAATACATTTTGTCTGGGGTTATATAAAGCTTCGTGTGCTAAAAGCAGTATTGACAATAGGCAACCAAGGGCCGCCTTAGCCGATAAGAAATCCCAGTGCAGAGACCCAGGCCAAAGGAGGGACTTCTGCAGAACGATGGAGAGCTCATTGAGCTCTTATGAAAACCAATAAAGGAAATGGAAAACGCCTGTAACTGGTGGCCTTTGTGTTCATGCGATTATTGGAGTTCCCCTAGCAGAAAACACACAGTAATTCCTCCAGGGATTTTTGAGTCCCTACCCACAAAGCACAACCCACCCTTCCCTTTCTGAAACTTCAGGCCACTTCTTTTGGGTTACCTGGGCCCTGTTTAAAATGGACGGCTCCAGGCAATGGCCTGTCGTCCCCTCCTTTCTTCTGAAAATGGACAATGAAGGAAATGCTTTTTAATAGTGCATTACCAAACAGAAATGATCACCTAAGGGGTTTGGGTGTGGAGAGCTCTGCAAAGCTGTATCCTACATAACATGGAGCTTGAGGACTCCATACAATGCAGTGTGCTGTGGGATTCCTACTTATTATTGTAATTACCTGCACATAAAAGTTATTAATAGAAGTAATAGTAACAACACAGAGAAGCCCAGCAGTCAGGAGGATACCTTTGCGTTGAAGGTGTACAGACCCAGAGCTCCTGCCCCAAAAAACAGGACAAGTAGTAGCTGAAGATACACAGATGGGACAGGACAGGGAGACTAGGAATAGTCCTGGTCCTGGCATGTCAAAGGGACAAGCTACGACAATGCTCAGGCTAGACATGATGTGTGCAAGAGCAGACACCAGCAGAAGGAGATGGATGAATGTTGTCATCATCCAGGTGGTGCCATCAGTGAGATAGCCAGAACCCGGGTGGGGACAGAGGGAAGAGGGTATCTCCTGTAGCTGGAATCAAGCGGAACCTGCAGGGTTTAGGCAGGGTGTGAATAGGAGCTCTTGAAGATTTAAAGCTCCAGGAGTGCACAAACTTTGGCATGGGAGTGACCTCATGCACATGAAGAATCCAGCTGGGATTGCTTTCAGGGCCAAGACCTTTCTTTTGAAGTCTGGTCACTGTGGCACACAGTCGAACATGGTGGGGAGGTTGATGTGTTAGATATGATAAAAAAAACGGTATTCTTCTCCTGGAGCAAAGGGAAGGGTGTAGGGAAAGAGCTCTCATCTTGTCCCCATGACAGGCAAAAAAGGGGGGAGATAGACTATACATATACTGCCTTTTCTTATGTTCTCATGCTCCTTTTACTTTGTACTCTATTTACTTAGTGCTTGATTTATTTACAAGAGAGGAAGCCTTACATAGGTAGGCGTTAGGATAACAGACTTGCCTAGGAAGACGTGGATTTAAAATCCTTGCTCTGACAGCAAAGGTCGTATATGATATTAAGGTACAATACCTTGGGCAGGTCCTCCAAAGTGTTTTCCATGCTTATGAAGGTGAAGAAGAAGGGATCCACTTTGTGAGAGGCTCCAAGGTGAAAGAACACAAACTGTACAAGCACTACTGATTCACATTTAACATGTGTTGGCTGAAGTACATGTAAGGGGTTGCATGTATATTTAGTTCATGGATTTGCATATCCTTTCCAGTGAAAAGAGCTCTTTCGACCTAGTCAGAACATGTTTATGCATCATGCTGGTTACTGGTAAAGAGCATTCTGGTCACACAGTTGCTTCCCAGTCACCCTTCTGCCCTAAATGTCCAGCAGCACACTGCAAATCTCAAGCAGGCATGAGACAGAAAAGGTCAGATCCCTCCATGAGAGCTGTGGAGTCACCACATGGATGACTAGAGGTAATCGAGCCCAAAGAAAGGCAAATACAAAAAGGACTTATGAATTCTGGCTTGCAGAGAGTCTGTATGTGTGTGTATATATATATATATATATAGTCCATTCATACAGCAAGCCATTTCCTCTTTTGCATAGAAAATGACTAGGCAAAGCAGAAACTTCCGGCTATACAGAAACCTCTGTATTTGGTACAATTCCTTGTGAAAAGCACTTTTCCGGTGTGAATCTGATCTTTTTTCTCCTTTGCAGGCATGAATGAGATGTCTTCACCATCAGATGGTCCCTCTGACCCACAAGTCCAGCTCCCAGACCTATCTTTTTATTAAATCAAATTTTTCTTTGCTGTCCTTCTTTGCTCTGGGACAAGAAGCACTCTTTCCGCTGTTGAAAAGAAGACAACATTGCCACAAAGGCCCCCTTGGCCAGATGACCATGGCATTTTTTAAGGGACAACCCCCTGTGTATTGGGAGAAGCAAACTAATTTGAGGAAGGTTTTTTCAGCCATGAGTATGCTTTGTGTATTGAAATGTTTGTTAGTTCCTTTCCTAACACCTTTTAGATTGATCACACAGTTTCTCTGAAGGGCAGAGATTTCTTGTAATCTCAATGATAATAAATACCTACATGTTTCCTGTCAGAGGCTAGACTATAGAACAAATACCGAAAGGACAAGTATGTTTTGTTTGGCTGCTCAGCAGCTGGAAAACATGTCCAGCTAGTCAAACACCAGTTAAGTGGTTGTCAACTACATGGTGAAGACTTCTGTCAGGCCAACAGCCAAGCTGAGCCAGGCAGGAGACATGTGAGTTGACTGATGGTATTAGGAGAGTATAGAAATTAATTGGGGAGCACTGTGGGGAGGTAAGGGATATGTCTGTTGGAAATACAGGAAAGAGTTGGGAACAGGGGCACAGAGAGGACACAGAAGGACTACAGTAGGGTCCCGGGCAGGTGTGGTGGCTTGAGTATTGTTATGGTGAGTATTATAGGGAATATGGTGGGACTCCACGGTATTGCAGTAGAAGGTGTTGGATATAAAGCTGGGGAAAAAATTAATTACTTCTATAGTTCATAACACAACTTTATCTTTTTACAGATAAACATATCTTTATGTTAAGCAGGTGGGAGGTTGCTGAAGAGTCCCAAATGTTCCTGCACCCTAAGGACTCTGGAGAGAGAAGCCCAGGCCAGCGCCTTGGGTGTGAGACACGGCGATGAGCCTGGAGCCAGAGCAGTGGGGAAAGGCACCCTGGCTCCAGTGGAGGAGCATTTAAGCAGCCGTTTGTCAGTGTTACTGGAAGGGGAGAGGTGGTTCACGTGAATTCTCATCTTCTAACAGAGACTTCCTTCTTTGCTTATAGCCTTGTGAAATGGGGAAACTCTGCCCTGTAACAGCATTAAGGAAGGGTATAGTTTGTTTTTTGGGTAGAGTGGAAAGAATCTGGCACAATTTAGTTGCTTATCAGGGCAATGCCACTCCCTCCCGTCCCAAGAGCATCCCCTTCTCTTCCACCACCTGGTAGAATTTTTGCACTAAGCCGTTCTTGTGGTGATTGGTTACACTTCCTCCAAGTGTCTTTGCTTTGTGCCTGATCCATGATGTTCATCAGTCCATTAGTTGCTTTTTACTCAAGACAGATGGGCTATAAGGAATTCTCTTGCAGATTGGAACCACCAGCAGATATCCCAAATGCTGGATAACAAGTTACCCTGAACCTTTGAGTGCTTTCCATTGGTATGGAAGTCTCCAGCACAGCTTCTGGTTGACTCGCAGTTAGCACGTTTCCAAGGACTGACAAATTCCCAGGAAAACCAATGGAAAGGCACCTGCTGAGAGACGTAGGACTTGGCTTACAACTGCCTGGGTGGTGCTTAACCCACAGGGGAAGGAGAGACCCAGTGCCAGGGAGCAGAAGAAGCTGGCTGCTCCACATGGCAGGAGCTGGGAGTTGGCAAAGCAGTGCCCTCACTGATGGGCACAGTCCCATGGCACCTGAACAAGGAAAGCAGAGAAGGTCTGGTGACAGTAATCGGGTTCAGCCACAGTCCCATCCCCAAACGAGCGAAGGAGCAGGTCCAAGGTGAAGCCGGGAGGTCATGTCAGCAAGTCGGTGTCGGGATTAACAAGGTACAAGGCTGGGCACACGCAGACACACAATGTGGCTTGCCCAAGGATAGAGGGCAAAACTTAAATGCGGCTCCTGAGCCAAGGCAGGGTCTACCAATGAGACGTGTCCCAGCTTGTTCTCACACCTTAGCTGTCTTCTAGGCAGTCTGATCCCTGGTGACACAGCTGGACCCTTGCAAAGCTGACCTTGGGTAGAGGCAAACAAACCTCAAAGAGAGGAAGAAGAGCTTGCAAAGCCTATCAGTTCTCTCAGGGCCATGACACTTGCCTTTAGACATCTGAAGCCATAGGGAATGACTACTGGGAGTATTGCAGTGTGTAGAGATGCAATTATATTGCACAACTCAAAGACGCCTAGAGCCAATGTGAAGAAAGTTCTCACTTATGAGCATCTGCTCCTACCATAATACTTTGCCCTCAGTTCAGTGTCCAGGCTTGCCATTACACACGAGGAGGACTGGTTGCCTTGGGGCTCAGATCCAGCTGAAGCAAGAGTGAAATGCTGCGGGACAGGGTGGTATTTGAGTACCAAATCTCTTATGCCTTGCTAGATATGGGATTCTTCTCTCAGCAACCCCACTTAGAGGCTTTTCCCCTGTTTGGGGGCCTCAGTTGTGCTAATGGCTTCAGTTTGCTGTGCTTTCTGTGTTGAAAAAGAAAGAAAAAAAAGGAGAGAGACTAATAGAGAAAGACAGCTCTGAGCAGCCAAAAAAAAATTTCTTCACAAGGAAAACGCTCACCTCAGTACTAGAGGCCAAAGAGGTAGATGCCAAAGGAGTCAAATACCAGACACAACCTTGATTTGCAACTCAGTTCCCCAGATCTGAGACCAAAGTTTGGCTTTTCTTTGGCCCCTGAACTCTCTCATTTGCCAACACCAAAAATGCCTCTGTGGCACGCAGTCATACTGCTCTGATCCTTTAGGCTAAGCCTGGCATCTTTGCCACCCATGCAGAACTGATGAGGGTGTTGCTGAGCAACTGCAAACTGAACCTGAAAGGGTTTGGGTGAGATAAGCATAGTGGCACGGCCTCATTCACATCTCTTGGACATGCTGAGACTGCATTGTATTGGTATTTCTGAAGTAAAACAGGTATGGGTGTGAGGTGCTCTGTCTAACCACAGTTTTTCCTGGAAAGTCCCTGTGCTTTTCAAAGTAGACAACTCCCTAGCCAAAACTAAGCGCCGGTAGGGATGTGAATACTTAATTGCCACTTCAAGTGCCAAGTTCTGAGTCTGCTATCAATATCCCTCTTAAATACTCTGAAAGTCCTGATCA
Source organism: Nipponia nippon (assembly GCF_047370975.1). Classification (NCBI taxonomy): domain Eukaryota; kingdom Metazoa; phylum Chordata; class Aves; order Pelecaniformes; family Threskiornithidae; genus Nipponia; species Nipponia nippon. The sequence goes on along the minus strand of NW_028262358.1, from coordinate 120,088,671 downwards.
GCTGTTGTCTAAGCCTATAGATACCTCTGCCTGCTCAGTACTTATTTGGGTAGACCCGTGTTCAGCTTTGCAGGTTCCTGAGAGTCCCTTCCTGAGGAGCTCAGCCTGGACCAAGTCCAGACATCATCCATGTAAGGAGGCATTTATGAGGATCACAGGCTGTCCCTGGCCAAGCCAAAGATCTTGGGCTGCATGTGCATTTTATGATTTCTTCCAGGCTTGTTTTCTCCCAATAGCCTTTCAGATCTCATCTCTAGAAATGACTGGAAAGCCTGTGGGATTGTGGCCCAGTACAGACATACCACCTGTAGAACAGATCTGGAGAGAAAACTCTTGCTGCACATCCCAAAACCCCTCCAAGAGAGAAAGGGAAACACAGGACAGGGCAATACTGAACTATCAAGTTAACACATCCTGAAAATGCCATTTATGGCTTAAAAAGGTTTGTTTGTTTATTAACCAGCACACCTGGCCCTTTTATTATTGCAGCACAAAGGTGGTTCTTTCTTAATGGTTAGCACAAAAACGGAGAAGAAATGTCAACAGTGGACTGTGTACATGAAAATAAACCCTGATCTTAGGTTAGGGTGTACATTCAGCAAGCTCAGCTGACATTGAGCATGGGTTTGAATTTCTCACTGGTCCCAGCTGAACAGAAAGGACAGCAAATATTCAGCTTGAATTTCCTCTCACACCAGTTTTGCGCCAGTGTAATTTGATTGGCACCAGTGTAAATCCTCCGTTTGCAAGGGTTGATGGAGAGGAGGACCAGACCTGTGGACTGGCAGGCGGAGCCCCTCCTCTGGGACTGTTCCACCTCAAGTCCCGGATCACTGAACATGCTGATCCTTACAGAAGGGTTGATGCATCACAGGCTCTCCTCCAGTCCAACTTTTGGAGTGTCCAATCTGTCCAGGGGGCTGGGGAATGGAGGCTGAAGACAGCTGAGATTAGAGGTGGTTGAAAGCTGGACTTTCCCTACAGCTGAAATTCATCACATGCTGTAAAATATATATCGTACTCTGGGACCTTAAACAAGAATCTCTAATGGGATCTCTAAGAGAAGGAAATGCAGGAAATAAATTTTGGAAAATGTAGAAAATTTTGAAATAAACAAAATACTTCATTTTAATTATCTGATAAATGATACTGGGATTGAAACAGACGCTTATCCATGGGTATCGGTGGTTTCTCTCATCTTTGCTACCTGTCAGCCATATCAGTGAATACTCAAGTTTTATAGAACTTGAGCACTGGGAGAAAACTGCCCTGGGCCAAGGTGTTGAGAGCCTTCCACCAAGCCCAGAAGTAGTTCTTGTTGCTTGTCGAGTATCCCAGGTGTCCAAGATGTGCATCCCAGCTGTCTAAGATGCCTTGGCTCCCTAGCAGGGGTCTGAGACACCCTAGGACCCTCAGCATGGAAGAGCTCTGCTGGGCAGTTTCCCTGGAGGCATCACTGATGGTGGTTAGGTATCACAGGCAGTGAGAAAGAAGGCTGGCTTCTAGCACATGTAACCCTGTCAGTGTTTCATCCATAGTTTAGTGGCATCAGACACATTTCCACAAGACTTCATTTGTGACAAAATATCTTTTCTCAGTTAAAAAAAAAAAAAAAAGTCCATGAAGAAGACCCACAAGCTTTCAGCACTGGCGTTTCTCCTTGTTCCCATCTGCACCCAAGGTTGATCCAGAGCAAACCTTCTACCTTTGCCTGGGTCAGTTGTACGTTTCCTGCAATTATTGTTTGCCAGCTATACTTCCTGTTATGAAAGGGAAGCTGGCAAGATAAATTTCTTGGGACTAGTCTACACTTGTAAAGCACTGGCCCTAATCCTAACCCCAGCAAGGAATACGGAGGAACATGTGCTGTCCCTCGACACACCTCAGAGGGGTCTCCCAGGGGGTGAGACAGTGCTGTTGGCAGCAGCTGAAAGAGATGTGGCGTAGGGGGATTTTGTTGGATGGATGTGGCACATCCCCTGGTTTCTCTCCTTTCCCCAGATCCCTTGCACAGTAGCTGGCTCAGCACACTGCTGACTCATCCAAATCCACCATCCTCATGGTCCCAGCACCAGGAGGCAGGGGACAATATGACGTGGTGCTGCTGATACACATGACGGAGTCTGCTGTTGGCACGACCTTGGGAGCTGCGTGAGCAAGTGTCTTGAGCACAGACTTCATTAAACACATCCCTCTGTCCCCGGTGATTGAAGGGGGCTTGTGCCGCTAGGGTAGATGGAAGGGCTGTGGTCGCTGTGGGACCTCTCTCCACTGATGCTGTCTGTTGCAGGATGTGTCACAAAGGAAAAGCATCATTCCTCCTTCCACTAGCCAGCACAGACCAGAGCCACTCGCTGCTGGTGGGTTTTAGTTCTGTCAAGAACTGCACGCTGCTACCAGCCCGCGCTTACCCATTTATTCACGTACAACTGCAAGGGTAGGTGGGACAACACCGACCTGTGTACACATGGCCTCAATGTCCATTCCCATGGCCAAAAATCAAGGTCAGATGGGACAGACGCCAGTCCCCACTGCTTTCTGGGAAGAGCAGCTTTTGTTTTCTCCTTCTGTTTCAAAGCTTTAAAGTTGGTCAGATGCTCCCTGTGGAGCACAGCCTGGCTTTCACATTGGTTCCGCTTAAAAACACACATTGATTTAGCTCAGATCACCGGCAAATCTGACCAGCCTGAGCTGCATGCTCATGGGGCTTTTGGTTGCGGGTTGTCCAGTTCAGACTACAAAGGATGCTCGTAGGATGTCTCTAAGAGGCCTCAGATGAGCAAACTCTGTTTGCCTTATCTTGAGTAGACAGGTGATACTTTCTGATAAGCGGACATGATGGAAGCAGGAAGGAAAACCTGAGGTATGGTTGTCCGCCACCGTCACTCAGCCGAGAAAGAAAATAAATCCTGCCTTTTTATGCGGTTGGGAGAGCCAGGGAAGCCTTTCATCCAGCCCACTTGTTTTAAAGGGAAATGGTTCCAAGAATGCAATATTTACATAGTGTTAAATGCAGTCTTTGCCAAGTGTTGAAAAAGATAGGTTTAGCTTTTGCTGTAGTTGGCTAGCGATAACCTGTCTGTCCACTTTTCTGTTACAATTACTAGGAATTTGCCCAGGCAACTCCAGCCAGCCTTCGGCATCTTTTCTGATTGAGGAAACTAAGATATGGAGCACTAAGCTACCAGCAATATTCAAAGTCTTTGGGGGACATAGCTTTTCCAAATAGCACAATCACCACTTGCTGCTTCCCTGACCTGCTCCCCAATTTTAAGAATAACTTTTAGCTGGCTTCAGCAGAACTACATGGCATGCGCCAGGTGAGCTGCCCTAGCAGCTCATCCCTGCTGTAAGCGAGCACGGCTGCTCTTGCTGCCCGCCTTCTCCCCTTCCCTGCCTCCCGGCAGATGCCCTGCTGATTCAGCTCACCGAGCTGGCAGGAAACCTCACGGATGTTTGCTGGGCTGGTTTGTGGCCAGCGTAGTGGGATGAAGCAAAGCAACAGATGGAGGAACTGGCTGAGCACTTGAGATGCCACAGGTCAGGGGACAAGGAGGGGACACGGCTAAGAGCAGGAGGGGAAGAGACAATCCATCAGCTCTGTTCAAGCCCTTATGTGTCACATAGAGGAGAGGAAAAAAAGTCAAGTGAACTCACCCATAGGAATTTTCCTGTTTGAGCTGTTTCAGCAGAAAATTTGTACCCTCCTCAGTTAAATATGTTATTTAGAGAGGAATTTTGCCCAGTCCTACCAAGAAGTCCTTGATTTATGCATACAAGCAAGAGGCTCACATAGCCACTTCTCATGTGACCTCAGGCACAGAACCAATGGCTGTCTTAAGACATGAAGTACAAATCCTTTTCAATGAGTTCATTGCTCCCTTTTGGAGCTGTGCTTTTCCATTTTGCTCTCTGAGCAAATGAAAAAATGCTCTGTGTTATCAACCCAATGGACTGCTTTGTACTGCAAATGAATTTTCCTTCGAGAAGGAGTACCTGTTAGGTCCCCATGGACACATGAAGTATTAAGAGAATTAATGAACACCTTGTTCATGCTAGTCTTTGAGCAGTGCTTGCTCCCTGCTATCCTGGGCTGCTCCATTTGCCCTATTATTTTTGCCCCGATCAAGCAGCAGCTCCGGCTGTGCCTCCAGTCCTCATTCTGCTCCATGGATGTAGCTCTTGGGGAGCTGCGGCCAAATCAGTGCAGCTTTTCTGCTCCCAAAGTGAGCAGGAACTGGAGTTTGCCTGGTGCTACAAGTCTATGAGCACCTTTGGGCACAGAGGGACTCCGGGGACAGACAAGGGCCCCATGGGAGTCACGCAAGCTGGCCCGTGTTTATGCAGCAGCACAGCTGCACATGGGCCCTTGTGTTTAGGGAGCAAAGTTCTCATTAATTTTGTTAGTGCAACAGCTCTTTGCATGCGAGAGCTAAAATTCCCTATGCACTCCCAGGGAGGGTGAGTTCCCCCAGGCTTTGGGGCAGCCAGGAGTTAATAGGATTTAACATGTACCCACCAGGGGTGGGCTCAGATGTGGGGGATCACTAAGAAACCACCCATCTTGAGTTCCCCCAGCCAGAAACCTGGGAGAAGGAAACCAAACTGGGCACTCCTTGTCCAGTGCGTTGGCAAAGGATGAATCAGTTGATCTAACAAACAGTGGTTTTTCAAAGGAAGAAAAGAAAACGATAACAGGAAGATAATGAGTAACACAGGATACCTAATAACTTCTGCAAAGCTTGATCATAACTGGCTACTGACCTTATCTCAGTGTCCCCAGGGAAGCAATTGCGACATCAAAAGCTCTTGAAGTGAGAAGGTGCATTTCTAGTGCAACGAACTGTGCAGGTTTCTGAGGACTAACGATGTAGTGGCGTGCAGTGGCTGCAGGGCATAAGCAAGCTGCAAAGGAGAGAAGGACAGATCCAGTGCAGCCGAAAACTGCAGGGTCTCCTCCCAGGGAGGGGTGTGTGGAGAAGACAACCCCTGCAAGCAGTTACACATCAGCTCTCCACCGGTGAGGGGCAATTCTGCCTCTTCTGCTGCCCACCCTCGCTCCCCAGCTGGCAGCCGGAGATGGGCTTGGTCCAGCATGTTTGTTCCAGTCTGCTTAAAACAATCCTTGGTATTTATGGTTGATTCAAGGCCAAAAATATGTCCAACATCCAGTCAGCTGGCTTTTCTCTGAGCTATACAAATCGAATCAGCCCTTAATTGAATTCCCCTCTGTTGAGGCAAACTGGAGCTCGAGCACTGGGATTTCCTTTGATTGTTCCCACTGGTGAAGCTTTCATCCAGTTTCGCTCTTGCATCTGGCACTTCTTAATGACTTCTTATAAAGCTGTATGCAAATCAGGCTTAATCATAGAATCATAGAATCGTTAAGGTTGGAAAAGACCCTTAAGATCATCGAGTCCAACCGTTAACCTAGCACTGCCAAGCCCACCACTAAACCATGTCCCTAAGCACCACGTCTACCCTTCTTTTAAATACCTCCAGGGATGGAGACTCAACCACTGCCCTGGGCAGCCTGTTCCAGTGCCTGACTGCCCTTTCAGTGAAGAAGTTTTTCCTAGTATCCAACCTAAACTTCCCCTGGTGCAGCTTGAGGCCATTTCCTCTTGTCCTATCACTCGTTACGAGGGAGAAGAGACCGACCCCCACCTCGCTACAACCTCCTTTCAGGTAGTTGTAGAGAGCAATAAGGTCTCCCCTGAGCCACCTTTTCTCCAGGCTAAACAACCCCAGCTCCCTCAGCTGCTCCTTATAAGACTTGTGCTCCAGACCCTTCACCAGCTTCGTTGCCCTTCTTTGGACACGCTCCAGCGCCTCGATGTCCTTCTTGTAGTGAGGGGCTCAAAACTGAACACAGTACTCGAGGAGCAGCCTCACCAGTGCCGAGTACAGGGGCACTATCACCTCCCTGGTCCTGCTGGCCACGCTATTCCTGGTACAATGAACTAGGGATGCTCTCAGCTGGGCAAGGAGAAGGCAGAGCATCAAGCCATTAGTGTGGTGTGTTCAGACTCCAACATCCATGTCAAAGATAGCACACCAATCACCTAATGCCAACAGCTACTGTAGATGTGAGGCTCGGTGGATTAGCCTGCTCTTTCCACGGTCCCACAGTGCTTAGTCACTCTTTGCAATATAATCTAAATTGCCCTATGAATAAACTTCAGGGCAAGGAGCCCCATGAACCATGGGAAGCTTCTGCTCCACGGGGACGTCTGTGCTCCATGTGGGTGCTGCGTTCCTCCATCAGTGGATGGTGGGGAGCAGGTAGATGCCCCTAGCAGCCCCCCACACCTGTAGGGATGTAAACCCCTGGGGTAATTCTGGCCAGCTGGGCCAGGGCTATGCCTGCACTGGCCAGAGGTCTTCAAAGGCACCTCCCTAGCTGTTGTTTCTTTCCTACTAAAATGGCTGGTGCAGGTTTGCTGCAAGTCTGGAGATGGTGGCCAGGTTCAAAGAGTCCAGGTCCTCAGGCAAGTTGGGGTGATGAGGCAGGCCCAAAGTCAAGCTGCAAAGTGAGCCTGCAGGTCAGGGTCAGGCCTAGTGAGGTAGCCAGGCTTAGACACAGCCCGGTGGTCGCCAGACAAGTCCATATGGGTGAGGCAGGTCCAAACAATGGGAAACAGCCCTCAGCTGTGCGACATCCAGTTTGGCCCCAAGTCCTGGTAGCCAAACCACTAAAGGAGATGTGCTGAGGGTGCTGCCAGTACCTAATTTCCAGGCAGGGGAGATGCATCCACAGCAGCATCCCACCATCGCCACAACCAGACTGTGAGCACCCCTCAGTCATCTTCCTCCCAAGCTGGTAGGTTGTTTTGGAAGAGAGCTCAGGCTCGGAGGAAGCCTTTCACAACAATGAGCCTTCATTCACCACATATGGCTCTCCGTAAGTCTCTACAAGTCCTACAGAAACCTTGTGCCCTTCCTCCCTCCTCTAAGAGGTGAGAAGAAGGAGTGGCATTTTCCTTTCTGTGGTGACGGCCACTTTGACTTCCTTGCCTGCTCCCCATCTTGGGGACAGCCTGCCACCTTGTGTTGAAAGCTGAGGATTATCAGGGTGGTTTTGTTCAGGGCATTGAAAATGCCTCAGGCGTTACTTATTGGTTTGCATTCAGGACTCCTAAAGCCCAGAAGAAATGAAGACAACCTCGAGAAACTCAGCTCTGTGGGGGAGTCGGGGGTGCAAGAGAAATCACCTCAGTGTCCCCAGTCCTGGCTTTGGTGGCACAGTTGCTTTCAGGTAGGCCATTGCCTGGCGTTTCTCTCACCAAGCAAGGGCGAGCATCTCCTGAGTCCCCAGAAGCCATTTTGGACTGTCCCTGCTACAGTGGAGGACTTTGGTCCATTCAGGTTGTGGCATCCCCCACAAATGGATGTGACCTTTCTTGCCCTTGAGCCTGGCCCTTAATTTGCAGCACCCATACCAAAAAGCCCATGGAAGCTCCATTGCTTTGCTTCACTGAAGGCCTCAAGCATCACTGAGGTGCTCATGGGCATTGGAGAATAGATATGGGCTCCTGGTGCAACATGTGGGACATCAACAGCCACTCAGTGGTGGCTGGAGGCCAGGCCAGATGCTCAGGACACTTCATACAGCCCTAAATACCTGTGTGAGCCAAGGTATCCAGGTCCTTACACACCTCAGGGGCTTCATCTCAAACTGGACCCTGCCCAACTTCCACTTGGCTCCTTTTGCTTCCTATACTCTTAGCAAGCATGAAGTGTTCATTAGAAAGGATAGATATCTATAGGGTGTAAGATTCTTTCCAGATTAATTTTCCATTTTTCTAAATACTCCTAAGAGTGTGACAAATTCTTCTCATAAATCTTTTTAGTGGTTAATGAACCCAGAGGGAGGTGTGCCATCGTCTTGCTGAGCTCTGCTGTAGCTTTCTACAGAGGTTCTCTTTTATTTCTCCTGTCTTTCACAGTTTCTTTCATATTTTTCTTTTCTTCACCATCAACCTTTCTACCTTCCTTATGCTGTTTTCCTTCTGTCCCTGTTCTTGCTGCAAGTGGTGTTATGTACCACACGTGCCCCATTCACGGGACAAGCAAACAGCACACACGTGATGTGCAGATGCTATGCAGGACGGTAGGTATGAGTAAAACATTCACCAAAAAAACCCACATTTGCCCAGCTGTATTGACTCTTGCAGCTCCCAGCCAAGGGGTGACAGAAGCTGGGTTAGTCGTGATGCCCCAGCTGAGGCGAAGGCAGCTGCCTTCACTCAGCTTTCGCAGCGGACATGTAGGTACTGAGCTGGAAAATGGTGATGGCTCAGAGCCAGCTTAGAAATGGGGAAAAACGTTGTTTTGTCCTCCTGGTTTTGGATTTCACTTCTTACCCAGACCTGTTTCTTCTTACCCTTGCATGGGCAAACGGCTGCCCAGCTGAGAAAGGCTGGATTTTGAGTTACTAACTCACAAGCCAAGTCACTGACTCACAAGTCAACAATGGTTGACTTCAGAGATACCTGTGTGCTAACGCAGCAGGTGATGAGTCAACCAGGCACAACACAGTGCTCAGCACAAGCACAGCAAAAGTCAGTTTTTGGAGCTAAGTGGAAGTACCAGTTGCTTCCTGAAGTGTTGGACATTGCGTGGCATGTCTGTGTCGCTGGTGTAGCCCGTTGGGGTCATGGTGAGATGGTGCAATTCTGCCTCGTGAGCGACCACGGGCTGAGCAAGGCAAAGTTGTGCTGCGTTTTCTAAAAAGACCTTCCCTTTCTTTCCCCTGCGGCTGGGCCAGCTGAGAATTAGTCTGCAGGATTAGCTCTCCGTGTACGCTGAGATGAACCAAAGGCGAGCTCAAATGTGATGATTTTTCCTTATTAGCAGTGGGCTGTGGATGCAGTCTGGCAGTGTGGCACCCATTGAATTCTGCCTGGGTATTGAAGAGCCTCTTGGCAGCTCGGCTGGAGAATGACTTATGGGTTTGTTTACTTACTAGGACTCCGACTCATGTTCAGCGTAGGCCAAGCTGAGTCAAATTTTCACATTTTGCTAATATGGCATGTGCATATCAGGCATGAGGAAACATGCTAAAGCTGCAGAGACTCAGCCATGTGTGTGCACTCCTTGGTTTTCCTGTTCTTGCATACCGGTGCCGGCCAATGCAGAAGGTAAGGCAATAGCAAATCCTATTATCAGTTTAAGCCTTGGCTGCTGACCTGCTTATCCAAGTGCAAAATGATGTATAAGAAGATTAAATCATCTTCTAAAGAAGGTCTGAAATCCTTGCTTTTCCAGTAAACAAGCAGGTAACTGTTTACTGGCACACTGTGAAACCCAGCCAAGAAATTGTGCTGAGTGCTAGTAACATCGAAAAACGACCCGACGTGTCCTCATAGCAGCAGGTCCTTTAATAAGATGAGGAACAAATACAGGGCAACTTTCCAATTACTTTAACATGCATAAAAAATCAGGTTGTGCCTGGTCATGGCTTTGTGATCTTTCAGTGGAATTGCTATTTGGTACTGACTTGCTCTTGCATCTTTATTGCTTATTTAAAATGTGCCTCTGCTTGGACTGGAGTTTTGTAATAGTGGCACTTTGGGCTTCCACATCTATTGCCTCGGAAAACATCACATTAAAACTTGTTCAGCTGTACAAATCCCAGCCCTGCAGACAGAATTCAAAACATCGCTGGCGCCTTGCTGGGTTCCCTGTAAAGCACTGACAAAGCCAACCCCAAATCTGCAGTAATGATCACATCCCTGTGATTGTACCCCTCTCACCACACGCTATGAAAGTGCCCTTCTGGCTTCTGCTTCGATTTGATAACTTCAGTACACAGCTGATATACTCCACTACTGAAATGCATCTACCTCCACTCCTCCACCAAAACATATTTACCTCTGTTGTAGAGCACAGTATTAAATTATTAAGTAATTTACTGCCTACAGGAGTTGGGAATGGTGTTGCTTGCATTAGGAGGTGATGGGCTGCACAGGTATTGCAATAGCTAGGTTTAACTGATGTTGTCCTGCTCCCTGCTCTAGTGGTACCCAGAACTGCTGGGGGGTTTGTGAAAAGTGTCTCCTGTCCCAGCTTTGCCCCTCTGCTGTGTGGTGACAGGTCCTCCTCTTTTGCTAAAATGTAACTTGGTTCATTAACATTATATAATATCCCTGAAAAAAGGGGGAAATCTTTTTTCTGAGCCCTGACCCACAACCAGTGCCATGCCCAGGGAGCCATCCTGTCAAAATTTCCCCCAAGCCCCCTAAAATGGGAATCAAGACAGAGCAATCTGCTTCCACCTCCGGGTTCCCGCCCCCACGTGCCTTCCCACAGTTCTTGTACTGGGAATTGCTGAGAACAAACCCAGCTAAGTAGCACGCTTCCTCACACCAAATAGTGTGAGGAATGCCAAAGAGGTCCTACGGAGGATCTACCTGCCACTGCCACCTGGCTACAATGGCTATGAGTCCCCCTGAAGTCTCATGAATGCATATGGTTCCCCAATAGACCACGGTAGGAAATCGTCTTGCTTTTTTATTGAGATAGAGGGACCTGCAAGTGCATTGTTTTGTTTTGTTTTGTTTTGTTTTCCTTTTGGTTAGCCTTGTAGAAGGCTTCTTCCCAAGTTCAGACCTATCCAAATGTGGGAAGAGTCATTCTCAGAGGTAAACGGACATCTCTTCAAGTCCTGTATGAAGATCTAGGGTGCTGAACTCACAGCTGTGGGTTCAGGTGCTGAGAGACCAAGAAACATCAAAGCTTGTTGTGTTGAGCCCTGCGCAGGCTTGCTGTGTTGGCACCAAGGAATCGTGGCAGCCCTGGACTGCTGGTGAGTTATTGGCCCAGAGCAGCTTCTGGATGACCTGTGGACCCTGTACCAGCAGCAGAGCAGGACCTCAACAAGCTCAGGGATGAGAAGTCAAATTAGCCCCACAGAGAAGCTAAAGGCCAACCCGGCCCTAGTCTGTAGCACTGGACAGGTGCTACTGGATGAACCTTTGTCACTTCTGTGGGTCAAGGACAAAGAATGTGGACAGTCCCATCTAGGTTTTCCTTATTGTCCCTCTCCTCTCTGGACTTTGTTTTCCCACAATCTCAGGTTTTCCCCTTGGAAAAGGCTTGTGCCTTTCCCTTCAGCAGCCCTGTGGGATGGAGCTGACCCCAAGCAGAAGTGTTGAATGTTGTGGAGGTGGAGGTAGGCACCTCATCGAGATTGGGCCTGAAGCTGGACAGGGTAAGAGTGGGGCACTTTGCTTCATGGTGTTCACTTCCAACCATGAGCGGTTATGTAGGCCTGTGACATATTGGCGGAATATGGGATTTTTTTAGCTCTTGAGGTGTATAGATCAGAACTGGGCAACTCCTTGTAGATGAACGGGTAGTAGGTGTAAGAAGCAGTGGGCGGATGCTTCTGAGGCTGTGGAAATCTAACCATCCTTGGTGCCCCTCATGTCTGTTATGTGTTTTGTGTTCTGGAAACAAGATCCTGGTCCACAAAGATGTTTAGAATCATCATTCCTATATAGACTCCTAACCTGTGTCAGCACCCATAGGTGTTGATGCCACTGGTAGGAGCTAGGTGCTTTCACGCATCTGGCTTCAAGTTGTCGTTTTGGCAGACATACAAGGACCTGGCCTGGCTGGAAGAGAGCAAACACAAAATACAGGGTGTCCTGTGTGGGAGCATTGGTTGGAAGAGGCCGTTCTGCATCTCTGCCTCCAGCCCACTGAATCACATCACCCATGCCTGGAAAACAGCCTTCATCGGGCATGTTCTTGGCACCGTGCCTCCATGCACAGCACTTTTCTTCCTGAGACTCATGAGGCTGAGCTTTGTGTTAGCTTGACAGAGGATGTGCTAGAGGCTGGCAAGAAAAATACAGAGGAATAGGAGGCCCTCAGAGGCTATCAGGGTCTCCAGGGAACTGAGACCAAGTCACGGCAGAAAGACATAGGGAAATCATATCAGACAGATATGTAGATGCTGCTAGACTAAGCCCAGTGCAAACCAAACCTGAGCTCAGGTTTTCAGTGTCACCCTTCTTCCTCCAGTATTTTGCATCAAGGAAAAAAAAAAATACTGTTTTTCTCCCCTGGTTCTAATTGCAGGCAAATGAACTGAGCTGTGTCTGATGAGGACAAACTATGGGAACTGCAAAGGATATCCAAACATTTAATTTTGAAAATTTAGAAATGTCATGTACATTTTAGCCTCTGTGTAGTCCTTTATAATATACCACCTATGGCAAAGATGGGGAAGAAAAAAAGGGAATAATATCATTGTAAAATGAACGAGGTCAACTGTTCTTATCTGGAATTGTCAAGGCGGGATGATTCAACATTAGCTGGACATTTTTCTGTGCTGTTGCAGCAGGAACGGGAAGGCCGAGGCTGAGCGCAACGCCTCTGTGTCCCACCGAGGCTTTCAATGCTGTGCAAGAGTTGTCCCTGTCCATGATCAGCTTTTCAGGAGAAGCACTTTGAAGCCCACCAGCTCTTTGCAGGTTTATTTTCCTGGGGGCTGCATTTCTGCAAATGTAAGATTTGAGCCATTTTTCTTTTTTTTTCTCTTGCATTTGCTTTCCTAATGTTAGCCTCCAGAGGGCGAAAACCCTTCAAAAAGACGCTGGGAAGAGCTCCAGCCAAGCTGGAGGTGATCTGCTTGCAAAAGCTCAGCAGAAAGACCCGTGGTAAGGAATTCCCCCCAAATCTTGCGTTTTCCGGCCCATTTCTGTGATGACGTCTCCAGCCCCCAAGCCTGACCACCACTGTGGAGGTCAGGACGAAGGGCTGGGTGAGAGAAGGGGAACATGATCTCCTGACTCAGGGCTTCCTGGAAAGCTTTTGGGATGATGAAATCGGACGGTGCCTTACGTCAGGGGGGAAGTTTTTCAGTGGCTTGTCCTGGGAGCTGGTTCACAAGCCAGAAATCTTGGGCGATGCAGGAAAGTCTTAACGCCGCTGATGCAGATGTTACACTCCTTTTTGATACGATACACAAGCAGTTTCCTTGCAAAGTGCTTTAGGAAAGGAGGGGATCTGCCACTTGCCAGCTTCAGAAGGGGCAGAAAATCCTGCTGGATCAGATCACCCTCGTGCTCTAACCCTAACCCAGAGCCCAAAGTGATGGAGAAATGAATCCCAGGACAGCAAGTATTAAAGCAAGGGCTGGATGTTTTTGAGGATGGCACATACATTGCCACATGTTGAAGAGACCCAGTTCCTGCGAAATGTCGAGCGTCCACTCTGAAAAATAAGTCCTTTGCATATGTCTCCAAAGGAACTGGAAAAGTAAGATCTGGTGGGAATATCATACTCATGGACAGAGAGGGTATTGCTGGCACCCAGCTGAAAAAGAGTGTTTTAAGAGGGTACGGAGACAAGATGGAATGAGATAGGAGCAGTTTGGGGGTGCGGAGATGGGAAATGGGGCTGAGGAAGGTGACTGAAGGAGAAATGAGACTGCTGGGGGCCTCAGTGTATGGAGAGAGAGATATATACACACACATATATGTATACACACACACACCAGCTATACTATTAGTATACTCACTCTATATAGTACAATTCAATCCTATAGTATATTTATGGTGAGACGGGAGGCCAGAGGCTCACCCCAGGCTCGCTGCTGGGCCATGGGAGGATGCTGCTGTCAACTGGAGGCCCCCAGCACCTCTGTGTCCATCCTGGCACCATCACTGAAATAAGCTGAGTAATTAAATCATTTACTGCTATGTTTGTGTCAGATCTCATTACATGGCACCTGAGTTATTTTTCTGCTTGAGTGATTGCCTGGATTCTACTGTGGCAATGCTAGATTTCCCATCCCTGATGGAAATAACCTCATCCCCTGGAAATAGCCTGAAAGGGGACATTTGGTCAAGGCTGGCACCTTCTTCTGCAGCAATAGTGCTGTGAGAGTATGATCCTGGTGTGGATGTGGTCCTGCCTCGTCTGGCATCACAGCTCACCACGTGAAGAAAGGGAGAAGTTTGGAGAAGGGATGCAGGGAAGATCAAACAGCTTCTGCAATGAGTAGGTGAGGGCTCCTTGTCTTTGAAAAGAGATGGCTGGAGGGGAAACATGGTGAGGCTTATGAAAATGGAAGGACAGATTGTTCACTGCTTCATCTAATGAAAAATAAAATTTAAATAAATAAATAAATAAATAGATAGATAGATAAGGGCGTCAGCTGAGGTTGCCAGGCTCAAAACAGACAAATCAGCTGATGTTTGGTACAAAGTCTGGCAAGGAAGCTTTGGGTGGCAAAGGCGGGTCCTGCTTTTGCTGGAGCAGCCTGGCTGGTCACAGGAGAGAAACCCATGGAGGGTCACCCAACACGCAGAGACCCCGGCTGCTGCAGGCGCTCCCCAAGCCACAAATGGTCTGAGACAGGAGGGTTTATGGAGGAAGTGTCATTACCTGTTATTATGCCTTTCCCAGACATCTGCTTCTGGTGAGTGTCAGGGACAGGACAGTGGGTGGCTGGGACATGTGAGTGACAGCAGTCCTGTCCCGTTCTTATAACCCCTTCGACTGATGCGAAGAAGCTGCAGCAGAGCCAGCCCCGGGCAGAGCCTTGACAGGCTCACCTCAGTTGCACTATTTTGCACCTTGTTTTGTAGCACAGGCGTGGGTGACTCGTGCCAGCACAGATGCTCTTCCTTATGCCAGTCCAGTTGGAGAAACACCTGGAAACAGATCCCCTGCCTTCATCCGTCTGTGTTATACCAGGCTAAGGAGGCTTTCCTCTGCCTCAGCTGCCTCTTGTATCCAATAAACCCTGAACTGTTTTTTGCACAGTCCAGCATTAACGGCACAGATGGAGCAACTATACTGGAATATGCATGGCTTTTAGTTGAGAGGAATAAATTATAATGGTACACAGAGGCTTTTTTCTATGGCTAGGATCGGCATAAATGTATCTTACAAAAAAAGACCTCCTTCTCCCCTTGTCTTCTTTCCCATCTGAAATAGTCATCCTGGCCAAATGCTTGTGCAGAACTGGCTTAGGCTCACAAAAGAGTTTTTGAAAGCTCCATTTTTTTTTAATTTGCATGTATCTGACATCAAAGGGGCTAAACATGAGCACTGCAAAGCTCATGTGTTTTCTTCATTGCCATTTTCCAGAGCGTTATTGTGTTTTGAAGTGTTTTGTACTGAAGAAAAACGAGTGTCAAATACAGGGAGCAGCAACAAGCCTGCTGTCAGAGCAAACCCACCTTCACAGGATTTCCCAAACATTTTGCCTTTATTCTGCATTTTGCGTGAATGTTCAACTCACAAGTTTTGTTTCCTTTTTTTTCTTAGAAAAAAATAAAGCAGACAAGGTTTGAAAGAGCAGAGAACATGCCAAGTGCTTCAGAGAGTTTTTCTAGCAATGCTTATCAAGTCCTTCATCTGGAGCTGCTCGGCTTGACAGCCTGTGAACTCCCGTTTCTTTAACCAAAGCTCTGAAAACATTATATTCTTCTTAAACTACCCTAACCCTTTAAACTACTATAGCCCTTTATAGCTCTTTAAGCTGCTTAAGATTCAACTACAGTTCAGATGAATTCAGACGCTAAAGCGTTGCAGAGTAGCCGAATGCTGTAAACTCTCTTGGCTTTGAAATTATCTCAAAATTGAAAATGTTTCAACTGGTAGTATTTAAATATTCATTGCTCTAAATCTAAGAAATTTTCTTCTAAATAGGATTGAATTATGAGCCTCAAAGAGATTTGCAGCACAAAGCCCCATTTGCAGGGAGCCTGACTGAGTAGCAGTTTTAAAGTTATTAAATTCTGCAGTTAGGAAATTCCTCCTTAAGTGGCATCTTTAACAAATGCTTCACAAAATTGCCTTCACCGATCAAAAAATACAGATGCAATTAATTTGTCTTGAATTTTAAACCTCATTGACATCAACAAAATGAGCTGCATTTTATCTCCCTGGCTCCCACTACCCAAGTTGAGTGCAAAATCTGGCAGTGACATAAAATCAGTACAGCTCGATGTTTTTGTGCTCATTTGCTCAGGTTCATTAAACCAGTTGTGATGGGGATGTGCAATTGCACACGCAGGCAGGCAGGCACAATCCCAGGTGCAAGGCGGCTTGTTTTTAAGTTACGAGCGCCATGTGGGCCACCCTTTAAAATTGCCATCAGCCCAAGCAGTTACATGCATCAACGTGATCCTGTGCCAGTGGGTTTGTGCCGGTTTTTAGCCCATTGTTGTAGGGGGTCAGAGGAGGTGACACCAGCTTGGTTGAGGAACAGATGCCTCCAGTACAGAACCAGATGCAATGTGTTTGTGGCCAAGTTTTTTTTCTGCTGAAAGAACAGGACGTGATTTTCCTGGCTGAAATAGGGCGAGACCTTGTTGGGTCACCTCTCCCGCCGCCGCCGCCTGGCTGTGGAAATGAGTTAAATATCAAACTCTTCAGTTGAACCGATTAACCAGCTCCAATGCTGCTGAGAGTCTCTGGGGTGGAAGCAGTGGAAAAATGTGCAGGTGTGGGATGTGATGCCCAGCAAAACCCTGTGGGGACCCAGGTCTGCAGGCTGGGGGACAGCGGGGAGCCTGCTCACTGCGGCGATGGGGATGGATGACCCCCAGACCACTACATGTCCTAGGAGAGCCACATGGGGCTTGATGGTACTTCCCATGCACCATCTCCCCAGCTGGTAGCGGGTGTAGGTCCTTGGCACGGGACTTGAGCACCTACATCCCACAAGGAGACCCTGCAAGTCCCACTCAACCCTTTGATCAGAAATCATGGAAACATAGAATGCTTTGGGATGGAAGGGACCTTTAAAGGCCATCTAGTCCAACCCCCCTGCAATGGGCAGGGACATCTACAACCAGATCAGGTTGCTCAGAGCCCCATCCAGCCTGGCCTTGAATGTTTCCAAAGATAGGGCATCTACCATCTCTCTGGGCAACCTGTGCCAGTGTTTCATCACCCCCAATGTGAAAAATTTCTTCCTTCTATCTAGTCTGAATCTACCCTCCTTTAGTTTAAAACCATTACCCCTTGTGCTATCTATCTCAACAGACCCTACTAAAAAGGGCCGCTTAATCTCCTCAAACTCCAGCCTGGAATTGGTGCCCAGGCTGGCACCGGTTGCAGCAGTGTTGCGCATCGTGTGTTGGGGCACAGGGACCATCCCTGGCCTTTAATGAGAAATTTTAGGTGCTTTAGTGGCCCTGGTCATGGAGGTTTCCCAGAGCCTGAGGATGGGGGTGGGGTGTGTCAATGGGGCACTGGAGTGAGGATTATGTTAAATAGGATTTTAATGTGGTAACATCAGCTTGCCAAATGCTCCAAAAACTGGCAAGCGCAGGAAAATCGCTGCTTACTCTGGTCAAAATATGCATTTCTTTTTAGCTTCAGAAAAATGTCTCCTCTGGAAGGAAATGGCTGCACATTTAGAGATGAGTGGTGGTAAGATGCCAGCATTTCAGTGCTGAAAATTACACCTTGTGCTTTTTAACAGAGCCTCAGGGAACAACACAAATGAATGATGCAGAGGACAGATGCTGCAAGCCTTAATGTCACGCTCTCGCCATTTCCCTCCGTCCTGCTGGAGCTACCAGTGGGGAGCGTCTGGCCTTCCTCCAAAAACCACGTGCAATTTATGGCTCTGATATTAAAGGCTGAACTATGAGCTCAAACATCAGCTTTGGAGCAGCAGGGTGTAAATCCGTGCCACTCGCCATGGGACTGCCACCATGGTGGGGCAGCTCTCGATGGGCATCGTGCTGCCACCTTCAGCCTGGAGGAGGTCTGGGGCCAGCCGAGCAGCACTCATGCCTCTTGCAGCCTCATCTAAGAAATGCTAATTGTGCTGCGCTTGCTTGAGCCTCGGCTCTATAATTAGCAGTGCTGCATCAGCATGCGTTGATGCTGCAGTATTAATCGTGCAGCTTGTTTTCCAGGAGCTGCTGGGACTCCAGACAAATGAGGGGTTATTTCAGGTGACTTGTCTGTCATGCAGTTTCCCCGGGTCTGTCCGTCCCCACTGAGCATAGGTTTGCTGTGCAATGGCAGCACTGGTTTTTTACAGTAACTAACCAATTAGTCTGATTGGGAAACAGCCATAGAGTTTGAAACATGGTCCTGTGGGCTTCATATTGAGACCCTGGTGGGTTACACTTGGGAAGGGAGCTGGGACCTGGCCTGGGGACCCAGCCCCAGGGTAGCACCAAGCACCAGGGCAACATTAGAGGTGTTAACCCCAAAGAAAGGGTTTGCTGCCCTCAGGGGAAGCATTTTCACCCCTGCAAACACCCAAACCCCAAACTGAAGGGTCGATTCCCCCGTGGCTCTTGTACATTGGGACAAGCGTGCCAAAATCAGTGAAGCTGAATGTTATTTTGGGATGCAAGCCAGGTGCTGTATCACTGCCTCTTCCACAGATACATGTGTATTCATTTAAAATCTGGCACACCATCCTAATTTGTTTCCTCCAGAGGGGTTTCGAATGGGCCAGAGCACCTGTGGCTTGGGATGTCACGCTCAGACCAAGACCCCCATGGCCATCCACGGTAGCAAAGCGGCGTTGGCATTATTCATCCATGGGGATGATGTATGGGCATGCATCACCTTGGGGATGGATGCAGGAAAACAGCCTCCCCAGCCCTTCCCACCCCACATCTTTGCACACCGAGGTCCTCCAGGGATGCAGCTGCAGGATACAGAGCAGGGGAAAGCATAGCAAAACAAAGGGAGTGGGAAAGAATGATGAAGAAGAGGAGGACATTCAATATGAGGTGGAGAAAACCCAGGTTACTTTTATTTTTCCCACCAAAACAGCTTCCCCCTGCCCCCCCCCCCCCCCCCCCCAATTGTGGAATTGCTTGGGTATCCAAGGAGCCTGCTGAGCTGCTTCCATAGCATGTGCCCATGCTTGTGAGTTCAAAGGTTACATCTGCCAGTGACCTGCCAGGATTTGGTCCCTGCCGGACCACCTTTTATTTCACTGCCAGATCCAGAAAACCTTGTATGTTTGTCTCTTTGACACTTCATCTCACACACTCATGGCAAAATCCAGTAGCTGCAGTTACTGAGCCAGTGTCACCCCCAATTTATGTCACCACAGGAGGCAGAAGAGCCAGGACTATTACGTGTTTATTATATTAGCAGCCCTATTTCTAGATTAACAGCAAGACCAAGGCAGGTTTTGCAGAAGCCTGTGCACTTTATCCCAGGCAACAAATCCTGACTCAGCCTGTTACATAAATTATCACAATCATGGAAAGTTAGAGGAGAGAAAAGCTGAAGTAGTCCAGACAGGGTGGTTCATGCAAGTGAAGTGAAAGCACAAGCAAAAGCAGGGCCGTGATGAAGGCTCCTGATTTCACAAGGGCAAAGCTCACAAACTGAGCATTGCTAGAGCCTGGCTGCAGATGCCACCAGTGTGAGGACCATCCTTGGCCCAGTTTTGGCCCAGGAGAGCTCACACCCTCCCGAAGGTCTTCTGTGCTCTGCTCCTGGGGGAGGACAGGGCCATCGCCTTGTCCCTGGGGGAATTTGGATGGGGCCACCCCATGCTAGAGGATGAGAGTTAATGTTTTGGATGGGGGGAGGGGGGGGTGGGGTGTGACACCATACCAGCTGGCCCTCGCGCTGTTGAGTTTACTCTCCATCTCAAGGATATTAGGAATAAACATCAAGACTGCACAGAATGAAAGTAACCAGGGTTTCCCAGGAGCGAAGCCCCTCCCTTGGATGTTCACAGTGGGAGGGGAGAGGGGAGCAGCTAGGAGTTGAGCTTGCTGAATAGCAAAGAGCTTCAAGGAGCAAGACTCACCACCCCATGCAGAAATGTGGAGCTCAACACAAAGCTAGGTGCAGCCCCAAAACAGGGGCAGGCATTCAACAAATATTTAACGTCTTAAATTGCCATCCATTGACCCAAGTCAAGCAAAAGCAGGGAGGAAAGTTGGAGGGAAGCTGCAAGGAAAAGATCCCTGAGGTCAGCGCAGAGGTGGATGTTATTTCACCTTACCTTAGCGATGCGTGCTGATGGCATGGGGCTGTCTCCATGCGTTAGTCCTGCCGAGGATGATGCTGAGGTCTGGAGCAGCAGCAGCACTGGCCACAGCCCTGGTGTCCCACAGCTGGACTGACCTGGAGAGGGTCCGACGGGGAAGGATGGACTCACTTACCCAAGGAAAAGGGGCTCTGGCTCTTGGTTTCTGATGGGTTTAGCTGTGGCAGCTGGGGACATGACTGACTCCTTCTCCCCACCTCTGCTACAGGGGTGAAAACATCCAGAGGAGGAGAGCAGATGCTTGGGGATGAGAACCCCTTAAATAATCAGGCATGGGTCAAAATCCTGAGAAAACCTGACTTCATGAGATCAGAAAAGGAAAAAAAAAAAAAAAAGAAAAAGAAAAAAGAGAATGGGATCAGAGTCTTTAAATACCTCCAGGAGGGAGCCAAGGGGCAGATAGGGAAGGATAAACATCAGGCAGGGAAAATATTTAATTTAACTAAAGGACCATATTGACACAAGAGCAAAACAGGATTATCTGTCCATGGATACATTTAATTAGAGGAAAATTCCCAGCCATTAACCATTAGAGCAGAAGAGAGCAGAGGTGAGGGGGGAAAAAAAAGCAAGCTGTTTTCAAGATTAAATGTCATTTTAAAAAAGGAAATTATGTAAGTTGGCAACAGCAGGGGTGAGGGAAAGGGTTGATGCCCTTCCTGACACCTCCTTTAGGTGGTCTGTCTGCATTTGAGCTGGTTAATTCATCTTTACTGTCCAGTAAAGAATTTTTTGGATGGTCCCCAGCCTGGCTTTGGCGTAGGTCAACTTGCAAGCTGCTAACCACTCGCAGAGTTCGTCCGAGCTGGGGATGGCAGGTGGGTGCTCCCTTCCCACAGGAGGATTTGGAGGTGCCCCCCATCCTGGAGGCTGGCACAGCACCAGTCTGTCCTCTTCCCATTGCTGCCAGTCCCTGCTCCTCCATCCTCCCGCTGCAGAAATGATGGCCAGATGGGGTAGGGACGTCCTTGGGAATGGAAGAAAAGGAGAAAAAACACAAAAGGAGATAAAAATGTGTGAAATGCTTTATTTGCTAAGTTGCATTTCAAAAGTTTTCCCTCCTACGCCCCACCCAAAAAATGATGAGCAGGTTTTTGCTGCTTGTGGCCAGCTGTGGTTTCCAGGTGTGATTCCCCTGGCCATATGGAACCTCTTCGCTTGCAAAGCCAAGAGCTCCGCTCACCATTTTCGGGTCTTTCTCCCATCGGCAGCCGTACAGATATCACTGCCATGTCGTGCCCTTGAATGAGGCAGAGAGAAGGAGCATCCCTGCTCTGGGGAGACAGGACAGGCTGGGGCAAAAGGCAGGAGCGAGTGGTTTTCTCTGGGGGAAACAGGGGCAGAGGATGGAAGACCAGAACTGGACGTTCCTCCCAGCTGCACTTGATGAGATAGGGCAAAAGGAAGGCAGATGGTCTAACCAGGGAGCCAGCATGGACACGGATTTATTTTCAGCTCAAAAACTAGTTTAATGGGCAAATTAATTAACAAAAAGCATGGTTTGGGAACACCGCCTCCAACCCCCTCCGTTTGCTGGGGCTTTGTACTTCAAACCTGTAATCTTACCTGTGTGCTCCTCAAGGGAGGCTGGTGTGGGGTCTGATGGGGTAACACTTTTCTCTGAATTTCACCCTGATTTTTTTTCTGATCAGTTTGCTGATGGGAAGTTTCATCTCCATCCTTCAGTTTCCCCACCTGTAAAATGACAATAACGCTGCCAGCCTCCGCTCACTGCTCACTGGGAGAGCTGTAAGACAAATAGTTATTCTTACAGTAAATTAATATTATCAGTAAAAGAGAAGCAGTTACCATGAAAAGCACTCATCAACCCATCAAAGCACCCCGGAAGATCAATGATTTAATCAATCTAATCCTCGCCAAGTATTTGCCTGGAAAGGTCTGAGCTGCCAGAAACAAAGTCAGGCAGATTAATGTCCTGCCCGCAGTCCTGCTTTCCCGCTGAGCCTGACAGGTCCTGGCAAAAGCTCCTGTGCCCACAAATATATTTTGAGACTAGCATGCTTACAGAATAACTCATTCCCTTCAAATTAAATTAAAGTAAAGTTAATCTCATCCATAATGAGAAGGGAGCAGACAGGTGAAGGTGGTGTTGCAGCCAAGGGGTCCCTGCAAGGCTTGGAGCAGAAATGGGGTAGGAGGAGCACAGCGATACAAGGGCGCTTTGGCTTGGCCCCACTGAGCCCTGCAAAGCTCAAGGGCTTGGGTACGGTGCAACAATCTTGAGCTGCCAGAAATGCCCACAGGTGCCAAAACAGGCAGGTCCCCCATCCTCCCCATCAGGTCCCTCTGCTCCCAACCACCCCAGCAAGAAAGCGGACAGTGATCTGCAGTTTTAGTGAGTTAAACTGGCTCAGCCGAGGGTGCGACAGAAATGAGAACTGGTGCAAGAGGGAAGGCTGCGCCCTTCAGTTGGGAAAGGGTACAGAATACCTCCACAAATCTGCATCCAACAGCCTATGTGAGATGGCAGAAAGGTGCTCCAAGGGGTCAAAAAGAAGGCCAGCTGGCGTGGTCTAGCCATGTCCTCACCATTTGACCCTCTTAGTCACCCTAGAAGGGGTGGCCACATCCAGGCTACTGTTGGGAGTGGTCTGTGGCCAGAGCAAGCTCTGGCGCTGTGCCTGGGAATTGCTGGGGAGCCTAGGCTCTGCCTGGGAGCACTCCAACAACATGGAGTTTCACACATGGGACCCTTCCCTGAGACTGTTTCACATGCTGTGATACATAAATCTGGTTCTCTCATAGC